>NC_141991.1:20552684-20861895 GCF_049901715.1 Pseudonaja textilis
TACAGAGATCAGCATCCTTTGGGGTTCGTAGGAGTCACCCTTTTGGGGAGCCCATAGGCTATAGGAGTTAGGTTGCTGATGCGAACAGGTGGAGTGCAGCATGCAGATGAGAAGGGCAAGGAATTTCCATTTTTCTAGTTTTTTTGCACTATTCATTGAATTTCAGATTGTACGCTATTGTTTCTGTTGTTCTTGCCTCAAATTTTTGGAAATCTTGGGGTAGGAGGGGGAAAGACAGGTAAAACTAGCTGAAATATCATTTCAGGCTCCAGGGCCTCGGTTTGCCCTTCCTGGCTCCGATGCAGCGTTTTGTTTCGTTTCATTTGCCTCAGTAGACTCAAATTAGGTTGCGTTTTTTCATCCCCTCCCAGACCTGAAGTTGAATATTTTCCCTGCAAAGAAAAAAAATAAAAAATAAAACAGAGGTATTTGAGGGAAGAAATGTTATTACCAACATTTTAAAAGTAACTCACTGAAGGGATGAGGCTTTATAAGTAGCTAAGTGGTAAATGGCTCCTCCGACATCCATTTCAGAAAGAGCACCACACTGAGAAGGATGGGCTTTTTTAAGGCAGGTCCTTTGATGATGATGACAGTGATGATCATGGCCTTTTCATTTTGATCCCTCTTATTTTTCTCAGTCCCTTGGCTTTCTTATCTCTGAATGCCGATTGGGAACAAAGACGTGATTCCCATTTTTTTCTCCCCCCTCTCTGGGCAAGTGAGATTTTACCACAGTGTTTTTTGCCTGAGGTTCCAACTGGGTGCTTTTTAGTTTTGCTCCAAGTGGGGAAGTTGTAGATGTTGTATTTTTGAGGAAGTTCTGGGCAAAACATGGGAGCTACTGGCTGTAAAGAGGGACATTCCTCCTTTCATTATCTGATTTTTAAAAAAAAGAAAACTAGTACATCTATGTCAATCGTTTATGTCTTTATGGCACGTAGATGACTCACAAGAGAAATGAAACCTACATAGTCATAATATTACCTGTATCTGGGGGCTAGCATGCAAAGTAATTTCAATCTAGCTTTAGAATCTGTTTTTATCTCTCTTTTTTTAAAGCCAAGTTTCCAATTCTCATGGTTAATGGATACAGAAATTCAGCTTTATTTTTTTCCTATGAATGCAGGCCTCTTGCAATGAAGCCATCTAAAAATGACTGCCTCTAATTTTGTCTGTTTTTCTTTTCTCCTTGAGCGGCCTACATTTCAACAGATGGCAGCTACACAGGTGAGTAATTGTTGTTTTGCATGTCAGTCCATGAAACTAAATCAGCCATGTCTATAAATCTGCTCTGAAACCTTGTGATTGGAATATATCTATGCAACAGTGATGTATTTTCTTAAAAGTTTATCTTTGGTCAGGGGCTAGGCTAGTGAAGGTTAAGGAGGGATGGAACTGTAAAACTGCTTCACACATTACGCTAGACACGCGCATTGCACCATTGTTGGCTCTTGGGTTTTTTGTTTTTGTTTTCATATGCAGACCCCCGAGTCACTTTCTTGCGGTCACACATGCTTTCTTTGCAGGCCAACTTGTGGGAACAAAGATGCGAGATGCGTGTCTCTCGTAACATTTGTGTGAGATGCAGTGTGTCAGTGGGGGTGTGGGGTGGGAATTTGCCAGCATAACCATAGAGTGCATTGTACAGAGTGTCCCATCTATCTCTATCCGCACTCTATCATTAGGAGCTTCTTTGTTGCACCCTCCCCACTAGCACTCCTGTTACTGCGCCCAAATCAATTGAAACGTTTCCTGCTACCATTGTAAAATTCCCCTGCTGCCAATAGCACCGTGTCATCTCTGGAGCACACCATGTTGTCTGATACCCTTCCAGAGACCGTGCCCATGCCGAATCACGGCACACTGACGGCTTCCTCGCAGGGCTCTTCCTCTGCCACTAAATCAAGGCGCCAGCCTGTTTGGACTGACGAGGAGACCCGGGCCTTCATCCAGGTGTGGGGTGATGACGCGGTGCAGAGTGCCCTGGCATCAAACTATCGCACAGTTGCACAGTTCCAGTGGATAGCGGATGAAATGCGAGCCCGGGGTTACAACAGGGATTGGGAGCAATGCCGCGAACGTGCAAAGGTCCTTCGACGGGGCTTCAAAGAGATAGTGGATGGGAACAGCAACGTGGGCCACGGACGCCGCGTGTGGCCTTATTTCGAAGAACTTAATCGATTTCTTTGCATCAAGCAAAATCTGGTCGTTCCACGGCTTTCAGGGAGCAACCCGAGGCCTCCTGTGGACCGCCGGCGCCGCGAGCACAGAGAAGCGCAAGATGCCCCCTATGAGCCATCCCCAGTAGGCAAGAGCGACAAAGGGACTTTTGAAGAGCCAGACGGGGACTGTCTGTTGTTGCCCGAACCAGCAGGATCTCAGCAGTGCGAAGCCAACATGGAAAACCAAGTGGCGTCTCCAGCAAATTCTGATATTTCCATGGATGGTAGTGTTGGTCCTGGCACTCCCACCGATCCTTTGCCATCCAATGACTCAGTTACTGGTGAGTTTTGCTTGGATTTGCCGTGTGTCTTTAAACGGGTTTTGTATAATGTGTTGTTTCAACCCTCTGGATTTCTAAGTGCCTTCTTTTCAGTTAGCTTGGATACAAAGGCAGGTGACTTAATGTCGTATTTGAAATACCATCAGATAAATGTCAGAATTCCTAAGAGAGAACCGAGTAAAACTGCCTCCTTCAGGGCAGCAGCGTGTGCATTCTCTGCCTAACTCTTCCTCCTACAGACAACAGAACATGATTGCACTAAGCAAATGTTGATATACAACGGTACAATTTCAATAATACATTTGGGTTCCAGTTTCTCACTTCTTTCACATAAACAGGGCAGCCTTGGTATAAAACTTGGATTTCTTAGGGCGAAGGATATTCTTTTATAAGCATAACCACTGACACCGATGTTTGCCTCCACAATGCCCCTAGCTTTTTTTTTTAATTAAAATGTTCTTTTTGATCTTTGTTCCTGCAGCGCCAAATCTGCGCCCTCGGCCCCTGACCGCTGCAGAGAGGATGCGTAATCTTCGTTGCCGGCAAAGAAAGAGAAGGGGAGATACTTTGAAAGAGCTGATGGAAGTCACCTCCCAGGCTACCAGTGAACTAGTCCGGACACTGTCCGACCTCACCCATAAAGAGGTGGCTTCTTTTGAGCGTGCTTATAAGGAGGACCTGGCGGCCAGGAAGGACGAGATGGAGCAGAGCGCTGAGGACATTGGAAGGCTTGTGAGCGCTTTGGAATCAAGCGATCAAACTCTGAAGGAGCAGCTAAGCAGCCAGACCAGCGTACTGCAGGGCATCTTGGAGGTCATGAAAGACATTCGGGGCAGAACATCATACAGTCCTCCGTATCCATCACAGTATTACGATTTCCCAGGCCCTAGCATGATTCACACAAGTGGTACTTCCTCAAATGGCCAAGAGATGCCATGCTCCTCCCCTTCCAGCCTTCCATTTCCTTCCCAGCAGTCTGCCACAAGCAACGGAGATGTCTCTCCTCGGAAGCGGATGAAATGAAGCCAACAGGCGGAACGGCACTGATGATTTAGCATCCTGGTGGAAACCAACTCTCCAATTCTTTGTTCCTGTTAGGACACATATATTGCTTTCCTTACTGCCTTCTTGCATAGTTAAAACATGTTCTCATCCCCTTACGTGTGTCTCCCCACAATGTTAATGTTGGGGAAACAGCCGCCAGCAAATGTACATCTAGATTTATTATTACTTTTTTTTAGCGTACCTATGTTAGTTTTCCTTCCATCTTGTTTCCAAAGGAATGCAGTGTTTGATGTACAAGTATAATTTTTTTTAAAAAAAAATACATACTTAAAACACATTACCAGGTACCTGTAAGAGGGTAATATTTGAAAAGTAATAAAACTGCACTGTTGTTCCAAGTTGTTCAACATGTGTTTAATGGTGGGAGTATTCAGAGTTGATAGGCTGGATCAAATTGGTGTGCTCCAAATTCAGCTTTCTGTCTTTCAAAAATGGCCGCCCAAATTTCCACAGAAAGCTTCATATGACAGTGAGGGTGAACCTTTTGGGCTCAATGTGTCAAAAATGTAAGAAAATGCCTAATTCTGCTGGTGGTTCACGCACATACAAGTAGACAAAAGAAAAACAATTCTTTACATAACCATTTTTTAAAGACCAGTCCAATCATGTTATATATAGGTAATCTTTGACTTACAACCATTCATTTAGCAACCTTTGGAAGTTATGACACTGAAAAAAGTGAAGCCATCCTCACACTTAAAAGTGTTGCAGGATCCCCAAGGACACATGATTGAAATATGGGCATGTATTTTATACAATAGCACTTATATACCAACCCATAGTGTTTCACAGGATTCTTTGGCCAGTTTACAATGTCCACATATTGCCCCCAAGAGTCTGGGTCTTTATTTTACTGACTTCAGAAGAATGGAAGGCTGAGTCAGCCTCGAGCCCATCCGTATCGAATTCCAGGCAGTGGGCAGAGTTAGCCTGCAATACTGCATTCTAACCACTGCGCTACCAGGGCTCCTTCATGATGGCTGCAGCATCCCAGGATCATGTGATCACTATTTGCAATCTTACCAGCTGGCTTCTGACAAATTCAATGGGGGAAGCCAGATTCACTTAATGACCTCATGATTCACTTAACAACTGGTGATTTGGCTTAACAACCAATGCAAAAAAGGTCGTAAGATTGGGTGGGACACATTTAATCCTCACTTTATCAACAAATCCTGGTCTTAATATGGTCATAAATTAAGATCTAATCTATATTACATAAAGGAACAACAAATAATTACGAAAATAAAATCCATGTAAAATAATGAAAAAAACCTAAAAGAGAGAAAATAATACCCTGATAATTGGGCTTAGAGTAGTGCAATAAAAATTACTTTTATTAGTAATTTTGATTGGAAGTGAAAATAAATATTAAACACACTTTTAATTTGATTAACATCAGTGAGTGGCTTTTGTTGCTGAGTTCTTAAAAGATAAGTCTGAAATTGAAGGTAAATATTTTGTGCAGTGCAAATCCAAGCAAGCAGCACTAACTTCACATCATTCAGTTTCTTTTATCTGTTTTAATGTTTAATGCCAAGATTAATGTCGCACCAAAATATGCAGAGGAAAAATTGTGAGTACGGTAAAGCCATTGCTAGATTTTTAAAAGCGCTGAAAGTTTCTGGTATTCAATTCCAAACATTCCAAATGCATTGTTTGTAGTGTCAATTTTCATTCCTAAAGACAGTTTCTCCCCCCTTCCCCAAAGATCCTCAAGTTGGGATCTCAGACTGACATATACCTGAGTCTAGATGCTAACCTGGAACTTGGCTAACTGCAGCTCTAGTCATTCAATTTGTAGCCATTGAAAATCATTTAATTGCATCGCATTGTAGGTTATTCCATCCTGAAACTTAATTATTTTAATTGTCTGTTCTGAACTTGTGAACTGATTAAATCTCCCACCCAAACTGATCAATTATTGAATTTAAAATGTGCAGGTATCGGTACCTTATATGCAAATATTTCATTTCATTTTGCAGAGCCAATCAAACTGTGAAATGTTATTTAATCTTTGAAAATACAGGTTTTAGTCCCCACACCACATATGAAAGTTCAAAGTTTAGTTTCAAAGGCTTTTATATATCTGAACATAACATCAATATTTTTGCCAAAACCTTGTAACTTTTAAGTTCATTTCATTCCTGTGAACCAAGAAGTCTGTAAAAACATCAACATGCTAAGTCATGTACAGTCCTGAACTGACGAAAACTGTTCAAATTTTTATTCTCGACATATAACTTAATTTCTTCATAGCGCTGCACAAAGCTTTTCTTCAACCACCTCAGGTTGTGCATCAACAGTCTGCTAATAAGTTGGTTCAACTTCCTGCAATAATGCAGAAAATTTTGCTTGTGAAGGGATTAAGCAGCTATAAAATTGGCTGCTTTTGTTATCATTACATCATGTACTTCTGTGAATCCTGCCTTGGCACACAACACCTTCTGGTGGATAATGCAATGAAACGACACATCTGGCTGTCCAAAATACTTCCCACCACCACCATATTGAGTGCCTCATCGGTCATCACAGAAACAACTTTAGACATAACAAAGCTTAGGCCATGAAGTATTTTTACAACATTGCTTATTTTGTTCCTGGATATATTTATTAGTATTGTTCCTAGCTTTACGAGCTCTTCTCTCATTGTCTGACCATTGGAAAATTTAGCCAATGAACTGACATCAGTAGTTTCATCAAGATAAATCAAAACATAATTATCTAACCCTCCTTTTAATGGATGTTCTTTGGACATCATTGTCATCTCTCTGTCTTTAATAGTATTTCTAATAACTGGTAAATCAGAAATAGGTTTAATAACACCTTTATTTTGCACATCTTGAAACAATAAAGGTGCTCATTTGAGAAGAGTTTCTTTAATAAATTTTCCTCAGAACACTGAGGGCCTTTCCATGCTGAGCTACGGAAGGAGCAATGCTGAAACTTGCTGATGTTAAATTCGTAAGACGTCTTAAGAACTTAAGGAATTTAATTTGACCCTCTTGAGGTGGATCTATTGAGAAAATGTATTTCTTCCTCACTTCTTTCCAAAAGCCAATGATAAATTTGTTTCAAAATGTCTTTTTGCATTCCATATTCTGCTTATTACTGTTTCATCACGCAATAAGCAGAATGATTTGCCATTTCTGTTGATAGCGCTGTACTTCTCAATCCATTTATTTATAAACCTACCGTTTTCTTTTATCATTCCATCAGGATTATATTTTGAGGTTTCCCCCATAACAGGGCTAGGACATTAAAGAAATAAAACTTTCATATTACAATGAATTTCACAGGACATGAGAAATATTAACATGATCAAAACTCCGGCACTTGGCACTTAGTTTCGCCAAGGATGCAGACTTGTTCTATGGAAGATCCTCCTTTGTTTTCCAAAGAAACAAAGCAGGAAAACGTAAAACCAGCCTCCCCAAAACTATTTTCGGGCTGTAACTACTTAGAATGTGCTTTTTAACCTTGTGCTCTTTCAAACTGGTTATTATAGGTGGATCTATATGTTGTTTATCTGAAAAACTAAATATAAAGAATATTTGTGATGTGAGAATGGAGTATAGTTTTCAGAAAGAGGAAGTTGACATATGTCAAAACATACATTTTCCCCCCTTGGCTGTCCCCTTTTCAGTCTCATATGCTTTGTAAGGTCAGTCTGATCTTATTTCTCTATGTTGGGGGTACTTACATACCCTTTTAAAGAATTGTATTTTTCAGTTAACCATATAACTCTAAAGGAACTTACGTTAAAACTGCTGTGATATATACAGTGAATATTAAATTGTTACAGGTTGCTATTTCTCTAAAAGTAACAGAGAAGGCACAGCTGAAAGCACCTCTCTGCCTTGAGTCTCATTCATGTCATGATTTACAGAGTGCCAATCATTTAGCTATGGTTGACCTCACTTTCAATGAAACATTTAAAAGCACAAAGGTTTGTAAACAGCTTGTAAACAGAGCAAGTGCCTCGGCCCACATTTCTAAAGTATTCATTATTGCTTGAAACGATTAGTTCAAAAGTGCAGATAGTTCCCGACTTAAGACCACAATTAGGCCCCATATTTCCATTGCTAAGTGAGACAGTGTGCTTTTATCAGATGGTTGCAAAAAGATGATTGCATGACCCTGGGACACTGCAACCAACGTAAATACCGGACAGCGGCAAGCGGCCCAATTTTGATCACATGACTGTGAGGATGCTGCAATGGCAGTAAGTTTGAAAAATGATCATAAATCATTTTTCAGTTCTGTGGTACTGGATGGTTGAAAGTCGAAGGCTATCTGTATTCATCGTTGTTTGAAATGGTGCAATACTTTGTGAGATAAACATTCTTTCCCAGCACCAGGTATACCTCTCGGGGGGGAGGGGGGGGAAAGCCTATGGAAGACAGCTCCAGGTTACAAGAAGCCTTCACTCTGGAAACTTCGAAAAATATTCCTGCGTGGGCATTGCAGCCTCCAAAAAATACTGGGAAACACATGTGCAAATTTTTGGAAGCTCCAGAGGCTACTTGAGAGCCTGGCCCTCTTGTGCGACTTCCAAAAGGTCCGAAGGCTGTCCAAGAGTATGCCACAGTCCCATGAGGCCTCTTCAACTTCAGAAAACTCTGGCAAAATGAGGTGTGCTGGCATGTCACTGAAAATAACGTGGCTCGTGCTCATCACCAGTAACATGCAGTCACAGTTTCACCATCACTGGTATAGGACCGTGATGGCAAATCTATGGCATGTGTGCTACAGATGGCACACAAAGCTATTTGTGCTGGCACGTGAGCCACAGGCAAATTTACCTCACTGCCCATGCGCATGCCTCACAGCTGATTTTCGGCCTGTTTGAGGCCTTTTTCGGCCTCCCAGAGGCTTGAGGAAAGCCTTTGCAGGCCGAAAAAGAGGCCCATTTCATCACTTCCTGTATTTCTGGAAGTACTGGAAGTGATGAAACAGGCCCATTTTGGGGTCTGCAGAAGCTTTCCTCAAGCCTCTGGGAGGCTGAAAATGACCTCAAATGGGCTGAAAATCAGCTGGGAGGCACAGTGCAGGTAAGGGGGCAGCGGGGGAGGGATTGCGCGGGCATGCATGGGCGTGCATTGCCTTCTGGGTGCTGGCACACGAGCGCACACAATTTTTGGCACAGAAGCCCAAAAAGGTTAGCCACCACTGGTATAGGAGGTGATGCGGAAGTCAGTCATTAAAAACATGCACCAAAGGTGCTTTTTTGAAGGGCAACTGGACTTTCTTGTTTTTCTCAGGAGATGTTTTGCTTCTCATCCAAGAAGCTTCTTCAGTTTCGACTAGATGGTGGGGCTCTGACCATCCAGTCAGAACTGAGGAAGCTTCTTGGATGAGAAGCAAAAGGTCTTCTAAGAAAAACAAGAAAATCCATTCGCCTCTTGAAAAGGCACCTTTGGGACAACCGTGACCTGGATGAATGACTGTCACAAGGCTCCAAGTAGTATACCCATGACGAACAAAACTCCGAGGCAGGTAGATTCCTCAAAGAATAGTTTTATTTGGATGTATCATATTGGCACCGTTCTGGTGAAAACCGACTGAAGGTTCCCGTGGTTTTCATCTAAATAAAAGTAAACGTTTTCCCCTCTTCCCAAACAATTAGTCACATGGTCCAATCAAGGCGCCGTCTGGTTGTCTGGTGACATCAACTCCTCCTTCCTCTGACCAGGTGCGAGAATATCCTTGGTTCCCAAGAGAATACATTTTGGCTACAAAACCCCAGCTATCTCTATTCCCTCCTGCCTATCGCTCAGCTCCAGTGTGGCAACCTTGAAGCTCCAAGTTGGCTTTGGTCAGATCAGCTTCAGGGCTGACAGACTGAGAATCTCCGTAGACATTTAGCTATGCCACAGTGCAAAACCAAACCAGCATTTTAGGCACATTTTACTTTTCCTGAATAGTTGGGAGCTTATGTTCTTCGCTCCGTGCTTTTACTGTACTCGAATGATGAACTTGATTGCAGTGATGGGAATTCTGCGGTGTATCGTTGGAGGGGACGAAATGCTATTTGAATGTTTTAAAGTGAAACAACCCTAAGCTTAAACTCCACCACCCACCACCTCTGATTGCTGAGAAGAATATGTTTTCTCCTTGATGTAAAAAAACAGCCTGGTTCAGATCTGATTTAGGCCCTGCTGTCTGAACTGATCTTCTAGTCTCTTCTAGAACCATGCCTCCTCTTGCAATGATCAAACTGGAGACAACTAAGTGTCCCAGCAACTTCAAGACTAACAGAAGGATCATGGTTGATGGATTCACTTCACTGGAGGCAGAGAGTAAAAACGGGTAGGAATTTCCCAGGAATACTGCACTGAATGAATTGGATGGCAACCTGTGAAAGCGTATGTGGAACGGAAAACCTGCTGTAAGTATTTAAGTCGTCACTGGAGCCTTCACCGTTTTTCCTACTGAAGATTAAAATAACTACCTCTGTGGAAACAGTTACGTAGGAAGTGAGTCACGAATTAGTTGACTGTTTGTCTGCTTCCTCAACATTCAGTCTAAATGTGTCCTGACAAGCTTTCCTGTTGAGGTCTGCATTGCCTCTATATCGACACCTGGCATTCCAGTTGTGGGAGTGGCCTGAGATGAGAGTGGGTGGGACTTGGTCTGCAAGCAATATTCCCCTATGGCCGTGATGGCGAACCTATGGCACGTGTGCCAGAAGTGGCACACAGAGCCATTTCTGCCAGCATGTGAGCTGTCATCCCAGATCAGGTTCACTGTGCATGTGCACATGCCTCCCGCCAGCCAGCGGGATTGTCGGGTATCTTCTGCACATGCGCACGGGGCGGGAGCATGCAGGGGAGATGTGTGCCCATGCGCAGAGGTGCGGGGCGCACGCGGGCATTGTTCAGGGAGCGTGGAGGGGGTCATGTGTGCATGCGGAGGGGAGGGGGTGCACACCCATTGCATTATGGGTGTGTACGTGCGCGCTTTCGGCACTCGAGAAGGTTAGCCATCACTGCCCTATGGCCTGTCAGCTGCTTCGTAGCTGTCAGAATTGAATGCTGTGCTGTGGGTGCTTAACAAATGTTTTTTGCCTTGACTTTTCTGCCTATTCCGCAACCTTATGTCCTACATAATGTGAGCTGTAAACAGAATACAGGTAGTCCTCCACTTAGGACCACAACCGAGCCCAACATTTCTATTGCTAAGTGAGACAGTTGTTAAGTGAGCTCCTCATTTTATGACCTTTCATAATGTTGTTAAGTGAATCACGACAGTTGTTAGGTTAATAACACGGTTGTTAAATGAATCTGGCTTCCCCATTGACTTTGCTTGTCACAAGGCGATCACATTACCTCAAGATATTGCAACTATCATAAATAGGAGTCGCCAAGCAGCCAAATTTTAATCACATGACCATGAGGATGCTGCAATGGTCGTAAGTGTGAAAAACGGTCATACGTTTTGTGTCATTGTAACTTTGAACAGTCACTAAACAAATGCTTGTTAAGTCAAGGACTACCTCTCATTTATATAAAATGTATACGCCGGCCAATTTCCAGCAACCTGGATGGTTAAAACATTTTAAAACAAAGAACAATACAGGAAGACCAAAGAATGATGGCAAGAAAATAAGGGAACAGAAGGAAGAAAGGGGTGTCCGTCGTTCTTTCCAAAGACCTGGGCAAGGAGCCAGGTGTTTAAGCCCTTTGGAAACACTAGAGGTGTGGGAACCATTCAAATTGGGGAGTGAGGCGAGGGCAGGCACTGCTACAGAGAAGGTGTGGTTCTGGGGCTCAGACAGATGGCATTATTTAATTGATGGAATGGCAAACGCACCAACCCTGCCAGATCAAACTAGTCAAGCAGATATTACATATTTTTATTGTAGTTTTTTCTCCCCAAAAATGACAATTTGCATTAGAAAAAGTTTGTTGGGCATCGAAACTAAAAATCCCATATCAGACTGCAACTTCAATAGAAAAGTTGCAGGCAGTCAAGAGTAATATATTGCACAAGTACTAAATTACATTTTCTATTAAAAAAAAAAAAGTGATTGATGGATATGTTCTCCCACTCCCTATCAGCAATTTTTAAGACAGAGGAATCCAGGGGAAAAAAACCTGATCTAAACCCAACTCCAGTCTTATCAGATATGCTGTGATTCTCCTGTTGACTAACTATCTGAAGCAATTCAAGGAGAATTAACTTTAAGGAGAGAGAATATTTGTATAACAGTACAGGGCTTAATTGACAAGACAACATATGATCTGGATACACTGCATTGTGGACTTGAAGGAGTATAAAATTGATCTTGTAGGTTTGTTTGTATGTGTTTTCAAGGAGTTAAATGTTTCCCAAAGCGTGGTAACCTGCTTTTTAAATCCTACAGATATCCTCTGCTGAATCAAATTCACAGACATTGGCAAATTTGGAGGACAAATGAGTGCATTTCCTTCAACTATCTCAGCTGTAAATTGTGATAGCAACAATGGCTTTACAAGTTAAAGATACACAAAATATCTCCATCTGACATGACTCCCTGAACATTCTCTTGAGTTCCTTTAATTCAAGCTTCCCATTTATATGGGTATGCTGCATATGGAGAGAGTATAGAATATGGGAAAATTGCACTCACATAAGCAATTTTTTCATCTTGCTGTCTGTTCACCTTGAGTAGAAATCCCAAGATGTCTTGAGAACAACCACATTGGAAAAGGTGGATCCATTGTGAAACATGCTAATGTAATATTAGAATACATTTTAAATACAACTGCTGAAATGTGGTTTTGTGGTTCCTGCTTAAGTTGGGTGAAATTTTGCCAGTAAACCCTCAGCCTTCCAAGTTCCTATGAGAATTGCTGGGTGGAAGAGAGCAGCCTATTTGGTATAGTGGTTAAGATATCAGCCTAGAAATGACAAAACGGTTGAACTTTAGTTTACCTCAGGCATAAAAGCCAATTAAGTGACTTTGGACCAATAACTCTCCCTCAGTCCAACCCACCTTTCAGGGATGTTGTGGGGAAAATAGGAAGAAGTATTAGGTATATTCACCACCTTGAGTTATAATAAAAATGATAAAGTTGGGATAAATATGTAAAAAAAATGGAGGCCGTTTTTAATAGAATGCCCGAGTACCCCAAATACACGAGTGTGAATGTTGCTTCTCTTGCTGCTTTGACATACCTTTCATTTTTTGTCTTATCACGTGACTTCCTGTATTTTTCAGTTCGGGGAATGGAAGTTCCCCATGGCATGTTGGGTGCCATTCCAGAAAACCCCAACATTTCCTGAGTATTCTGACCCAGGCTTCCTAATCCATAATTATGCACATACTTATGCTAAAAACAAGAGTTATTTTATTGCAACACTGGGACTTGTTTTCACTCCCAGCAGGAATTAATCTCAAATAGTCCCCCAAGATAAGCACACACCTTTCAGTTCTGTGAAGTGCTGCCAAAAACAAGTATCAAATGAACTGGAAAAGAAACCAACCGAAGTACAAAAAGCTTCAAGAATGACTCTGAACCGATTGAACTACTTTGCTTCCTGCAAAAGTTTCATCATCTTGGCCTGTCCTTTATACCTTATGGGAGGGGCAATCACCTCCCAGCCTTACTCCCGAGTCACCCCTTTTGTTTCAGTTGCTCTCGCCTTCTAGCAGATCTGTGCATATGCACACTGGGAACAGGCTCCCCTGGGTCTTCTGCCTCGCTACTGCCAGACTCTGAAGGCTCCAGAGGCAGCACCCCACTCCCAGATGGTTCTGGCCCCATCTCTGCATCAGATGCAGGACCCTCGTCTGAGTCCTCTCCAGACTCCCTGACTGGTCCCCGTTCTTCCCCACTGTCCGATTCCACTGCCATCTGCACCGGCAAACCACAACACTGAGGGTGTCTGTCATCAGTTTGACATATACAGGTAGTAGTGCATTTCTTTGTTGTGGTTGGCTGATTTTGACCCAAATGTAAAATGTCAATAAGGAACAGGGTTATTATTAAATGATTAAATTATAGTGCTTTGCAGTGCTATGTTAATGATGGTTCTGAATGCTCTCATCTGTGCACGAAGGACAGCAATGCAGCTCAGTAGGCTTCCTAATATACAGTTAATCCTTGGCTTATGACAGATTGCTTAATAACTGTTTGAAGTTACAATGGAGCCTAAAGAAGCTACGTACAACCTGCATTCAACTCATACAGCAATGTGGCTCTCTACTGGCTGCCTATTCAAGTACCAACTAGCCTGACTCAGCTTTTGGCTTTTGTGAAGAGCAGCCACCCAGGCAAACAGCTGCCATCTGCTGTGACTTTTGAAGGCCTCTGGCTAGACATCGGTTCAGATAATCAAGGCATCGGATTAAGCTGTAAACCTGCAATCCTATCTGCATTTACTTGTAGGTGAGATGCAATGTAATCCACCAGCTGACAGGATTAGTTACAGTATGGTTGCCAAAATGCCTGACTTCAAGCTTTCTTATTCTGAACTCTTACTTTTCGAATGAGAATGCTGTGGATACTGGCTTGTGTACAGGCAGCACAGCGCTGTCTGTTTCGTACTTACCATTTTCAAAAGCGAGGTTAGAGCAGTGTTTCTCAACCTTGGGAATTTTAAGATAGGTGGACTTCAATTCCCAGAATTCCTCAGCCAGCATGCTGGCCACAGAATTCTGCGAGTTGGAGTCCATAAAATTGAGAAACACTGGGTTAGGGATATATGAACAGAAAGAAAAGCAACTCCGGTTTTGACCCTTTCATTCTTTCTGTTTCACGATTTAAAGCACTGCCTTCAGAGTCAAGACAGCTCATTCCCCTGTCAGTAAGTAAAAGACTGGCTTTTTACTCTGATTTTCTTATAAATCCAAACAGCTGCTCTGTTAGCCCCTTCTGTGATGATACAGAATAATAGAGTTGGAAGGGACCTTAAAGGTCATCTAAGTCCAACCCCCTGCCCAAGCAGGAGACCCTACACCATTTCTGACAGGTGGCAGTTCAGTCTCTTCTTGAAAGCTTCCACAACTTTTGAAGACAACTTCTGCTCCATCGGTTGATTGTTCTCATTGTCAGAAAATTTCTTATTTCTAGATTGAATCTCTCCTTGATCAGTTTCCATCCATTATTTTCCTTGTTTGGCCTTCAGGTGTTTTGGAAAACAGCTTGACCCTTTTCTCTCTGTGACAGCCCTCAAATATTGGAAGACTGCTATCATGTCTCTTCTTTTCATTAGACTAGACATACCCAGTTCCTGAAACCATTCTTCATATATTTAAGTCTCCAGTCCCCCTAATTATCTTTATTGCTCTTCTCTGCACTCTTTTCTAGAGTTTCAACATCTTTTTTTATAGTGTGGTGACCAAAACTGGATGCAGTATTCTAGGTGTGGTCTTACTAAAGCTTTATAGCGTGGTATTAGTACCTCATGTGATCTAGATTGAATGGTAACTGTGGTTCATCTGCTATGGTAATAGAAACCTCCCAAAAGTTCTGTGGTGTATTAAATAAGCCGGGCGTGGTGTCTTAAGAAAGGCTTATTGCAAAAATGCTATTTAATGTAGAGGATTCCTAAGCCTCCGTTTTGTGCTTTCTGTGGACAAGTTTTGGCAGATGCCCGCACGTGTGAATTTTCTGGGATGGCAGCTTGGAGGTCGGACTTCAATTAACTTTCAGGCCTCAGATGGTACATCCCCAGGTGATTTATTTTGAATTTACTGGGGTGCGGGTGAGGGAGCTAAAATCAACCTCCTCTACTACCCCACTAGATAATTCCGTTTGCAATTGCGGTGGCATACAAACATGTAGAATAGAATAGGATAGAATTCTTTATTGGCCAAGTGTGATTTGACACACAAGGCATTTGTCTAGGTGCAAATGCTCTCAGTGTACATAAAGGAAAAAAGAGATTCATTAAGAATCATCAGGTACAACACTTAATGATAGTCATAGGTTACTAATAAGCAATCAGATCATACTAGGAGACAAAACAATATAAATTGTAAAGATACAAGCAACATAAATGGGGAGAGATAGGCACTAGGGAGTGTTATTATAATCTAGTAGTAGAGGAATAATAGTAATACAGTCTTTAGTAAATAAGTTGACAGTGTTGTGGGAAATAGTTGTTTAGCATTCGGATAAAAATATGAGTGGCATAATCCCAGGGCCAATTCCCAGAACTGGAAAATGGGCATCCTTTACGGGTTCTTTTTTTTTTTTTAAATCCAAATGGGTTTCTTAAAAACTATTATACTCCAGTGGCAAAGTCCCATTTCAACACGAGGGAGAAACTGTGCGACCAACGGCAGGCTAAAAAAAAAAAATCGAAGCAGGGTCGACTTTTATTTTATTTTTATTTATTTATTTGGTTTGTCAATCGCTTGCAAGATAATAGGTCTAAGTAAAAACACAGTTATGAATACATGGATACATATAAGTAAAATAAAAAACAAATGTAAAAAAAAATAGGAAAGGGACCGTAGGCCCATTGGTGCGCTTATGCACGCCCGCTACAGGCCTCTTAGGAAAGGGGTGAGGTCAGTAGTAGACAATCTAAGGTTAAAGTTTTTGGGGTTTGGGGAAGAAACCACAGAGTCAGGTAGAGTATTCCTGTCTTCCCGCACATCAAACCAGGAGACCGGATAAAGTAAACCTTGCCCACGATCACAGGCAGACTCGGGTCCTCACCCCACACTGGTGTCCGGGAAGCGTGGAGCGGCCGTCTCGCCGCTTTTCTCCGCAGGGCCGCCAGGGGTCTCCGGCTGTTGCGCTCGCCCGGCGGAGGCCGCCTCTTGCGCGGAGAAGTCTTTCCGTGGCGCAGCTTCCTGTGCCTGACTCAGCTCTCAACCAGGCGAGGATTGGTTGAACCGGCCGGGAGCAAAGCCTTGCCTTGGGAAGTCCAGCCTCGGCGGCCAGGCAGTAACCCCTGTTGCAGCCTCCTCCGATTGTGCCCGATCTGGTGCTTGCAGTGCCCAGGTTTGCTCTGGCGCTGGTGCTTCCCCTCCGGGCGCCGCTGTTTGCTGGCGGATCCGTCCTGCTGCATCGGGTCTCGCCCGATCCTGGTGAGTAGCCGGGACGTGGGGGAAGAAGCTTGAGCTGGGCCCCTCGCGCCGTCATCGGGCTTGGAAGGCTGCTCGGCTGCGAGTCTCGGTGTCCTGATTGATTCCCTTCCTGGGGATCGCCGGAGGGAAAGCGGCACCGAGTGTCGCAAGATCCCTTTGCGCTTTCGCCTATTGCTCTGGCTGGTGGCTGCCGCCTGCTGATCTAGGCCGCTATTGTTTTCTTGGGGGGTTGACTGCTGCCCGCAGGGATAAACATCTCGGTACAAAGGAGAACCGGCTATTTTCCCCTCCCGGCCAGGGGATTTCCCCCCTCCTTTGCCCTCTCCGAGGGGTCATTGGAAAAGCGTTTTATCTGAATCAGTGCAAGAAAAATGTGTTTGCGCTTTCCTTGTTAGCAACAGCCCCATAAGGTAGGCCTACGAGCGGTGGGATCCGGGCTGTAAAAACCCCAATGTCCATTATATATGGTACCAAAGATTCTTGTTAGCCTCTTGCTGTTTGCTGCGTTTGGGGGTTTTCTTCCTGCAGCTCTTTCATTGTCGAACTAGGTAACATGGTAACTATAAACGATTTAAAAAGCAAGCAAACATTTAAAAAGGGAAAAATAAAACTGTCTGGAGCACATTCTCCCTTATTGCAATCCGAATCTGGAGAAGTGATATAGTGGATAAAGGTAGATTAAGCAACACAGACAAGTGTATAGACAGCTAAGATTTATGTAAAAGTATGTATACCGTCACGAAAGCGTTGTAATGAATGGAAATGATGTTGTATATAAGAAAAATTGTTTAATAAAAAGTATTTTTTAAAATAAAAAATAAAATAAAATTGGGGAGGATCTTCAGATTAAAAAAAAAAAGAACCTGGAGAAGTGAGGACCAGCACAATAGGCAGGAATCATTTAAATCATTTTTAATCATTGTTTGTCATTGTATGGACTTCAACTCCCAGGATCATCGTTTGTCATCGTATGGACTTCAACTCCCAGGATTTCCCTGCCGGCACATTGAAAAACATTGTTTTACAGGAAACAGTGCAGCCAACCAAGCCAGGTAGCCAGTCAGAAACAGGTTAGGAAAGACCACTCCCTTGTGTCAATTTTCCTAGTTGGGTAATGAAATATTTTCAGGAAGAAAACCAAGCCCAGCAAGCACTGACCCCAAACATTTTTAATCCTGTTTACCCTTTGTAGCTAAAGGTCACTTCTTGTATATTCTCCATTATCATTTGCAACTTTCCAAAAATAGATATAAACAGACACACAAGAGCATAGATGCACACATACCTACACATGCACACTCCTTGTGTGTATCTATGTATATCTTTATCTATAGCAGAGGTCTCCAAACTTGGCAATTTATAAGACTCGTGGACTTCAACTCCCATAGCTGGCTGGAGAATTATGGGAGTTGAAGTCCACAAGTCTTAAAGTTGCCAAGTTTGGAGACCCTTGATCTATAGCCACACAGCCCCCAATTGGACATCCTCCGAGCACCCGCTAATACTTTCACCCAGAACTGCCTCCTTGGTGGTAATTGGTAATGTTTTCCCCAATACAGGTAGTTTTCAACTTACTGAGCCGCAAATTTATGTTGCTGAGAAATTTTTGCCACCGTCTTATGGCCTTTCTTGCCATATTTGTTAACTCAATCACTTCAGCTGTTAAATTAGTAACAGTGAATCTGGTTTCCCCCATTGACTTTGCTTGACAGAAAGTCGCAAAACAAAAATAAAATGACCCCAGGACTCTGCAACCGTCATAAAGGTGAGTCAGTTGTCAAGCATCCGAATGTAAATCATGTGACTGTGGAGATGGTCATAAGTATGAAACATAAGTCACTTTTTCCAGTGCTGTTGTAACTTCAAACGGTCACTAAGCGAACTGTTGTAAGTCGAGGACTACCTGTACTCTAACCCACAGTTCCCCAATGTTTCTGGCTTTGAGGAGCAGGCGGGGGGTGGGTGGGAGGGGAGAGGGGACAGTTCCATGCAAGTGAGCAGCAAGGGTGCACGCATACAGCTCCATTTGTGCGAGTGGCATGCACACATGCTTAACACTTGCTTATTAAAGTGGTTCATTATGTGACCATGCTCAATTTTATTCTACAGTGGTTGTTAATTGAATGCCACAGTCATGAAATGAGCACAGCAGTCGTAAAGTGAACCCATTATATCCAAAGGGCCCTTTTGGCTGCAAACCGAAAAGAAACACCCGTTTCTAGCAAAACCCACTGAAAATGATACGTGATTGTGGAACCTGCAAAAACGGCCATAAATGTGGTTCAGTTGCCAAGTGCTCAGAATGCGATCATGTAACCTGGGGGTTTGGGGCAGGTGTAGGGACTCGAAAACTGGGTTGTAAGTAGCTCCGGGGAGATCCGTCATAACTTCAAAAAGTTGCTAAGCCACACATTTGGGACGACCTGTATTATGGCTAATTTTCATGTGGATTCTATTTCCATCCAGTCGTTGAAAAGATGGTGAATGAGGAAGAAGAGGGCACTTCCAAGCAGGGCGGCCCTAAGCCAGCAGAGCCCCATGGGATGCTGTCTGAGAGTCACGCGTCTCCAGACATTGAGTCGGAAGGAGGTGAAGCCGACGAGACGGAACTGAGAAGCTCGAAGTGCGGCCAGGAGAGCAATTCTCTCGCCGTAAATGGCGACGTGACTGACAGCGAGAAAGTTTATATGTCACAGACACAGTATATTTGCCCTGTTTGCGGGGAATGTTTTAATGGGAGCTCCTGCCTCGTGGAGCACCAGAGGGTTCACAAGGAGGAGAAGCTGCGCCCCTGCCCTGTCTGTGGGAAAGGTTACAACCAGGAAGCTGACTTGGTGGCCCACATGCAGAGTCACACGGACGAGAAGCCCTTCTCTTGCCTCGAGTGCGGGAGGAGCTTCCTCTTCAGCTCAGACCTGGTGGCCCATCAAAAGGTCCATACTGGGGAGAAACCTTACATCTGTCTGGAGTGTGGGAAGGGCTTCTCCCAGAGTTCCCAGCTGATGTCCCACCGCAGGGTCCATACTGGGGAGAAGCCCTACGAGTGCATTATCTGCCAGAAGAGCTTCCGTTCCAACTACGACCTAGTCAACCATCAGAGGAGCCACACCGGAGAGAAACCTTACATATGCTCTGACTGCGGGAAGAGCTTCACACGCAGCTCCCACCTCATTTCCCACCAGAGGGTCCACACCGGCGAAAGACCCTACCCTTGTGGGATCTGCGGGAAGCGTTTCCGGGACTGCTCCCACCTCATCCGGCACCAGAGGGTCCACACGGGTGAGAAACCGTACGAGTGCTCCATTTGTGGGAAGAGCTTCCGGGTCAATTACGACTTAGTCACCCACCAGAGGAACCACACAGGAGAAAAACCTTACGAATGCCCCGATTGCGGGAAAGGCTTCAAGCGGAGTTCGCACCTCATCTGCCATCAGAGAGTCCATACTGGAGAAAGGCCGTATCCCTGCGGCATCTGCGGGAAAAGCTTCAGCTACAGCTCGGACCTCATTAAGCACCAGAGAATCCACACGGGGGAGAAACCTTACGAATGTCACATCTGCGGGAAGAGCTTTCGGATCAACGCAGACCTGGTCACTCACCAGAGGATTCACACTGGAGAGAAACCTTACACCTGCTCGGATTGTGGGAAATGTTTTGCCCGGAGCTCGCGCCTGGTGTCCCACCAGAGAGTCCATGTGAAGGATGGGACCTTGGGAACGTCTCTTTCCGAAACTGAGTCATCCCAGCCGGGAGCAGCTACCGTGTCCCCAGCTCCTGAGCACCCTTGGGCCAAGGAGGAGAAGCTGGCCCCAAGCGAGCCTCTGGCTCTGACCAGCCTGGGAACTTCTACTCAGTTTGCCCTTGTCGATGCTCCTCAGGCTGGACGTGTGAGTGAAATAAAGACGGAGTGCAGGAGCTGAGAGGCAAGGAAACTAGAAGGGGAAACATTTTCTTTCCAATAACAAAGTGGTGTACAGAATCCGGGGTCCCTTGCCCATTTTAATTAGCCTTCACGGAAAGTTTGTTTGGTCAAACAAGATACAGTCCAGGGCTTCTCTCCCTCTCCCTCCCTCCAGTGTGCATATTGAAGGATGAATGGGTTGACCCAAGGAAGAATGAAGTGTTTGCGCCCGCAGCATGGTCTCTCCAGCCACTAAAAGCCATTTTGACATGGGCTGGCTTGGCTTCCCCAAAGAAATTCTTGGAAATACAGCTCGTTGAGAATTCTTGATTAAAAAATGTATAGCGTAGAGGTGTGAGAGGAAGTATATAAAAACGGATGTAATGTCGGAACCCGTCCAAAATATATATATTTATTGATGCAAGCTTAAAAAAAAACAAGCAAAAACGGCACTGCTGTGTATGGGTTGCCTTGAAATGACAAATGGAGCTAAAAATATATAACCAAAATTAGTGTTTATTGTAGAAAAGCGTTTCCTTTAAAATAATGCAAAGTAATAATCTCTCATCCATCATGGTGGTTTTTAAAGAAATGCATACAACCCTAGGGTTTATTTGCTCTGTTCCTCGGTGCAAAGCCCTGACTTTTTAAGAATATACTGAACACTCAACACTTCTTTTAAATACAGTCTCCTGCTTTACGGAAACATTCTGTGGTTTATTATCTTCTAACAATTTATCTCCTATGCTTGTGTGTGCGTATTTTTTAATAAAAACATTGTTGCTATAATAAAAGTGCTTTAGTTGGGTAGAATAAAGCTTTAAGTCATTTTATAACATGATTTAACTTAATTTATAAGCCATGATCTTTTGAATCGACTACTCATACAAAGAGGGCTGCCCATTGGATGCAAGGGCAGTTTTGCTTATTATTTCTCCCTCCCATGTCTCATGAAGAAGCTGTTACAGGCCCTCTACTGTAGCCTTTCAACTAGGCATGTCCCTGTTTCTGTCAAGGGGCACAGTTGTGGTGGATTTTCTGCAGGAGTTGCAGTAAAGGCGTCTCTCCATTAGGTCTTATCTCAAGGTGCATTTAAACAAAACTTTCAATCAAGGAATTTCAATCCAGCTCTCTAAAGCATAAACCAAGGATGATGCGAAGGGTTGTTGTGTCCATATGCGTGAAATGTTTATGCTCTTCCCTGGACGCTCACCACCGATTTCTTCTTGTTTATTGTACTCCTTCTATTCATCAATCTTCTTTGTTTGTTTGTTTGCCTGAAATCTCAAACGTTCACTCACCATTCTTCCTGAAGGGAAGACGGGGTGCTGGTAACAGATTTAGTCAACTTTGGGTGCAGCCATATCTGGGCTTGGTTGTGAGTAGATGTGCTTGGGACTGTATTTATATTTTGATAGCAGCTAATAAGTTGATTGTGAGAACTGTTAGTAGTTGCAGCCGTAAGTCCCATCCCATAGCCGTAGGCCATGAAGAAATTGCATGCAGACCAGCAAGCAAGGCTGATGTATTCAGCATTCTAGTAATGCCTGCCAGTTTCTTTTTAAGTCGGAGAAAAAGGCTCTAAACAATGTCCATATCTATAGTGCCTAGATTCACACATCTCTCCCTAAACTGCACTTTTATTTATTGATTAAGCCATAGCACACTAGGTTCACACATTGTCCAGTCTTAAACTGCGGTTCAGAAACCACCACAACAATAATAGTTGGTTTCACACAACTTACTAAAACAATATCATCTGCATTACCGGTTAAATAAAAACCCGGTGAGTCAGAATTCTTCCTTGTTGCACAAAATCCCCAATATCTTAGCTCATGGTTTTTGTGGTCTTGCTTTTAGAGGTAAGCTTCAATTTACGACCTTAATCTGAGCCTTGAATTTCTGTTGTATATCATGACAATTATAAGTTGAGGCAACCATGCGGCTGACATGATTTTAGAACATTTTTTTACGGCAGTCATTAAGTGAACACTGATTCACTTAAGTGAACTCATCGTGCACAGTGGACATTTTTTTTGCCCAAAAAAACCAGAACTAAATGTCAGTTTCCATTTTAAAAAGTTGTAAATTATTATCCCATAAGGATGGGGTATTGCAAATGGGCATAAATGCAGGCCAGTTTCTGGGTGCCAAAATGTGATCACATGACTGGAAGTCACATGGCCATTGGCACTTTGAATCCAGTCTTAAACTTCGGGAGGTCCATGATAACTTTGAATGGTTGCTAAGCAACTGGTCATGACAAGGACTACCTGAGCATAACAAAAATACCACTAAAGATCAATGGCGGAAATGGAGATTGGAAGTAGGGAGAGAAAAGCCGTGGCGAAACCTGAGAAAGCTGGTGATAAAAAATTGTTCAATGCATTTTTTTTATATTTGATAAAATTGCATCTCCCAGAATTTCCTGCCAGTAATGATAATTGTGACTAGAGATTCTGACAGGTAGCTCAAAGCACCTGAAGAACACCTTGTTGGAGAATGCTGCAATACATTGTTGTAGAACGGCACCAGCTTAGTCCTAATGTTTTCAGCTACTACTGTCCAAAGCAGGGGTCTCCAACCTTGGCAACTTTAAGACTTGTGGACTTCAACTCTTAAAGTTGCCAAGGTTGGAGACCCCTGGTCCAAAGTACTAGACCAGGGTTGTCAAACTCGTGGCCTGCAGGCTGGATACGTCATGCGCTGGCCATGCCCAAGCCCAGTTTAGTGAAGGGGAAAAAAGTCCCAATAGGTCACATGACGACCTGAGTTTGACATTCCTGTACTAGAGGTATCAGTGATGCATTTGCCCATATCTGATCAAAGAAACAACTAATTTAAAATGTGTCTCATTGAGCTAATATAAAAGGTTGATTTTTACCAGTGTAATAGAAGATATTCTGGGTTAAGGTTTGGTCATGTTATGTCCAAAAATGTACAGTTGATAAATATGTTTCCTTCGTACTGGATAACACATTTTTCACATAGCTTTAAGGAGGAACCTTGGATTTAGATGATCATCATCTTATTTAATTGCATGTCCCAAGAATGCTTTTTCCGAAAGGCAACTGGATTTTCTTGGTTTTTCCTTGGAGATGTTCCACTTCTCATCAGGAAGCTGCTTCAGTATTAACTGAAGCACCTTGGGAACAAAATTATGTCTTCTTTTCACAGAAAGCAGTTACAAAATTAAAATATGAAAGATTTTTGCTAACATTGCATAGACAGACACATTGGGTGGATTTATATATTATGTTTACCTAAACATGGGGAAACTGAAGGCCTTCAATTAATAATGGTTTCCATAGTCAGTCCCAACCAAGAGGACCAGCGGTAAGTAATGCTAGGATTATATTTCAGCAACATCTGAAAATCAAGTTTCTTCACTCCTCTGATGAAGATACATTATTGATAGAGTTTTGCTTGGGCTTTGAATTAGGTGCAAACTAGGCAATTACAGAATATTGACAGAGTTTAGTTAAACCTGTGGCTTAGTGCAATGTGTGAACCCAACTTTTACTAATTTAAATATAAAAATAGTCTTGCTGCTAGCCGTGACAATTAAACCTTGTCAACTTCTCAGAAAATAAGGGTTTTCCCTCTGAAAATATACTAGGTATAGAAAGAACTGATGTTAACTTAATCAGAATTTTTTGTAACTTAGCCAGCTGAACTGAAGGGAAGTACCATTGAGGGGTATAACTTATGTCTACATAAGTTTTTTCTTAAACTTTCTTTTTAATATGTTTTATTGATCAAGTTTGTTTATATCTCATGTTTACTGTTCTTCTGTCTGTATTCCTTATAGACTTGGATTTTTTTTTAAATTTAAATTTACTGTATTCCAGTTTCTTATGGTAGCCAATAAAGTTTGTTTAAAATTTGAGTGCTTCTCTTTCATCTGGGAATTACAAGCTAAACAGAAAAGGGAAAAAGCTTTCCTAGTATAGATTAAACTAGTTACAATGGCATTCCTCAAGACCCTCTTCCCATAGATGGCTGTTCATTCATTGGTTAATGGACTCATGGTATGAATGATTGCATCCCAAGAGTACTAATAAATGGGTCCCGGATGGAAACATTCAACTGAGAGACACACACTTTTCTCTTCTGGGGCTTGTGGTGTTCAACATGTTTATCATTATGAATGAGGAAATTGGGGAGAGATTACAAATTTCAACATGATACACAATTAGGTGCAGGTAATTTTTTTAGATCAGAGTTGTCCCACCCTGGCAACTTCAATTCTTAAATTCCATGAGTCTTAACAGTTGGACACCCTTGCTTTAAATGAAAGAAGATTCAAAAAGGGCTAGATAAACATGAACAATGGACTGAAATAGATAGTTGCGAATTTAGCAGGGAGAAACCGGTTCTGCAAATAAGACAGGAGAAATATAAGGCCCACAGACAGGATGGGAGACAGCTGTCTTGGCAGGAGTCCATGTGAAAGGAATCCAAATGACCTCATTGGCCACAAGTTCAACATGAACCTGCAATGCAACTGATAAAATGGGCAGAAGTTTCCCTGGAATGTGTTAACGGGAACACGAGTCCAAATCACAGCAGGTCATTCTATTCTGCCCTGACCAAACTCCATTTTGTATATAATGTCTAGTTCTGGGCACTACAGTAGAGAGAGAGGTAAATTAGACCAAGTTCAGGAAAGGTTTACTTAGGTGACAAATAATCTGGCTTTGTGGAACTCTAAAAGAATGTTTCTCAACCGTGGCAGCTTGAAAGATGCATGGACTTCAACTCCCAGAATTCCTCAGGCAGCATGCTGGCTGGGGGACTCTGGGATTTGAAATCCACAGATCTTCAAGCTGCCAAGGTTGAAAAAAATTGCTCTAAAGCCTTGGCAACTTTAAGACTTGTGGACTTCAACTCCCAGAGTTCCTCAGCCAGCAACTCTGGAAGTTGAAGTCCACAAGTCTTAAAGTTGCCAAGGTTGGAGAACTCTGCTCTAAAGTATCTTGGTATGTTTAGCTGCAGAAATAGTGACTATGGTGGGAAGAGTCAGTGCCTACTACAGGTATAAGTAATCCTCAACTTACAACCATTTGTTTAGCAATTGTTCAGAGTTACAATGTCACATAATCAAAATTTGGGTGCTTGGTAACTGGCAAATATTTTATGATAGTTGTAGCATCCTGGGGTAATGTGATCACCATTTCCAATCTTCCCAGGTGGCTTCCAAGAAGCAAAGTCAGGGAAGCTGGATTTCACAACTCCATTTAATAAAACATGGCAAAAAAAAGACTCTAAAATCAGGCAAGACTCATTTTTTTAACCACTACCTTAATTAGTACCAGAAATCCTAATCCCAACTGTGGTCATAAATTGAGGAGTACCTGTTTCAAATTGATTTTTAATCATATTTTGTCAATGGAGACTGTGAGATGATAGATAATGTGCTATCAAATTCATGTCTTCTTTTAAGGACTACTTTAATAGATTTTATATTGACAATCTGTCCCGAGTCTGGGCCTTCAGATTTTCTAATAGCAATGGCAAAAGCAGCCCTCTCTAAGCGGTTTACAATGTCAGCATATTGCCCCCAACAATTTTATTGACCTTGGAAGGATGGAAGGCTGAGTCAACCTTGAGCCTGGTGAGACCCGAACTACCAAACTGCTGGCAGCTAGTGATCAGCAGAAGTAGCCTGCAGTACTCCCTTTTTATGACTCTAATCCCTTAATTCAGGGTTAGAGTTGGGGCAACTGAATGGAGCCAAGCATTTACTGGCCGGATCCCCTTCCTGATGTTTATGCAGAGTTCATAGCAGATATGTTTTCTTTGTGCTGCAGTACAGCAAGGGTCTTCAAACTTGGCAAGTTTAAGACTTGTGGATTTCAACTCTCAGAATTCCTGAGCTAACATGACTGGAGGAGGAATTCTGTTTCGAAGTTACACCGTTATCATTTTCCTTTAAAAAATAGTTTAATTCCTCCTTAAGTTTGTTAATATACTCTTTTTCTCTTATTGAGTATTTAATGTCCATCTTTTCTTTGGTTTCTTCCTACCCTTCCATATTATTTGAATTGGATTATGGTCTGCCCATTCATTCGGTAAAATTTCAATTCCTTTTATCTCATTTGCTATTTCCCCATCCATCCATGCCATGTCAATTCATGTCCATATTTGATGTGGATTAGAGTAAAATGTGAGTTATTTTTCCTCAGGGTACAGTCTTCTCCATAAATCCACCAAATTTAACTCCTTCATCATTTCTCTACATGTCTTAGGAAGCTCTCTTTTCCCCTTTTTATTCTTCCCATTACTATGGTCTTTTTGATAATCAGCAATAGAGTTGAAATCTCCTATAATACAAATATTCCTTTTTTCAAATCCTATTATTTTTCGATGTAAATATTTTAAAAACTCTTTCTGATCTTCATTCGGGGCATAAATTACCACTAATAGACCATACTAAATCTGCTTTCAAATCTTCTTTAACATATATTGCAACCCCTTTCTTTTTTCTCGTGTGGAGGAGGAATTCTGGGAGTTGGTCCACAAGTCCTAAAGCTGTCAAGTTTGAAGTCCCCTGCAGTAGATAAACATTTGCCGTTGTCTAGGATTGAACTCTCAACCTTCTGAGTGAGAGGCGAGCATTTTTACCAATAGGCCACCACACTGCTCTGCCACATTAGCAAATCTGTTTGGAGTAATATTACTGGTAATTATGTCCACATAGCACTCAGGTGGCAATTCATTCTCAGATTTGGGATTAATCACAGTTTACAGCCGTCTCCTGAAAATAAAAATGCCCTGTGCTCATAATCTTGAGTTGGAGTAGATAAATTTTGCCTCTGCTGTGTTCTGTGGAGGACCCGACCTTGATTCAAAGCCGGGTCCTCCTCCTAACCCTGGAATCAGGAAATGAAATAACATACATCTAATCTGTTTAGCCTGTTGATGGAAGAGGGAAAGAAGTAGACAATTTACAAGGTCACTATACACAAAAGTTTGAAAGGCTGCTGTTGTGAAAACAGTAAAAAGAAAAGGTCATGTGAAAAGCCTTGAAAATATTTGATTTTAAGGCTGAGCCTGGATGAAGGACACGAGGAGGAGGAAGGAGGTGTCCTTTTGCCAGACCTCTGGTAAGCCTGGTTCATTCTTTGATAAGATAAGATAAATTTATTGTCATTGTACTCAGAACCTGAGAACAACGAAATAAGGTGCTCTTTCACAACATACAACTGAACAACACCAAAAGACATATACAAATAACAATGTAAAACAAATTAAAACAAATAACAGTTAAAAACTATACAACCAGGATATATATATGTTAAGACCACCAGATTCATAACTCTGCATTCAACCTGATCACAGCACTTGGGTAAAAGCTGTGTTTAAATCTACTTGTCCAAGCTTTCAGCACTCTATATCGTCTTCCTGATGGTAGGATCTCAAACAACGAGTGGCCTGGATGTGAAGGGTCTCTCAAGATCTTTTGTATCTTCCTTCTACATCCCATGTTATACAACTCCTCCAATGAGGGAAGAGGACATCCGCTGATCTTTTGTGCCCTTTTTATCACTCTTTGGAGTGCCCTTTTCTCCGCCTCTGTACAACTCCTGAACCACACACAGAGGCAATAGGATAAAATGCTCTCCATAGAGCTTCGGTAAAAGCCAACCAACAGACTCTCTGGCAGTTGTTGTGATCTTAAAAATCTTAAAAAATACAGTCGTTGATGAGCTTTTTTTCTAGGGCTAAAGTATTTGCCCCCCATGTTAGATCTTGTTTCAGGGTGATACCTAGAAACTTACATTCTACACCATCGATGTACAACGGCTGGATATCCGAACTGCTCTTCCTGTAATCCACTATGAATTCCTTCGTCTTATTTATATTAAAAATAAGATCGTTTACTTTGCACCAGAGGGACAGCTGATGAACTTCATCCCTGTATGCAGACTCATCATTATCAGAAATGAGCCCCACCAACGTTGTATCATCTGAAAACTTAATGATCTTATTACTCAGATGAATAGAGGTGCAATCAGACGTATAAATAGTGAATAATGGTGCAAAAGGATGTTGTTACATTTTTTCCCCCAGAAATCTGGTAACCTTTTCCAATTAACAAATGTTATTTTTAAAAAAGCAGCTTTCGCGATTCACATCAGTTGAAGTGTGCAGCTCACAAAAACTTCTGTTTTTAGAAAAAGTTGTTGGCTGGAAAAGAGGTTACCAGGCTCAAGGCTTTTTACCATTACAGACAAACAGACCTGTCCTCCTTTATTGACAGATCTTTCAGCAGTCCTAGGAACAAAAGAGTCTTCCTAGAACAGAGTTTATGCTTGCTAAAGTTTCCCACACTTGTTACCTATACTGTACAAGAAATAAAAAAAAGAGAAAACTCTCAAGTACAAGTAGTTCTCGATTTATGACAATTGTACCCATGTAACCCATGTTGCTGAGACAGCTGCTAAATGAGTTTTGCCCCATTTTACAACCTTTGTTGCTACACTTGTTAAGTAAATCACTACCTTTGTTAAGCTAATACAAGGGCCTTCCAACTTGGCAAGTTTAAGACTTTATGGACTTCAACTCCCAGAATTCCTGAGCTAACATGACTGGAGGAGGAATTCTGGGAGTTGAAGTCCACAAGACTTAAAGCGGTCAAGTTTGAAGACCCCTGGGTTAGTAGAAGATTGAATCTGTTAAGTGAATCTGGCTTCCTGATTGACTTTGGTTCTCAGATGTTCGCAAAAGGGGATCCTATGATCCCAGGATACTGCCATTGTCATAAATATGAGTCAGTTCCAAGTGTCTGAATTTTGATCCAGTGACCATGGGAATGCTGCAACAGTCGTAATTGTGAAAAAAATGTCATAAGTCACTTTTTTCAATGCTGTTGTAACTTCCAATGGTCATTAAATAAACTGTTGTAAGTTGAGGACTACCTATACTGTGCTAAATCATAATGTAGTTTTTTTTGGTTATACAATACAATCGTTATGATTTGTATGACACAATTTGTGTCTATACGGCTTAGCCATAAATATTGCGGGTTTTTTTGTTTTGTTTTGACAAGACACTCTTGTTAGGAACTCTTCTCCTGTAGGTTTAACAAGAAACAAATTTTACAAACAAACTTTTAATTTATTCCATTTATTTCTGCAGGAAAATGAAAAGAGGAAAGAAAAAAGCAGCAATTGATCTCCTTTTAAGCAATGCAGAGTATAATCCTAACATACAGATAAAATATATTTGGCAAACATTCAACGTTTTATAGAAGTTCTTTAAAAGAAGCAGAACTTCCTTTCATGGAGTTGCACTATGTTTCTCCCTCAACTCTTCTGAGAGAAGCTTTAGTCATTTAGACAAACAATTTCAACATTTCCTTAATAATTATATTCATCATAGCTAAAGTCCAGATCTCTTTAGTGCTTTTTGCCATGGCAATAATAAATGAGCATTTCTCAACATTCAAATAGGCACTATCTTGATGAGGCATTTTAGTTTTATACCTTACAAACAAAACATTTCCGAACATGTGCCTTCATACATTCTGTAAGACAAAAAGATTGCTGCAAATATGTATGTATGTATGTATGTATGTATGTATGTATGTATGTATGTATGTATTTACAGCAATCTTTTTATATATATCTCTAGGCACAATTTATTCATACAATTATGGAAAACAGATTTTTCTCAAGCTATTAATGTCAATGCTAGGATATGGCATGGCATCATCATTCATCTGATGTCATCTTAACTGATCATATCATTCTAAGCCACCACAGCATTTAAAGGGTTTAACAACACTGCTCAGGGTTAAAAAGGACATTGAAGGATAATTTCAGCAGATCAATGCAAACTGAGATTTGTTTTTCTTTTGGGAAGCCCTCTTTCTTTCTCATTGCAGGCAGGAACTTGAGAAACTGCTTCTGAAGAGGGAGATTGCTGTAAATGAGATCCATTCGCAATAGCCGCCCAAATGTTCTCACCAAATTCCTGCCTGGAGGCATGTATTCATTTTACAGAGTTATCAAGAGTGATGATGATGGTTGGGAGGAACAGACTACAAAACCTGCAGAATCCAGCACGTCTTCACAAAATATTTCCTCAGAGTTTGGTTCTTCTGCTGAAAAAGACATAAAGAGTTCCAGAATTATGTACCGCTGTTGTATCTTTTTAATTCCTTTTATTGAGATGTTTATTTATATCCAACTTTATTATTTTTACAAATAACTAAAGACAGTGAACGTATCCAATACACCTTCCTCCTCCTATTTTCCGCACAACCATCCTGTGAGGTAGGCTGGGTTGAGAGTATATGGCTGACCCGAAGTTATCCGCCTGGCTTTCATGGCTAAGGCAGGACCTGAACTCAAGTCTCCTGCTTTCTAGCATGGAGCCTTAACCACTAGACTAGTGATGGCAAACCTTTCCGGCACCGAGTGCCCAAACCGGAATGCGCACATGTGCATGCCAGAGCGCCGGAAACCTGAAGACCAGCTGGCAGCGCGCATGCACCCAGTTGGTCTTCAGGTTTCCCACATGCACATCGGCTGGCTGGTCTTCAGGTTTCCAGTGCTCTGGCACGCATAAAGACCAGTTGACCGGTGCGCATGCACACTCTTGAAACCGGAAGAGCAACTGGCAACAGCATGTGTGCCCACAGAGAGTGCTCAGCATGTCTGGCACGCATGCCATAGGTTCGCCATCATGGCACAAACCAACCATTATCTCCCTATGACAAAAAACTAGATTGTGGGGTGTACCTACCTGAATGCCATATTGGGCTCTACCGCTTGACCCTTCTTCTTTTAATTCTTCTTTAATTCTTTTAATTAAAAAAAAAACCCTCAGAAATCCCATTCCTGTTTGTCCAAGGAAATCATTTGGGTGAGCAGAATAAAAACAGCACTGGATATTACACAGTGTTCTTCTCTGTTCTAACTTGCCCATTCCATCATTTTAAATCATTTTAAGGACCTCCTCCTTAGTGTTTGCAGTAGTTGCTCAGATATACACTTTTTAAACAGGACTTGACAAATCCTGCACTTATGCCTAAATAATCTATTGCAGGAGAATATTAAGATCTAACACTTAGAGATGAGCAATTGTCGGTAGTCAAGTCACCATTTAAAAATTCAAAAGGAGGCTTCCTGGATATTTTGTAGGAATAGAGGGCAAGCAAAGGCACTGGCATTAGCACAATTTCTTCCCAGGCAGCCTCATTCTGCTCTAACACTGCAATTGCCAACATAGGTCACTTTTGAAAGTAATTAGGCAAATTTCCAGCTATTAGAAGCTCTGTGTATATTACCTTTAATATCATAGGCAGTATATGCCCCTGTATCTGAGATCTTGGAAAATACAAGCAAAAGAATGCATCAGTTGTTCGACTTCCCAGATGTATCAAGCTGATATTTTGGAAATAAAAACTGGCTAGATGAATCTTCAGCTTGAGCTAGCATACTATTTATTCTATAATACAGCAGAGACAAATAAATCACTGCATCCCCAAGTGTATCCTTGCTCACCTAAGACTTTCCTTGTCTTTTTCCCTGTGAATAATTTAAAGGGCCTTATCTAATTTATTCTGGATTCTGCAAAATATCACTTTTGGGTTTGAAATACGTTAGTGTAAAAACATCAGAACGCTTCCTATTCCTCCTTATTGGTGACAACATCATCACTAGAAAATTCTACACCAAGCAATGTTGAGGCATAGGAGAGTCTTCAAAGGTGGAAGGGCAAGAAAAGAAATACACAGGTGTCACTCTTCTTCAGCCAGTCAGGATCCCCAGATTATTAATCTGCATAGGCATGCAGGAAAAACCGTTTGGTTAGCTAATGAAAATAACTAGCAACAAGGATAGGGCATCACTAATACAAGCAGAACTGTTTTTTGTTAAAGACTGCTAATGAGGATATCTTCTATGTTTAATACTTAAACATTCTTAGTATCTCAGCTGCCATCCCAGTCAAAATTACAAGAGGATACAGATTTTTCTTTAGTATTTTCCAAAGAAACCTGGAGAATATAAAGTGTGTTGGAAATTCTTTTTAAAATTCCTTATCATATTCCTTGGGTTGCATTTCTCAAGGTAGGGGGAAAAATTCCCCAGGTTAAGATATAAAGTTACCTGATAGAACACTCAGCGTGTGGAGCTCAGTCTAGCAAAATCTGGTTTGTCTCTTTGTTCCCCTTTTTCCTCAAGTGAAATCTCCAAGCTTTGTGAAGTTGCTGGTGTCTAAGGAGACTTGGATAGCGGGAAAAGGTTTTCCCACACGTACTGCAGATGTGGGATACCTTCTTGGCATGGGACCTCAGGTGCTGAGCGAGCTTAGAACTGGAAATGAACGTCTTCCCACATTCAGCACAGCCAAATGGCTTTTCTCCCGTGTGAATTCTCTCATGCGTATTCCGGCTGGACAAATGGCTGAAGCATTCGCCACACTGGCGGCAAGCATGAGGTTTTTCCCCCGTGTGGGTTCGTTTGTGCCTATTGAGATTCGAGACGTATCGAAAGGTCCTCCCGCAGTAGAGGCAAGTGTAGGGCATCTCCCCCGTGTGGACTCTCAGGTGTTTCACCAGGTCCGAGTTCTGCATGAAGTTTTTCCCACACTCAGGACAATTGTACCCATTAGACACATTCCCCTTGTGGCACCTCTGGTGGCTAAGAAGACTGCGGTGCTGCCGGAAGGCTTGCCCACATTCAGAACAGAGGAAGGGCATCTCCCCCGTGTGAATCCGCTGGTGGGTGAGCAGGTTGGAGCGCTGAGCGAAGCTTTTGCCGCAATCAGAGCACAGGTGAGGCCTCACCCCTTCGTGCAGCTGCTTGTGTTTCAGGAGGTTTGAGCTCTGGCGGAAACACCTTCCACACTGAGGACAGGGGTAAGGGGTCTCCCCCGTGTGGATCCTCAGATGAATGGTTAGGCTCGACTGTTGAGCAAAGCTTCTCCTGCACTTAGGGCACTGGTAAGGTCTGTCACCCGTGTGGACCCTCTGGTGAGTTAACAAGTTCAGGCTCCGTCGAAAGTTTTTCCCACATTCAAGGCACTGGTAGTTGTTGGGGGATGGCTGGATCGTGGGAAGGACACCTGCTACAGTCCCAGCATTACGCTTTCCAGATTCTCTTGCTTCGCTGCTTGGGACCTCCATATGGGGCTGAAAAGCAATACGAGGCAAAGTGTAGAAGCAGTTCAGCTATCAACCTACAGCAAAAAAGCTATCTGGAGCTATTTTCTTTCTTTCTTTCTTTCTTTCTTTCTCTCTCTCTCTCTCTCTCTCTCTCTCTCTCTCTCTCTCTCCCCGTCCCCCCCTCTACACACACACACACTTAAAATGAGGATTTGTAATGTCATTGTTCCTCTCTTCATGGCATGGTGAGATCACATACAGCTATTGTGTACAATTTGGATAACATTTGCAGAATGCTGACAGTTAAATGGTGTTCAGAGGAAGTAAATAAAGACGGTGCAGAACTTTGAAGACATTTGAAAGAATCTAGAGTGTTCAGTCTGAAAAATAAACACGGAGAGTAGATGTGATAGCTAGTCATGTTCAAGTGCACATAAAATGAAGCTATAGGAACAATGGTTAAGAACTATTTTCCATGGCCACAGAAACTGGAGCTAGAAACAAGAGCTATAAGTTGAACCTACCTAGATGTAATTTAAATATAGGAGAAACTTGATGTGGTAAGATGATCTGTACAAGAATGGAACAATCAACCTAGGGCAGTTGTGTGTTTTGCATGTCTGTAGGCTTTCAAGAGGAGACTGGCTACTAGCCATCTCTAAAAGATTAATTGGCTTCTTGCATATTGCAGAGATTGTCTAGACATGATCCTTGGTGTCTCTTTCAATTCTAATTTTATGAAAATGCAAAATTAATTTTATCCACTAATAAATAAACTCTTTACCATGGATTTTAAGATGGAAGAGGAAATAGTTAAGAATAAGATGATAGAATGGGTGTGGAATTTTAGCTACAATATAAATTTAGAAGAATGGGAAAAACTATGGAATATAAACTATAAATTAACAACGGCCTCAACATATAAGGAAAATGTATATAAAATGTTTTACCATGGCATTTGACCCTGGCAAGACTAGCTAAGATTTACCCAAACACTAGCCCAAAATGTTTGAAACGTCAATGAGTTGACGGTACCTTTTATCACATGTGGTGGCTATGCCCCAAAGCCAGGACTTATTGGACTAAAATTAGAGATTAGATATAAGAAATCACTGGACATCAAATTGAATTCAAACTGGAACTCTACCTACTGGGGATAATTCAAAAACATATCTGAAAAAGATCAAATATTTAATGCTACACATACTGTAAGTGGCCAGAATAGCCTCTGCACAATGTGGAAAGAGCATATGGTCCCAACAGAAGAATTAATTTTACAAAAAATAGCAGACTGTGCAGAAATGGATATGCTCACACTAAAAATAAAAGAAAAAGAACCTGATTACTACTCAGTTTGGCATAGATGGCACACGTGGCTAGAAAAGAGATAATTAGAAAAGATGACTATATAAGACAATTCTCAAGAGAGTGATACATAACATGTAAATAGATAAAAGGGTTAAAGATAGTAATAGTAAATATAAATAAAGATATGTATTAATGATATGTACAAATAGGTAACGGAAATGTAAGATAACACTAAATGCTGATGCAAAAGCTGTTGAAAAGGTAACTAAGATTTGCACTGGTGGAAAACAATAAAAATTTATTTGAAAAATAAATAAATAAAAAACTCTTCACCTAAAGGCAGTTGCTATAGGCACACTTTTCTATAAACTGCCTTCAACCTGCACTGAAAAGAGAACTAGCACCAGCTGTCTTCTCTTACTGAATTTATTTTCTCTAGTTTCAAGTAAAAAAATTCCAGACTAACTATTCCTAAGACTGGCATTATCTACTCCTGGCAAGATACCTGTTCCCTTATCCAGATCCCTGTAGAATCTGTGGTCAGAGGCCTCTGGAGCACACCAATAATTAAGACAAAATTGCACCTGTTTGGGGTTGAAAGAACAAAGCCCTCTTAAAGTCATATTTCCCCATAGTGTAACAATCCTCAGATGTTTAGACTACAGTCCCGCTTATCTGTGGAATAAACTGTAGAGCCAACCATTCCCAGGTCTGTAGAAAACATTCTTTAAAAGAGAAGTAAAAAAGCAAGAAACAGAGCCTTCCTGAAGAAGAGGAAAACATAGGATCATTGCAAGCAAACCTCAATTCCTCAGGAATGTTCAAACCTAGTTACAGGGAAAACAGACAAAGCCATTTTTAAGGTTCAGTTCCCAAACCCCACACGGCTCTTTAAAAAAGCCACCACCCCCAATTCCCAGTTTCACATAACAGTCATATCACCTCAGGCACCTCACAAAACACCTTAAACTGCTTTAATCCAGCACGGCTGCTGCTGCTGCTTCTTGCTTGGAGTGTCCACCTAGGCTCTTCTGAAAGAGGCCCTCCCCTAGGGAAAGGCCAGTTATATAGGTGTTCTACCTTGGGTGGGGTCTTTTGAAAAACCTTTTCTAGGTGCTCTATTACTTAAAGGGAAAACTCTTAAAGAAAAGTCACAGAAATGTAAGATTCCAAAGGAAATATCCTATAAAATCTGGTTTTTCTTTTTAAAGTCTCGGGCTTCTCTGGAGACTTTAAGCAGTGCAATATAGTGGGAAGATGCTTAGAATGGGGAATGCAATTTAATCTGGCAAATTATCTAGGTGTGAGCACCATCTTGCTAAGAGGTGCAGGTTCCTCTACTCAGGAGGAAGCATATTATTTCATTGCTGCTGCTTCACAACCAGCAGGGGAAAAACATGCTAAAGGGAGCAGATCAGTCACTGCAGGGAGGGGCTGCAGATACTAAGGCTAGTAATTTATTAGTAGCTCCAAAAAGTTGCTGGTTCTCTTAATAGGCCAAAAGGGACTTCAGAACATTGAGGTAGGACTGGAAAGGGGTATCTGCAACTTCTTTAAACAGCGGTGCCTTTTCCTGACATTGGAAGAAATCTTTGATTTCTTTTGAAGCTTCTTTTTTTTTCAAAAAGAAAATTATTTTTATTTTAAACAAATCCATCTTTCAATTATACAGTGTGTCGACTGGGTACATATATCTTGTGCAAATGTTTATATTTTGTATACATTTCTTACTGAAATTATATTCATATTACAACCTACTCAATCTTATATATCTTATCATTATAACATTATCATTTAATTTCTTACTTTATTTTCCAACCATTTATAAAATATATCCCATACCATATAATATTCCGCTTCTTCTTGTTCTTTAATTGGCAATGTTAATCTACTCATTTCTGCACATTCCAATATTTTCAAAATCACCTCTTCCTCTAGCAGAATCTTTTCATTTTTCCAGTTTTGTGCAAATACAGTTCTAGCTGCTGTTAATATATGTATAATTAAATATGTTTTTTCTTTACAATAGTTTTTGGGTAAAATCCCCAATAAAAATATCTCAGGTTTTAAATCTATATGTTGTTTTATTATCTTTTCCAACCATGTTTGTATATTTGTCCAATATTTTTTAGCTTCTGTACATGCCCACCACATATGGTAACATGTTCCAGGTGTCTGGTGACATTTCCAACATTTCACTGATTGATCTTTAAACATATTTGCCAGTCTTGCTGGGGTGAGATGCCACCTGTAAAACATCTTAGAATAGAATAGAATAGAATTCTTTATTGGCCAAGTGTGATTGGGCACACAAGGAATTTGTCTTGGTGCATATGCTCTCATTGTACATAAAAAGAAAGGGTACCTTCATCAAGAATCAAAAGGTACAACACTTAATGATAGTCATAAGGTACAATAAGCAATCAAATCATACTAGGAAACAGTCAATATAAACCATAAGGATACAAGTAACAAATATACAGTCATACAGTCACAAGTGGGAGGGGATGGGTGATAAGAAGATTAACAGTAATAGTAATGCAGACTTTGTAAATAGTTGAACAGTGTTGAGGGAATTATTTGCTTAGCAGAGTGATGGCGTTTGGGAAAAAACTGTCCTTGTGTCTAGTGGTTCTGGTGTGCAGGGCTCTATAGCAGGGGTTCCCAACCACCAGGCCGCAAACCGGTACCGGTCCGTGGAACATTTCCTACCAGGCCGCCGATTTGCTGGGCACCGCCATCTTGCTTGACGAGAAAGTGCTTCTGGGTGAGCTTTTCCGGTTGGAAAGCAGTGTTTGGGTCCTGAAGGAATCCTCGCGCCTTAGTTTCATCGAGGGGGGGGCTTCGAACGAAACTAAGGCACGAGGATTCTTTCAGCACCCAAGGCAAGGTGAGCCGAGTGACCATCCTGAAGCCGCCCTGAAGCGAAGCCCATCAACAAAGGTACAAAGGAGGAGTTGAAGGTGGCGGGGGAAGCAGGGACGGCTGGCTGGCCAGTCGCTGGGCTCGCCTTGCCTTGTCATGCGTGCTGATGCCAGTACCGGGCTGCAGATCATTTTGTGATGCCGGTACCGGGCCGTGGCACAAAAAAGGTTGGGGGCCACTGCTCTATAGCATCGTTTTGAGGGAAAGAGTTAAAACATCTTATACAAATTTTCTTTGTAAGCTGTTGACATTGTTCTTTTGAAGCTTCTTTAATGGGAGCTAGTGAGGCATAAGCCACAGTGAGTGAAAAGTGACAAATGACAAACGACAGCATGAGGAAATGATGAACTGATTAACCTTCCAGTTCAGACACAGAACTCTTTTTTTTATAACTCTGCCTGCATTTCTTTCCTTTCTTGAAATTCCTGATTTTTTTTTGTTTTTTTGTTTTTAGAATTTTATCCTGCCTTTTTTCCCACATGCAACTCAAGGCAGCAAACATACTAATATTCCTCCCTCCTCCTGTTTTCCCTACAACATCAAACTCTCAAGAGATGAGTTAGGCTGAGAAAGAAAGACTGCCCCAAAGTCACCGAGCCAGTTTTCCATGCCTGAGGCAGGACTAAAACTCCCTGTCTCCGGATTTCTAGACCAAAACCTTAACCACTACACCAGACTGGTTTTTCAAAAAATGTCTTCACTCAAGGAAGTCTGGATGAAGCTTTCTCTACCTTCATGGCACTTGAGAAGTATCTTGCTTGTTTGTAGCTTTGTGGAAGCTTTTTCTCCAGTCTAGACACGTATATGATTTTTTTTTCACCTAGGTGAAGCTTTTGATGTCAAAGACAGACATTCCACAGTAGGTTTTATCCCCTGCCCAGTGCAGAAGGGAAGCTTCAACCCAACCAGGTTGGAATTCAAAGAGAAGCATTATTACACTCATGATAAATATATGGTTTCTCCACCATATGGATAGTGCAACCCCATTCAATGCCAAAAATGATGAACCCCTGCATATAGAGGGCCCCCAGTCACAGCCACTCTGCTTACCAGGGTTCAGTTGAAGTTTGCTGTTCTCTATCCAGACACCCACAGCCTCCAGGCACTGTGAAAGGATCCTTCACTACATCCCTCATTTCATCTCGGAGATATAAAGCTGGTTATCATCAGCATATTGGTGATATCTTGACCCATAGTGATGGATGATCTTGCCCAATGGTTTCATGTAGATGTTAAAAAAAGGAGCATAGAGACCACCGAGCCCTGTGGCACCCCACGCAGAAGGGGCCAGGAGCTGGATCTCTCACTTCCTGTTTAGTAGTCAACATAACCAACACAGGGGTGGGATTCAAATTTTTTAACAACCGGTTCTGTGGGCATGGCTTAGTTGGTGGATGTGGCTTGGTGGTCATTTTATTGGCTGGGCATGGCCAACTCAATATCACTCACATTGAGGCACGCATCTCCTCGCCTGGCCTCTCTTGACTGTGGGGATGCTGCAAAAATCATAAGTGTGAAAAATGGTCATAAGTCACTTTTTTCAGTGCCATTGTAACTTTGAATGGTCACTCCACACAAGCAAAGTACCAGCAAAGGAGGGGAAAAAACTCAAGAGAAGTTCCTGAGACAGGAAGTCTAGTCCTGCCAAGAATGTAATAAGGGTTAACGGAGAGCAGTTTCTGTAAGCAACACCAGAACGTTTCTTTCCTGCCTTCCTTACAGGATTAGGCCAGTAATTTCTTCTAACAACCAGTTTTCCGAACTGCTTAGAATGTTAACAACCAGTTCTAGCGAATAGGTGCGAACTGGTAGAATCCCACCCCTGAACCAACAGGACAAAGTTGAAGAAAACCTATTTAAAACCACTCAATGGGTAAAGATAATACACTGCTTGTTAATACACGGTTGTTGTTTTTTAAGAGTACTTTGGAAATACAGGTAGTCCTCAACTTACAACAGTTCATTTAGTGACCACTCAGAGTTACAATGACACTGAAAAAAGTGACTTATGAGTCTTGAATTTGGAAGGGTCATTTGGTACAGGCCTTGTGGAAAAAACTATTAAACACTTGTTCATTATATAGCCGTATTGCCAGTAATTATTTTATAACTGGTTAAGTAATGTAATACCTCCCCAATAAATTAAATTACCAAGTGTGCCATTGTTGATTTCACCCCTAATTCTCCAGTCTGTTATAAATAAGTTAGAATAGATCTCCTCAAGCAGGCTCTGGGCAGGAGTCTGATATAGAAGATATTTGTGGGTTGTGTGTCTCAAGTCAGTCTTGACTCCTGGAGACTGTCTAGTCTAAGAGCCTAGACTAGTCCTTGTGGTTTTCGTGGCAAATTTTTTGCAACTGCTTTGCTATTATCTCCTCCTCCCTAAGCTGGGAAAAGGAGGGACCAGCCCAATGTCATCCAGCTGGCTTTATGCCTAAGGTTGGACTAGAACTCCCAGTCCCCCCAGTTTCTAACCTGGTATCTTAACCACTATACCCAAATGGCTCTCTGAAATGGAAGGGTGGAATATAATTAAGGTGATTTGTAACTGACCCTTAAAGGAATTGGGTTCACATATGTCACATTACCATAACCTGAAATGCATAGTATTGGGGAAATTAGCCTTTTGTGAAATTACCAATTATGATTGATAAGCTATTATTTATGGCTGAATGTGTGTGAACTTGACCTTTATTGCTGATCTAATAGAGTATTCAAATGAACCATAGTTTAGTGTGATATGTGAAACCAGATTGCATTTGATCTGATCCCAAAAGCAGAATGCAAAAACCTTTTGAGCTAGATTCTCTCCAAGAACCTCAATGTCCTACAAGCTGCAGGCAATACACCAGAGAGAGAACGACAGAGCTGATTAGATGTTTTTCCTTTGAGGCTCTCCTTGACAAAAACAATAGTCAGAAGAAGGGCAAGAACATAAGGTAACTTGGCAGGAAAACGCTGTCCAAGGTTCTGAAAAACTTCTTTGTTCTCCAAGAATTTTCCATTTGGATCACATCTGCTCTCATATACTAAGATTATGATCAGAGACTGATGGCCACACTGCCAAGGGTGATGAGGACCTTAATTCAACACACATCAAGTATTCAGTCAATCAATAGTATTGTGGAAGTTTATAAAAAAATCAGATTTTATAGAATACCATATAATTATTCACAAGGAAACATTCTCATTATTAGATTTGGTATGTCAAGTTGCATAGCACAAATAGAGACAGTAAGAAATAGCTGAAGATATCTTAAGGGGAAGATATCGTGTGGGAAAATGAATACGAATAGTTAAAAAGGACACAGAGAGCATTGTCTATATGAGAAAGCCATTCCATAGGCATCCACTTATGGGCAAGTTATGAAATGTGCATCACAACACAAGCCATGTGACTTATCTACCTGTGAGCAATGTTGGGACCCAAATATAAAAGGCAGAGTTGTTTGAGACCTGATATCTGTCAGACAACTTGCTCTGAGTAGGATCTGCCTATCCAAAGTCATACTAGAAGAGAAGCCATGTTCAGAGTCTCTGTCCCCTGCGAAGTATGGTAGCTGGGGACTCCGTAGCCAGCATTGTCTTCTGGAGCTCCCCTCCAATGATTGCCCACAGAAATAAGATCAGCAACTGTTCCAAAAATTAGTGAAAACGTCTTTATTCAAGGGGGCATTTGGATATTGAGTCTGAGTGCTGATTACTATGTTCTTTCTATTAGGAAATAGCTTAATGTTTACACACACACACACACACACACACACACACACATTTCTAACTACATAGGGCTTTTGTGAGCTTTTGATTTTTAACTAAATAATTACTTTTTGACTAAGTGACCTAAAAAAACTTGCAAATAAATAAGTAAATGGCTACGCTGTTTCTCCTCTCAAATGTACATCTTAATTCAGTTCATCAGAGAGTAGAAAAATAATCTGTCCTTTCCACATTGCATCTATTACTATACTCTTTTTTTAAAACACACTCATTAAGGGAAACATACTGAAATCAGGTATATCTAGATCAGTATTTCCTAACCTTGAGAACTTTATTTAATTCTGGAAGTTGAAGCCACACATCTTAAAGTTGCCAAGGTTGAGAAATACTGATGTAGATTGTAGATGAGTAGATATAACAAAAAAATTGATGTAATTATCCAAAGGTTGAAGGCTTTAGTCATCATCACAGCAAAGATACACCTGCTGATATATACATGAGTTTGCATATACTTATAAGAAAACTGCATGAAGATCTATTTTTAAACATATAGATCAAAATAATCTACTGCATGTTTATTTAAAAATAAATCCTTCTAATTTATATGAAGCTTACTCCCCAAACAGGTGCAAAGTTGTGCAGGTTAAATTATTTAGCCAACATTAGCTACTGGAAAACCTGTTTAGCAAATTTTAAAACTTAAACAATCAGAGGAATACTGTTCAGTATTTGCCAGCCCATATTTACTTTGGGATAAATCAAAACTAAATCAAATCTGTCTAACAAAGAAATCTTTGTTTATTATATTGCACATTCTACTATGTAAACTGCAGATACAAAAACAGCATGCAATTATTCCATTCCATATTAATAAAAGTAACACAAAATACTGCATAAGTTTTCCGATTCTATAGAATTTATCTTCATAATTAGTTATATAAAATTGGAAAGGAGGTAAAAAATTGGTGATGAAACCAAATTAAGGTTTCCAATTAAGACAATTGGAAAATATGTAAGTATACTTTATCTGATTAGATGTTACATACAAAAGAAATTTTTGGTTGCCCTGAACATTGGGTTAAAGAAACAGTAATAGTTGTCACTTCCCTGAACTCATTACAATTTACAAAACTAAACACAGTTTTTAAAACTTTTCCAATGACATAATTTTTGATAATAGATTTTCCAAAATTGAATACATAATACAGTCAGTCTAAGTGATTTTAAAAATCAACTTAGATAAAATTGCTGAATTGATTTTTCATTTTTAAATGAAAAATACATGAGCAAAAACTGAAACCACCTAGAACTTAATGTAGGAGAGAATAATATAAACAGCTTAAACAAATGAGTGAGAAGGCTCTTACTGTTTTGCGCAAAAAGATGCTTCTGATAGTGCTGTTATCAAAAGAAATTAGAGTTTATGACAGCTGTCCAGTATCTGCCACTCTGTTGATTATAAGATTGAATAATTAACTCTTTAGACCTTACATATTTATAATGCATTGTTTTCATATTATTTGTCCTTTGCAAACAATACATTTTTAGATCAAGGATTGCATGAAGATAATTTTAAAACATTCTAGTTGAATTCAAATCATGCAGATTGCCTAGGTGATAAAAGTGATTTGCTGCTGCCTTCTTACAAAAACATTTAAAACCTGTCAAACCACTTGCTCAGTCCTTTGCCCTAAAATACACTAGTCAAGAATGAGAGCAATCCTTATTCAGTATTAAACTTTGCCTTACAGATGTTGTACTATTTGCAAACCCCAAAGATGTGTGTTTCCTAACAAAATAGGAAGCAGTACAAATGGGCTTTTTTTGTGGTTCTCTTTGTTTTAAATTCAGGCACTATTGTAAAGAAATTGCTTTGCATTTTAACTCCTGTTATCATGTTCATTTATTTGCACATTCCATGGCCAATCATGAATGCTGAATCTTTTAGGAGAGTGTTTCCCAAACTTTGCAACTTAAGATGGGTGGATTTCAAGTCTCAGAATTCCCCAGCAATTGAAATCCACATGTTATAGAAGCCAAGCTTTAAAAATATTGTTTTAGACGTCTAATGGAAATTCTCAATCATCCAGGTCACGGTTGTCCCAAAGGGGCTTTGTCCAAAAGGCAGCTGGACTTCCTTGGGTTTTTCCTTTGAAAATGTTCCACTTCTCATCCAAGAACCTTCTTCAGTTGGGAACTGAAGAAGCTTCTTGGATGAGAACAGAACGTTCTCAAAGAAAAAAGTCCAGTTGCCTTTTGGAAAAAGCATCTTTGGGACATATTGTTTTAGACCGGGGTCTTCAAAATTGACAGCTTTAAGATTTGTGGACTTCAACTCCCAGAATTCGTCCTCCAGTCATGTAGCTGAGGAATTCTGGGAGTTGAAGTCCACAAGTCTTAAACTTGACAAGTTTGGAAACCCTTGTTTTAGACGTTCAAGTGACATTCTAACCTATGACTTATATGGAATATAGCCTCTCAGTAAGAAGAAAAAGAAAAAAACCCTCTGCAGCTTCATTCAAAGACGCCAAGGCCAGCGGGCAAAGCGTCTGTGATCGTTGAGCGTTTGTCTATGCACCGCGCTCGACTTTTCCGTAACGCAACATGGCGTTTCCCTTTGCAAAACCATCAATTCTTTTTTGGGGAGGTGGGGGTGGGATTGAAAAGTCGAAGAAGAAACCCAAACTACCAAATTGCTGTGAAGGGAAGAGGAGCACATATATTCTAACCCAAAGGTCCCTGCATTTTCCCCTGGATGTTTGGAGAGTGGGGTTGCCCAAGGTTGTAAAATCCATGCATCTGCCGTCCAAAATCAGACCGTAGGTAGCCGCCATGCTGTACGTTAAAAGATTCGGGAAATGGAAAGGTGGCTTCTCTGGGACGCGGCACTTCCGTTTCCGGTTAGGCCGGTGGTTGGAGCGGGTGCAATTGAAGCTTGAAGGTAAATAAAACATCTTGCCCCTCCCCCCCTCCGCCCCGCGCGCGCGTTTGGTTGGGGCCACTTCGGGTGGGAAAGCCGGGCAGCGTTGGGAATGCCGCCGGAATCGACGCAAAAAGAGCGCAGACCGGGAAAAAGTGAGAGTTTTCGATGCGATCCTCGGATCTTTGCTTACATTGAAAAGCTCACGGGGTAAACTTGGGCGACCCCCGTTGGGGGTCCGCATAGACAAGGGCGCAAATGAAAAGGGCGGCGCTTCGTCCCTTTAAACCCAGGCGAATTTGGGGTGGCACAAGCCAGCTGTTCCCACTTCGGTCCTCTCCAAATTTCCTTAATTCCTTAGCTGGCATGATAGGGAGTCGTGGGCAGGCTTTTTATATATTAAAAAAACCGCTTCATTAGATTTTTATTTAACTTTTTTTAATTTTAGATTGACAAGCAGAAAGACTCGCATGCATACTCTGGTGGTGTGCCAGTCCATCCATGTATTTCTAAATTGGTGGACTATGGGGGGGTGGAAGTATGTTGGCTTTCGAGGCAGTGACTACCTGGGTGACTTTGGGCCATTCACTCTTGTTTCAGCCCAACCACTTTACACGTTTATAGTTGTGGGAAAAATAAAGAGGAGGAAGGAGTATTAGGTATGTTCACTGCCTCGAGTTATTTATAACAATAATAAAGGGATGAACATGAACGTTAATTAATTAGAGGTCCTGGCTTGCATAGAAAAGCATGGGCATGCTTGTGATAAAACCAACTTTGGTCATGCTTGTGATAGTACTATTTTAAGCATTAGTAAGTAATACAGCACGTAGCATGGGATACAGCTGAGGGTGGCAACCAACTCTGCTCCTTCTCTGTGGTACTCTAATGTTTAAAATGAAAGCCTCACCTGTCCAAAGTTGAGATGGGGATCTAAATTCAGTCTTTCTGGGCTCGCTTGTGAAGACCATAGGATAGGGAGGAACATTGTGAGCAGAAATCTAAGTGAAGTAAATGGCAAAGAGTAGGAAATGAAGGAAAGAAAAATGTGTGTGTTAATGAAATTAAGAGGAAGAATGTTATTCAGTGTAAATGAAATTGGTGAATAATGTAGGGAGGGAAAGTATATTGTTATGAATGAATTGGCTAAAGTCCAACAATATGAATTGGTGTCATCTTTGTGGATTATCTTGTCTGGGTTAAGAAACTAAGCAGGATCAAATTTGGTTAGTTACGTGAATGGGAGACCTCCAGGGAATAGTTAAGCTAGATGGAAAGTTTAAGAAACATCCCTGAAGAAGGCAAATGTCAATTGTTGCTAAGAAAAGTGCATGGACCCAACCATGAAGTCACTAGCAGTCAAGATATCGAGTCTCTGAATGTAGAGAATTCTTAGATTAATGATAGTTGGATGTTCTGTTCCAATAAATGATAATAAAGAAACAGTTTTTCAAAATGTAGGAAAAATTATACAACATTTGGAAGGAATGTGATGGAAGGAATTATTTAATAGGTGACAGTAATGGATGAGTGAGAATGAGAAAAATTATTTGAGTCATTTAGACACTTGAGGATAAGTGAGAATTGGAATTGGTGAATATCTGTTTGGAAAAATATCAAATACATGATTTAAGCAAAAGTGTTGAGATCTACACATGGCAATGAATAGATAAACTTAAAGCACGATTGATTTTGATTATGTTGGAAAGCTGAGAGAATCGGTGAAGGATACAAGAGAGAAATTTTGAATAAGGGACAGATAATTTTTAATATGTGTGAAAAAAGTAGACAGAGAAGGAAAAGAAAGAAAGAAAATATTATAACCAGAATGACTACAGGAAGAGAAAATATAAAATATGTATGAAAAAAGCATTAGAAGATATAATAATTGCCCTGCAGAATAAATGGAAAGTTGATGTAAGGAAATAGGAAACCTCTTGGAACAGAGTGGAAAGAATTATGTAATTCTTATGTAGAAGTATCTGGAGTTATGCTAATGGCAAAGGGCATTTAATGGAATGATGAAGTAAAAGAGGTTATAGATGAGAAATAATGCTTGTAAGAGATTGACTGCTGCAAAAATGCAGAAGAAGGAAGCACTGTGTAACTGGTAGAGAGAGAAGATAACTACAAAGAATGTTTTCAAAAACAAAAAATAGCTAAGATTTTAAAAGGCAGATAAATTCAGAGTGAAGTTAGAAATTTAAAAAATTGGCAGTGGCTGCCAATTAAACAAGGAGTTTCAACTAGATTGGAATTAAAATGATAAAAGAGATATATGATGAAAGTGAAATGAGGGTTTGCTGGAAGGAGTATTTTGGAGATTTATATGGGACAATTGTGTTATGTGGAAGGGCTGAATTGAAACAAATGGTATAGCTATTAGTGCCCAAATTTTTAGCTGTCTATCAGTCATAAAAGCTATAAAAATGATATGGCTGCAGAGGTATTCAAACATGATTTTGCAAATGGATTGGCTGCAACATGGGGTATGTGAAGATTACTTCAGTGCCTGATCATTGAAAAAATAATAATATTCCCCTACATAAAAGAAAAAAAATAAGAGTGAATGCAAATGTATAGGAGGCTTAGAAGATGATTGGTGGAATTTTGATTGGAAGTGGACAAGTGGTGGCAGTGAACAATATTTAGAGTGGAGTTTTTGAGATCCTAAAAAAGAGACAAGAAATGTAAGAAAAAGAGACAAGAAGTGTAAACCTCAAAAGGCGTCTTTTGGGCTTTGGTGTAAATTAATTCAATTCAGGTGGTCCTCAGTTTACAATGGGATTGCCATTGCTAAGTGATGCGGTTGTAAAGCATGATGTCATGTGACCACATCACTTAGCAATGACAATTCCTGCAGTCCCATTTGTAACCCCAAGCCTTGCAGATCAGGCCATTAAGCAGGAAAGAGTGGGAATCCCAGGCAACACGTAGGAGGGAGAAGGCTGCGGGGTTACTGGCACGGGCTAAGTATGAATTGGAGGAGGGCTTTGGGATGTCTAGGGCAGGTGGTAATGTGAGCGCAGGAAGACCTGGGGAGGGTGATTTATTCACAGCAATTTACAACCTTTTCTGCTGGCTTCCCCATTGACTGCTTGTGGGAAGCCAGTGGGAAAGGTAGCAAATGGGGATCATGTGACTGCCGGGCATTAGAACCATCGTAAGTGTGAGGCAGTTGTCAAGCACCCAGATCGCAATCATGTGACTACAGGGGTTCTGTGATGGCCAAAACTTTGTTCTAAGTATCATTCAGCACCATTACAACTCTGAACTATCTGGAAATAAAAAAAGGGGGGGGGGGAATCTATGAAATGGTAAATGGATGGGGTGGAATTAAGGTGGTTTGGAAGGACAGAGAGGCATAGTGAAAATACCGTGGTGTTGATATAAAATAAATTTAGCCATGTTCCTTGTTCTTCTCTCATGCCCTAATTTATTTGTCTTGATTAGTTCTGCATTGTGCATAATGTTTCTGACCCCCCCCCCAATAGGAAATAGCATGATGGGTGTATGTGTGCGTGTATGTATGCATAGATTTGTACACGTGGCTTTGCGTGGAGGAGGGAATTGGGAGCATTATAGTTAGACAGAAGTGGAATGCCAAGGTTGAACAGCTGCAAAATCAGTGTGAGCGTGCAGTGATCACCCCTGTAAAAGCTGCATTTATCTAACGGAAATGCTGCTGTGCATAAATGTTTATCCCACAGTGGAGCTGTTGGTCTCCAAGCCGCCCCAGCTTCCTGCAAGAGACATCACAGCTGGCCTTTCTGAAACTTAAAGGCATGGTAGAGAGCAAGAGGAGACTTGAGCTGCCTTCGTGGGTGACGAACACAACTTTATTTTGTAGCTCCCGAAACTGAACTGTAGTTGTCTGTTTCCCCTTACTTAAATAGGCACAGTAGCTTATTTAAAACGTATTTTCTGTTTTTCTCTTGTCTCCCGCTTGGCTGTTTCAGTTCATTAGGTTGTGTTGCTGGAGCTCACCATCAAGGGAGGACCTTAAGGGAATGCATTAGAAGAGGAGGGGGGGTGGAGGATACGCCTGACAGGGGACTTTCTCCACCCCCTCTGGAAGAGAGCATCTTTGGGAAGAAGATCCCCGCCTGTGCCCCTCTCTCTCTGTGGGGAAAGATCTTGCATTGCAGCACTTTACTTTTCTAAAGGATTCCAACTCAGCTGACATCACCAGAGGCAGCCTATTGCTTCCCAGATCGATGCTGTAACTTTTGCCTCTTCGCCTCTTTTGCGGCGCCTGCCGAAGGCATCTGTATGAACTCAGAAACCCCATGCCAATTCCCTGTGGGCGGGCCTGGCCTGCAGATGCTGCCTGGGTTTTTGTGACTCAGGCAGCCCGCCCACCGAGGGAGAGCAGAGGCCGCAGAGAGGCACAGGAAAGCAGGCATGGAGGACTCTGACCAGCGCTTGGTGCTGGGCATGAACACGGGGGATGGGCGGCAGACACCTCCAGGGCAACTGCAGGCCCCCTCCGAAGGCAGCGAGGAGCAGCGGGTACCCGGGCTGGAGGCCATGTGTGATGGTAGTGGCGATGCCAAGAAGAAAGAAAATGAGGAAGAAGAAGAGGAGGAGGAGGAGGAAGAGCTTGACCCTCGCATTCAGGTGAGGGGTTGCTGAAATTCCTTCTCTGGTGGCCCTGCCTCCCTGCCTACACCCTGAAACTTAGGAAGTTTGGGTCCCAAGGTCTGGTTGCAAAAATCTAGAGAGCCACTAGGTGGCAGCAAAGGGATACAGAAAAGTCTTTGCTGCCATTTAGCGATTGTGGGGCTGTTTGTAACCCAAATCCAGTGGCCTTCAAAAACTGGCTCCATCTGTGTCAGAGGGGAGCTGAAACTCAGCCTTCCTGCCTCCTGAAGGAGTACAGTCTGATTTTGGATTATTTTGCAGGCATTTAGGAAGAAAATGAGAACAGTTTGTCTCTGGGAGCTCTCCTTTTTTTCTTCCCCCCAAAAGGGGGAAAAGAATTGTACTGTCCCATCATCAGTACTCCTTACATTCCATACATATTGCACCCAATAATCTGGACCCTCATTTTCCCAAGCTCGGAAAGATAGAATGTTGAGTCAACCTAGGTCCGGTCAGGATTGAACTCCTGGCAGTGGGCAGAGTTAACCTGCAATAGTACATTCTAACCAATGCGCCACCATGGCTCTTAATTTTCCATTGTTTATTCTGCATTCAATAAAAGGATTCCCCCCCCGCATGTTCTGAATGTTTGAATGAATACATGCCTATGCATGAGTGTCCCTTCCTGTTCAGAAGTCAAGTAGGAAATAGGCCACACTGAAAGGTGAATTCCATCCCTCTGGATGTGCTGGGATTACAAGTCCTAGAATTCCCAGCTGGTGGCCATGCCAGATCAGAGGGGAGTTGTATGTTGTGTGTCAAGCCCGAAATTCACCTATGTGTAGCCATTTTAGTTAGGCTTAGTATATATTCTTTTTCTTACTTTCTCTTTGACAGTTATGGGGGGAAGGGTTAGGGCTTGCCACATTCCTAAGAGGGGAGGAGTGGAGATAGAGTTGTTTAGGCTAGGTGGTTCTTCTTCCCGTGGGAAAACGAACTGTCCATGCTTACGCCCCTTGAGGTGGAGATTTATGACATCAAGCAACGTTGAATTACTTCTATTGGAGAATGTGACTTTTGGGGGTTGTTTATAACTTCCAGTATTGTGAGGTAATTCCGGGTTGTATCAGATCCAGAATTACCATGGACTTTGCCAATTTGATGCTTTCCTAAATAAAAGAAATTGTCTTGGAAGATGGACTTTGTTCTTTTCTTTTTAAATGGATTTCATCACTTGGAAACTTGACATTGTGCTTAGTTCGGTGCCTTCTCTTAAGCCTCGATCTCCGATTTTCTGCCCACAGGAAGAGCTGGAGCATCTCAATCAAGCCAATGAAGAGATCAACCGAGTGGAATTGCAGCTGGATGTACGGCAACAGAATCAACATTCCTTGAAACACCAAGGGAGGGGAGGGGGACGTGGGCCCAAGGTTTTCCTTCATATTGTAGGGAGAGGAAAGCTCCCTCACTCGGGCAAGGAAGTGAAAATGGGTTGAAACCAGGCATACAGATATCCCTTGAACTCATGGCCCGCTCACTTAGTGACCGATTGAAGTTATGGGATGGAAGCGAGGGACGAAGGGAGGATCTTCCAGCCAGAAAGATTGCAGTTTAGAGCTCTTGTACTCCGTGTCAGAGAAGAGACATCGTAGTAGGCTTCAGGCCAGGAGATCAGCCAATTAAGACAATCCTCTCTCACCAGAAGACCAGTGAGGTTGAGAAAGGAAGTCTCACCTGGTTATGGTAAAACCCAGGCGCCACAATTGGATTGTGTATCTTGTTGCAAGCCAAGTTGTCTCTTGGAGGATCTGCCACTTAATATGAAGTTTAAGAGTGGAGATGGGAGTAATGGCGGGTGAGGGGGGATGGAAAATGTCTACCCCTTCTAAAGTTGCCAGTTTATCAACGTCCCCTGGACACTCGGGAGGTTGAATTGCATCTCCTAAGTCTTCCCAGCGTTGATTACCCGCCTCTTGTCCCAGGACTGACCCAGGTTGTGGTTCAGAGCTTACATCGGTCCTCACCAGGACCACCTTGCTGAAATTCAGTGTCAGGTTGCAGATTTTGGACAGCATGGGGGAGGAGGGGGATTTTTGGGAGGGAGGGGTTTGTTTGTTTTTAAAAAAATGCTAAAATAGTTGCATCAATATTACTCAAAATGCAAATCCTAAAATGTATCATTTATCCCCTGTAGTTTCAACATCAGAAGGTTTTATTTCTTTTCTAAATAGAAACGGCTCCCCTCAGAATTCATCTGTACTGCTAGGATTACTATTCCCAAAATTCCCAGCAACTGTGACATTATATAGGAGGCACTGAGTTTGGGAGGACTTTTGTTTTTTTAAAAAAAGTCATTTAATTAGTTCCTCCAAGTCAAAAAATTTAAAGGTTTCCCACCTCACCATCCCAAGTAAGTAAAATCAATTAGTACTTTGGCCCAGTTTAAACCAGGGGTGGGATTCTACCTGTTCTAGGCTGGTTCTATAGAACCGGTAGCTCCGAAGAGCAGCTGACACCGAACCAGTCGTCCGTTTGGTCATCTGTTTGGTTGTCTGTTTGGCCCACCTGGGCTCTAGGCTGTCCTTTAGACTCTGCGTTTTCCTCCTCAGCTGCTTTGCGCGGCACAGCTGAGTGCCGCTCGTCAGCTGAGTGCCGCTTGTCAGCTGAGTGCCGCTCGTCAGCTGGAGCAGGTGAATGCTTGCCGGACCAGGTCATTTGTAAGTAGTGTGCACGCATGCGAAGCGAACCGGTTGTTATGCCAGTAGGATCCCACCCCTGATTTAAACTGTGGAGCCAATTCTGTGGCTTCTCTTGCAAACTCTGTCAGCCTGCTTTGCATGACATACAGAAGGTCTGTATGTCTCCCCGAGAATTTCCAGTAACGTGAGGTTTATTTCTTGTTAAGACACGTGATGGATAGGATTTTTGTTCGAAGCCAGTGCTTTGAAGTTGCTCTTTGTCCTATCACCTTTTAAGACTTCCCTACTGCTCAGTGGTAGTATGCTACTGGTTCGGACTGGTTTGGCCAAACCGGTAGTAAAAAAAGAAAAAAGGCCTCCCACATCAGCCAGAGGAGGGAAAAAAGCCTCCAATCAGCTGAGAGGAGAAAGGAGAAAAGCGCAGGATTGGCCCTCCCATCCGCCTCTGCGCTTTTCTCTTCTTTATCCTCTCAGCTGATTGGTGCTGCAGGCCTCAGCTGGTGTTGGGAAAGCTGCACATGCGTACCTGAGGTGTCCATGCACACGTGTGCGATCACCGGACCTGCTGCTAATGTGCATCTAACATTTGGGATAGATTGGCACCATCAGGGCCTCCGTCGCTGGTCCAGATGGCGGCCATGTAGAATGGACCCACTGCCTGAGCTGCCCTTGTACATCTAATTTACACAGCATTGGAATCCGTCGCAGGGAAAGACTCTCATCAAGGACAAAGGCAGGCTAGAAAGGCAATGTCTGAATAAGAGCAATAAATATGGCAAGAATTGTTACGGGCGGGGGATGTTTATTAAAGATGTTGCTGACGCAGTTTGTGCCTTTGGTTTTAACAGGAGGCCCGTACCACGTACCGGCGGATCTTGTCTGAATCTGCTAGGAAGTTGAATGCCCAGGGCTCCCAGCTGGGGAACTGCATCGAGAAAGCGCGCCCTTATTATGAAGCCAGGCGCTTGGCCAGGGAGGTATGCAGGCTGTGGCTTTTCAATTTTTTTTTGCCCAATCTTTTTAATTGTATTCAAAACAAAGTTAAAATGCAAAACATAACAAAAATCCAAGGAGACAAAAGAGAAAAAAAAACACAAAATACAAAACAATCAAAGCATTTAAAAAGGTGCATAACCCCCCCCTCACATTATACACATATTGTTCCCTTCATTTGAATACTGATTAATATATTACAACAGGGGTCCCCAAACTTGGTAACTTTAAGACTTGTGGACTTCCAACTCCCAGAATTCTGGGAGTTGACGTCTACAAGTCTTAAAGTTGCCAAGTTTGGAGACGTCTATATCACAACATTAATTCCCATCCTTTGTGAAAGAAGCCCTCCCAAAATTTTTAAACTACTAAATATATTTGCAACTTGTTGACCTGTCTTCTGTGTGTTAGACTAAAGACAACTTAGCTAACAGGAAGAACAGTAATAGTGACTATGGTCTTTCTTGAATATATCATTTATCCTCTGCAGTTTCAACCCTAAAAGATATTTCATTTTATTTATTTTATTATTTGTTGCCGCCTCAATGAGTGACTCAGGGCAGCGTATATTATAAAACATTAAAAAATACGTTAAAACCAAAGAGTATACTAAAGGCAGGATACAAATAAATGCAGAAATAAATCATGCCAAGTAAATTTTTCTACAGATGTTAGTAGTGGCTCAGGAAACGGGGCCCTTGACAAGGCTTTGCAATTTGAGCTCTGCTTCAGGAAGTCTTCTACTCATTTTATGAGAACCCATAAATCATTATCTGAATTCAGAAGCAACTGTCCTGAATTAGGAACCTCTCGTTTCTTGAACATTAAATGACTCAAGGTCCCATAGCCATCTACAGATTACTTGTACTTTCACACCATTATCTTCCAGAAGCGGGGAAAAGAGTGCTCTTTTTGTTTTACAATGTATATATTAATTCTCTAGGGATCTGAACTGTAGCTTGCAAAAGATAAACTGCTTGTTTAATTTTTTAAGAGAGGATTCATAAAGTGTTGGAAAAGGAGGATCAGCATGATGTAGAAAGTCATGAAAGCATGACTTTCAGATGTGTTTGGTTGAGGGAGCCATTGCTTTTCCCAAACTGTTAAAAATCTCCTTCCAATCCATTTGTTCTCTTCGTGTATGTAAGATCAAAGGCTGATACGAGTCTAAGGAAAAACAGGATCACTGATTAGATATCGGTCCAGTCAACTGATTGAGCTGAGAACTCTTTTGACAGGCTCTGAGCTTTGAGCTGGCCAACCGCAGCCTTACACTCTTGTGCTTTCATACGAGATTTGATTCCGATGAAAACTCTAGAAAAGCATAGTTAAAATATAAGATGACTCTGAATTCCGGTATTTGCTACCACGATATCAGAAAGTGCTGTCTCAAACTCAGCAATTCAGCTTTTAAAAAGTTGTGAGATAATAGGCATGCTCTTGGCAAACATACTGAACCCATACATTTTGGGAGGCTAGTTTTTAATCCGGCCTCTTTCCCCAATCCTTTGGTTTTAAGTATGTAGGAATGCTCTTCTTCAGAAAGCATAGCCAACTAATATGCCATCCCCTTCCTACAGTCTGAAATGGTATAGAATGGAATTCCTTTTCCTTCCCTTTTCCTTCCTTTCCTTTCCTTTCCTTTTCCTTTCTTTCCTTTTCCTTTCTTTCTTTTCTTCTCCTTTCCTTTTCTTTTCTTTCTTTTCTTCTCCTTTCCTTTTCCTTCCTTTCCTTTCCTAATGTGATTGAATGAATTTGTCTCTGGTGCATAAGCTTTCAGGCTACATACAAGCAACAAATGATAAATCACAAAAGTAATCATAAAATACAATCATCATAAATAATCATAAATCTTAAGATACAGCGTAAGTCATAAGGTAGTCATAAGCTAAATAAGCAATCAACATAAATCATAGGATACTAAATACAGTCAATGAACATAAATCAAGATTCAAACAACAAAGTTATAGTCATAAGAAGCTAAGGAAACAGATAATAGGAAAGATGAGAAGGATAATAGTAATACAGCCCTGCTAGGTGGTTTGTCATTCCCAGAGCATAAAACAGTGTTGTGGGAATTAGTTGTTTTGCAGTGTAATGGCATTGGGGGGAAACAGCTGCCCTTGTGTCTAGTTGTTTTGGCGTGCAATGCTGTTTTTGGTGTGCAGCCCAAAGTGACCCAGATGCCTCATGAATCTTGTTCATTTGAGATCTCATATGCCTTCTCAAGATTTAAGCTCTAGATCAAATCTGACAGAAACGAGAAAAATGTATGATGGGGTTTCCCTCAAGAGGGAAGACCAAAGGGTGCTTGCCGGTTTAATAGCGGTGGTTTAACCATTATCACTGATTCCATTTTACCTGCTTTCCGGCAGGCCCAGCAAGAGACTCAGAAGGCTGCCCTGCGGTACGAACGAGCTGTTAGCATGCACAACGCAGCCCGGGAAATGGTTTTCGTGGCTGAGCAGGGAGTCATGGCAGACAAGAACAGGCTGGATCCCACCTGGCAGGAGATGCTGAACCATGCCACCTCCAAGGTGAAGTTCTTCTTCTGGGGTGGAATTGGACTGACTTTACCAACCTGACGGGCTCCAAAAGAGTCCTGGATGATCAGGAGAAGGTTTCAGAGAGGGAAATGTTGCCCTGGAGCAGGGGTCTCCAACCTCGACCACTTTAAGACTTGTGGACTTCAACTCCCAGAATTCCTCAGCTAGTTTTAGCAGGGGTCTCCAACCTTGGCCATTTTAAAACTTGTGGACTTCAATTCCCAGAATTCCTCAGCCAGTTTTAGCAGGGGTCTCCAACCTTGGCCACTTAAGACTTGTGGACTTCAACTCCCAGAATTCCTCAGCCAGTTTTAGCAGGGGTCTCCAGCTTGGCCACTTTAAGACTTGTGGACTTCAACTCCCAGAATTCCTCAGCCAGTTTTAGCAGGGGTCTCCAACCTTGGCCACTTAAAACTTGTGGACTTCAGTTCCCAGAATTCCTCAGCCAGTTTTAGCAGGGGTCTCCAACCTCGGCCATTTTAAAACTTGTGGACTTCAATTCCCAGAATTCTGGGAGTTGAAGTCCACAAGTCTTAAAGTGGCCAAGCTTAGAGACCCCTATTCTAGAGCACCCTATAGATGTAGCTTCTATAGTGTCGGAAAACAGCAGTCACCATGAAGGTGAAGAGAAGAGAATAGCAAGGCTGGTTGAGGTATCAGTTCAGTAACTCGTGATTCCTCTGCCCTTCAGGTGAACGAGGCCGAGGAAGAGCGCCTGCGCAGCGAGCGGGAGCACCAGCGGGTCACCCAGCTCTGCCAGCAGGCCGAGGCAAAGGTGCAGTCCCTGCAAAAATCCCTCAAGAGAGTCATTCTGAAGAGCAAGCCCTACTTCGAGCTGAAGGCTCAGTTCAACCAAATCTTGGAGGTGAGGCCAAACTTTGACCCTGCGCTAAGTCCCTTGCCTATGCCAAAAAGATAAGGCGGGGGGAGCAGAAACAGATGTTGATCTTTGCAAAGCCAGGCCTATACAGGTAGTCCTTGACTTACAACAGTTCATTTAGTGACCGTTCCAAGTTACAGTGACACTGAAAAAAAGTGACTTATGACAGTTTTTCACAGTTACAAATTTTGCGGCACATCCATAGCCATGTGATCAGAATTCAGACGCTTGGCACCTGGTTCATATTTATGACCGTTGCTGTGGTCATGTGATCCCCTTCTGACAAGCAAAGGGAAAGCCAGATTGACTTAACACACATGTATAAACTGCGGTCATTCGCTTAACAACTTTGGCAAGAAAGATGATAAAACAGGGCAAAATTCACTTAACAAATGTCTCACTGAATGGAAATTTTGGGCTCAGTTGTGGTCATAACTCAAGAACTACCTGTAATTGTTTCCCTTCTGTCCTGAGACTAAGCTAGAGAGATAGCTTCACCTTTTCCTGATGAAGATACGTATTCCACTTCTAGAACACGAAATTATGAAACGCTAGGCACAGATTGGAGGCTCAAGAATGTTGTCTATCGTGTGTCAACTCATTAAACATTCTGTGATGACCCGGGGCATGACACAAAAATAACCAAGTCACAAAAATAGAAGAAAGTCCCTTTAATGCCTCTAACTTGGCCCCAATGTCCAATTATCCTCTGCTGGATATCAAACTCTTAAAGAAAGCAGTTTACAGAGGGAGTAAATGCAGTCCGCACCCAAAGTAAAGTTAATTCGAAATAAAAAACCCAACCCAACACACTTTAACTACTACGGCAGGCAAGGATGATTAATTGCAGACTTCTACCAGATACGCAACAACCACAGTTGGAAGGAAGCCAAAACACAGATAAGCTCCAACAAGAACGCACGCTTTGTTTCCAGTTTGTGTGACAAACTTTGCCATGCACAGTTTGTCCTTTTAACCAGTCCTCCCAGCTGCAGCCCATGAAGGGGATCAGGGCCTCTTCCTCCCCTGTAGAACACACCACTCACATTTTTCCCTTATCCACTCCTCCCTGCATGCCCTAGGATGAAGAGGGGATGGGCCTGGGTCTTCCCCTGAATGCCCATCTGACCTGTGCCCTTCCCCAGTTTCCTCGACAACCAACGGAGCCACACTCCCACTCCCTGTCAGCTATTCCATCTCTCCCTCGGAATCAGACTCCAACAGGGGCATGACAATTCCTATGCCTGTTTTAGTAGTTGCCATAAAAAAGGGGGGGGAAAGCAAAAGTACATTCCAATCCTTATTTTTAAAAGATTGTAACTAAAATACCAGAGTTTTTGCCCGTGAATATATTTAATTGGCAAATGTGAATGATGACACCCAGCCTGTGAATGTGCTCAATTGGAGAATCTTGGCTGGAGAATTTGGTGGAGAATCATGATTTAATTGAAGCAATTGCTGGAATCCTGACATTGCGATTCTTCCAGTTCAAGTTAAACATTTGGGTTATCTTGGTAGATAAAATAAACCCTCCTTCTGAGTCAAGTTCCCTGGTGCTCACTGGGAGACATTCCTGTACAGATAGTGCCTGGATTATGAGTATTCCCTTTACAAATGTTCAAAGATATGCGAAAAGCGCCCCCTAGCCTTTGCGAACAAGGCCCGAAACAATGAATCTTGCAGCACCACGGCAGTTGTTTGCCCTTACAAACAACCACAGAAGCTCTGCAACATTCGTCCTACACATTGCCAACCGAAATGGCGATTCTGAGGGGAGGCTCCGCCCCTCGGAAGCCCCATTCGGGCATCCAGAGGTCTCCCCCAGCCCATTGCAGGCCGAAGCGGAGCGTCAGAGGGCCGGATTTGCAACGTACCCATTTAGACACCCTTCGAAGTTACAACTGCACTGACAAAAGTGACTTATGATGGTGTTTCAAACTTACAACATTTGCAGCATCTCCTTGGTCATGTGATCAAAATTCGGATGCATGGCAACGGGTTCATATTTGTGACCGTTTGCAGTGTCCTGGGGTCATGTAATCAGGTTTTGAGACCTTCTGACAAGCGAAGATAACGGGGAAGCCAGTTTCACTTAACAACCAAGTTCACTTAATATTAAGTTAACTTAACAACTGCAATGATTCACTTACCAACTGTGGCAAGAAAGATGGCAAAATGGGGCAAAACTCATTTAACAAATGCTTCACTTAGCAACATAAATTTTGGGCTCAAGTCGAGGACCACCTGTAGTATTGTCACAAGTCGAGGACCACCTGTAGTATGGAAGTGGTTTGCTGTTGCTCTGTTGTCACATTGGCACAGGCCCACCTGGCATACAAATAGTCCTCAATCTACAACCACAGTTGAGCCCCAAAATTTATATTGCTAAGTGAGAAATTTGTTTTGCCCCATTTTATGAGTTTTCTTGCCACATTTGTTAAGTAAATCAATTAGTAATCAATTAGTATTCAGTTAAGTGAATCTGATTTCCTCATTGATTTTTAGAAAGTTGCAAAAGCTGATCACATGACCTCAGGACACTGCAGCCGTCATAAGTGTGAGACAGTTGTCAAGCATCCGAATGTAAATCACGTGACCGTGGGGATGCTGCAACGGTCATAAGTATGAAAACGGTCATAAGTTCCTTTTTTCAGTGCCGTTGTAACTTTGGTCACTAAGCAAACTCTTGTAAATCGAGGACTACCTGTACTAGCTTAGAATTCAGATGGGATAGGAGAGAATTTGGAATTCTAGGTGGAAATACGGAATTGACTTTGGAATAGTGGATTTCATTCACAGTCTAAATCAGGGGTGTGAAACTCGCGGTCCGCGGGCTAAATGTGTTACTCATTGGCCATGCCTGCACCCGATTTAGCGAAGGGAGAAGTCGTGATACATCACGTGACAACAACACGACGTCGCGAGTTTGATAACCCGTGGTCTAAATGCACAACCTTTGGGCTGAAGGCTGCACATTCCCATCCTCTTTTTAATTTGGATTTTGCCTCCCCCATCCGTCTTTTCTATCTAATGGAAACTTAAACCATAACGTTTTAACTACAGTGAAGCCTTGGGTCGTGACCGTAATCCATTCCTGGACTCCGGTTGCGTCCCGATTTGGTCATGTCTGGAAGCACGACTGACTGAGCATGCGCGTAGTAAATAAAAATGGCGCCTAAGGGAAATTGGCACAGAAAGGGAATCTTTCCTTGCCAATGTTGTTCGCCACCCGATTTTTGAATCGTGACCCGATTCAAAAATTGGGTGGATTTTTTTTTTTTAATAAAGTTTTATTTGGGTTTTCACACATACAAAATACAAGTAAAACATCTTTTTTGAAAATAGCATGGTCCTGGGTTGAACTTCTTTATACAGACACAAAACTCAATTTCATGCTCCTTTTTGTATTCTATTCCATATCTTATACTATTTTCCATTTTCTATATAGTTTTTCCCCTCTTTTGATTTTCTCGATTTTAATTTGATTATCTCATCTCAATTCAAATCATTATATTTATACTTTTGTCTGTTCTGTTTCAATTTCATATTATCTTTTCTCATTAAAGAAGTTTTCTCCTGTAGTTACTAATTGGAGTATGATACCTTTATATCTTTTAATTACATCCATTCAACTCTTATTTAAACTTCGATATATACCTTAAGGTTATGACCTTCAATATAATACATAATACATAACTTCCAATCAAATTCTGCTTGGTACATTCTTATAATACACACTATATTCTTAAAAAAAAAAAAGATTGTAAATATATGTAATTATAAACCCTCATTCCATTCCAGTTCAGTTCTATCATTAATAATCATTAAAATCTTAACATCTTTAACACTTCTTTTCAATTAAATATTATACTTCCTTAAAAACACATATAATCTCCATAATTAATTTTTCCCTTATTTCTCTTCACATATGTTTTATAAATCATTAAATATATCTTTTATTACGTTTATTTATTGACAAGCATTCCACTGAATTACGATAGCTATTTTATCAGACATTTTAATCATACATTGTTTCATATTTTCTAAAATTATTTCTGTTTCTTATATAACCATACTATCTTATGTACCTTCGCAGAATCCCTTTTTCCATTAAATTTTCACCCATTATCTCTAAATAGGCCCTGTTTCTCTATATTTTGTTTCTGTCCTTTATGACTTCTTTTCCTTTCTTTCTTCCCTCTCATCTTCTCTTTCCCCTTTTTACCCCCTTGTCTCTCTACTTCTTATTCTCTCTTCTGCATTTCCCTCTTCTGTTGCTTTCTGATTTTACACTTATTTTTCACTCTATTTTTGGGGGGGAGTTGTTTTTCCCAATCTTAAACTTTCCATTCTCTTTCCCTCCTTTTCTTTTTTCCCCCATCTAAGATTACTTGTTTGTTAAAGATGGCTTCTTCTTTGTTGCAATCTTCTTGTTCTGCAGGCATTTCTTGTTGTTTCTCATAATTCCAAATCTCCATTTCTAAAAACTGAAATACGAAGCCAAAAGAACCTCTCCCTTCTTGTGCATCTTCTTTGTACTTTTTAAGTTCCATTTTCAGTTCTTCTAAAAGTGGAGCCATTTTAAACAGTTTTAAACAACCACCCAATTGATTTTAGTCATTCAAAACAATAACCAAGAATCCAGAAATCATCAAGTAATCCAGATAGTCCCGAGTTATATCTTTTATTTCTTTTTCGACTTTCTCTTCCTGGGGTTTTTGTTGCGATATTTCAGTTAGAATGTATCTTTTGGAAGTCTTGTTGAGATTTTGCTATAAGTTCTTTTTTAATTCCAGGCAGTCTCCTCCCTTCCAGATCCTACCCTTTTATTCTTTTTCTCTCCTTTCCTGTTTTCAAAAGCTTTTAATTATCCAGAAATCTTTATTATTCCTTTGACTTTTTATTTTCAGCATTAAATGCCTATTGATGTCAAAGTGGATTTTTTTCCAATTTCTTACTTAAGTCTCTTAGCTGTCAGTATAGGAAAAGGAGAAAAAAAACCCAAATCTTTTCCCTTTTCTCTCTCCTTCGCAGCTTAAAAATCTTCTTAGGGAACAATGTTATTGTTTTTTAATAGTTTCAATTCCAGGGTACCTTATTTGTTGCTTTTGCTGTTTGACCCGGTCAACCAAAACTTTCTCCTCTTATCTTCCTCCTGCACATTCTTTTCCAGTCGAGTTCTTCTTTGTGGTGGCCATTTCTGACCACCGCTAGAACCACCTTTGAGAAAGGGAGTAATGGCCAGCTGGGGAGGAGAGATGCGGCTCTCCTCAACCCTGCAGGCAGTCTCCCCACTCTTCACCACCTCTATGGGTGGCTTAGCCCCGAAACCAGCCGGCTCGGGGCGCTCCAGCGGCAAGCACGGATCGAAGCCTCGTAGAGACGAGGTTTCTGTTGCTGAAGAAGGTCAAACCGGAAGCCTAATTGGGTGGATTTTTTGTTCACCCAATTTGGTCGCAAAGAGGAGCATTCACTACCTGAGGTCCCACTGTACTTACTTACAGTACTCTGTACTGAAGGCGGCTGAAGAGTGTTCTTCTACAGATGCCTACATCTGTCTCTGATCTTCCTCAGCGGTACTGTTCCTAAGGCAGGGATCTTGTCCTCAGTGTAATACAGCAATGTATCGACGGATGCAATATTAACCCTCACGGTAGATTTTCTTGCCTGGTATTCCTTGCATTTTAGGAGCACAAGGCCAGGGTGACATCCCTGGAGCAGCAGGTTGCCCAGGCCAAGATGCGCTATTCCGTAGCCCTGCGCAACCTGGAGCAGATCAGCGAGCAGATCCACGCGCGGCGGCTCCAGCGCTTGGTGGGACGGCGTGCTTCCCCAGTTGGTGCTGAATCCAGCCCGGCGCTGCTGTATGGCGGGATGGTGCTACCTCCTGAGCCCGTTGCCTCGGCCGACACACTCTCAGTCCTCAGCTTCCAGACCATCGCCTCTGACCTGCAGAAGTTTGACTCGGTCGAGCATCTCCTGGGCCTGTCTGATGCTGCCAGTCTCAACAGCGATGAGCTGGAGGAAAGGGAGCAGCGGCGGATGGCTCAGCCCCACTCCTTTAAGCACCACCGCAGCATCAGCCTCTGATATGCCCTTTCTCTCGCTGCCCCTATAAGTCCAGGCCCTCAGAAGAATTGGGGGGCGGGGGGGTGAGCGAGCAGGGGAGGGGTTTGCTGGTTCCTAGGCACCAGGAGAAGTTGCAAGCGGAGGCATGGATTTCCATAGTGGTTTTGGCCATCATACGTCTGCAGTGTTGATTCCCCCTCTCCCCTTCTTTCTCTATATAAAGGTGCAATCCCAGATTTTATGCCCTTTTAATCTCCCCAACTCAGGGGTTCATCCAAGTCCCAGGGTTTTGTTGTTGTCGGGGTTGTTTTTTTTTTTGGAGATTTTAACATTTTGAATCCCACCACCACACCTAGTCTTTATCAGGCTGCCATCTGCCCAAAGCATGCCTCTCTTCCCTGGGAGCATTGCATGCCGGAAGTAATTCTGCATCTTTGCATTTTTATGCTGGCTTGTTGGATCCCTGGTAATGTAGATATTCTCAGCTGCTGGAAGGCTGGTCTAAAAGCAGAGAGAGAGAGAGAGAGAGTGGGAGGGGCGGGTGGGCGGGAGGGAGGGAGGGAAGCAGCTTTGCTCCTTTTAATCTTCATTTTGTGGGGGGGAGAGGAACACAGGTGGGCTGTAGAGCGATTAGTGTAGTGATGCTCCCCTGCACCTCTCACTGCATTTGAGAGAGAACTTCCCACGCTGCTTTCCCACAAGGCTAAAGATGACAATATGGCTTGTTTAAAGAAGAATTCTGGTGCTCCACAGGGCTTCTCACTACCACCCATAACTGACAAGGCATGCCATTTGTCTCTCCTTTGCAACAGAGGGCACGCACGCACACACACACACGCACACACACACACAGACACACGCAAAATGGCAGCCATCCACCTCTTTCTAGCTCCTCCTAAGCAGAGACACGCTGTCTTGCCTCATTGCAAAATCCAGTGGAGAAACTGGTACCGCGGTGGTACCGTCCAGCACTCCCAGGAGAAAAGAGATGTGGGGCAGGAGGCTCCTTCCACCCGAGAGGCCCCGCCTACCCGGTACCCCTCAGCACAGCCCTTCCTGCCACGTGTTCTTCTAATCTTCCAATCGTTTGCACTAGCAGGAGGCAAAAGAGGGGGCTGGACTTTTTTTTTTTCCTTTTCCGTTTTCCAGCAGTCCCCATCTTTCCACGCCTTTCGGCAGGTGAGTGGGGGCGGGCAGGTGAGGAACAGTTTCTGCCACTCCGAACAAATCTGCTGGACTTTGGCTGTGATGAGAACTTGCCGGTTTGAGGCAGCCATACAGCAACTCTGTACATGTTTGTGTGTGTTGTGCGCGTGCGCGCGGGTGTGTGGAGGTTTGTATGACCGGCTTATGCTGTGTATTTTATTTAAAGTAAAATTTATGCCCTATGAAGTGGCTTCTTTCTTTCTGTTTTGCTAAGTGCAGCCACGTACAATGTGTGTGTCCAGGTCCATCCCTCCCCAGCAGTGTTACTGAAAAAAGCATGGGAAGAAGGAGAAGAGAGACATTCTTAATGTAAGAAAATAGAGAATTGCAGATGTTCCATCACTCCTTCCCAAATATTTTTGCTTCATGAACAAACTACAGTGATGAGGTGATTCCCCATCCTTGGCAGAACCAGAGATATTCAGCCGGTTCAGACCAGTTCTAACCTACCAGTGGTGAAAATTTTGTCTGGTTCAGAAAACCAGCAAATGCCACCTCTGGCTGGCCCTGCCCACCTGCCCCGTCGTTACCTCTTCTATATTTCCTTGTTTTTTAGCTCAGCTGATTCGCACAGCAGAGCGGATTGCCACGCCTTAGTTGAGCTTAAAAACACTCCAGGCAGCTCACCAGGTTGACAGAGCTCCGTATCTGTGCCGCGCATGTGAAGCTCAGCTGATTCTCACGATTGCCGCGCCTCAGCTGAGTTTTAAAAACACTTCAGGCAGCTATTAAGCCTTCAAAGAGTTCTGTATTTGTGCTGCGCGCGTCGAAGCTCAGCTGATTTACACTTCAGGCAGCTCACTAGGTTGTCAAAGCTATGTATTTGTGCCGCGGGTGCGTAAAGCACATAGGAAAATTTGGAAACCCACTACTGGGCAGAACGTGAAAGATTTTGTAGTTCAGACAACTATATGTCATGCCAGTGAGAGCACGAAGTACAGATCTTTTCCCTCTGCTGTATGCAAAATGTGTATTCTGAATGTATCTTTTTAATATGTCTAGTCCTATAACAGGAAAAAAACAGAGAAACTACCAGGTGTTTAAATAGCACCAAAACCAAAATAAACTGGAATGTAACTTGAACACAGAGGGCAAAAGCAAAAAAGGAAAGAACAAAAAATAATAATAATCTTCAAACAAATATAGAATGTACCAAAAATCAGTCCCCCAATCACAATAGATTTTATTAATATATATATTTTTTTAGAGAAAATGTTACCGTGCTTTGGAATGTTTAAAGGTCCAATTTGAACATTTACTGTAATTTATATAATAAACTAGCCGATAACCCGGCGTTGCCCAGGTATTTATTTATCCCAATCATGTATTAAACAGGAAAATCCTGTAGTCGCGACTCACGCTGTTGTACTGTCTGTTGCCCAGTGTCACAAGTCTCCTATTCCTCTCCTTGGGAGTTTGTTGTTTACACTGGTGTTTCATTTTTTTTATTGTGCTTGGCCAATTGCCTGATGTTTCCTTGGAGGGCTGAGAGGGAGCCCCCTTGTGGAGTACTAGAGTACTGTGGAACTATTACAATGGCAACTCCACTGTGTTGTATAGTAGAAGCGATTTTAAGGCACATCCCTCCCCGAGGGGTGTTAGGGGTGTCTCACCCCCACAGTATTTGTTTCCAAAGAGTACCTCATCTGTGTACCAAGTTTGGTTGAAATTGCTGGAAGCATTTCAGAGTTATGCTGGAACACACACACACACACACACACACACACACACAGATAGATTGTCTATGGGGCATGAATTCTGGTACATCCTGTATAATTCCATCAAGTCTGAAACAAGAAGGTTGGCTCTATGAAACTATTGATCAGTTTCCCATGGCATCCATAGAAAGCCAATTCTTGGGTAAAAAGTAGCCTTCTGTCCAGAATTTTAAGTTGGGTCCACTAAAATATAACCATGTTCCTAGCAATAGCTATAGATCCAGCATTCTTTGTACTTCAAAATAATATTGCAACATGTTCAAAAAGCGTGTTTTCCTTTTTGAGCACCTTATATACCATTGAAAACCAAAATTATGTTGGCCTAGAGCAGGCTTAAAATCCAGAAACCAATATAATTGCACTTCCAACACACAGAAGATGAACTCCAACCTTAATTATATATCCTTGAGGAGATCCAGTATACCCAGAAAAGAATCTTTTGTCGAATTAATCTCATTCAGGGGTCATATACTACAATTCTCATGAAATATTCTTTGCCCTAATGTAATTGATTTGTTAAAACAGTGTTCCTACTCAGTATTCCAAATAACTTGCAGCCCATTTTAGCTTAATGCCAGTAAGAATTTAAAGCTGAATGAAAAAAAAATAGATTTAGGAACTTTGAAACTTTTTTTCTAATATCAATCATCATTTAAACTCAGTTAGATGTAGTTAATGCACCAAGCTCAAATTATACAGTCAAGAGTCAGTCTAATTGCAAGTATTACTGCTGGGCAGTCAAATTGTTTTTGCAAAACATCAGATCTTTTGCAAAATTGGTTAGTACAGAATCTCCCTACAGAATAACAAAGTTGGAAGGGACCTTGTAGGTCATCTAGTCCTGTTCACCAACCAGTGGGCCGGGGACTACTGGTGGTCCACGAGAAAATGTTGTTGGTCTGCACAGAAATGTCCCCTCCAAGCACTCCCCCCAAAGCAATTAATCCAGGCTACGCAGGAACACAAGGCTGTGCCGCCCACATGGCCCGTTCACCAGCTGGCCCCCATCCTTCGGATGAGCGCAAACCTTACTTTGAGTAGAGCCACGCGAGCTGGAACTGGAAGGTAAGACCAACAGCGGGGGAGGGAAATCTGCCCCGGGCTGGCTTGCTGACATTGGTGGGAAAGTCGGTCCTATATTGCAGAGCTCCCTTCGGTCATCCCAGAGCAGCTCCTCCAGTCCATGATAGGCTGGTGCACCCGGGTGGAGGAGCAGCTGCTCCGGGATGACCAAAGGGCCAGTCCTGTGACTACTGCAGCTCTGGAATATGGGACCAACTTTCCCACCAACGTCAGCAGGCCACTGTCAGTCAAAATTCATATTAGTGGTCCGCGGGATTTAAAATTATGAGTTTGGTGGTCCCTAAGGTCCAAAAGGCTGGCAACCCCTGATCTAGTCCAACACAAACACATCACCCAAGCAGGAGACCCTACACCATTTCTAACAGTTGGCAGTCTGGTTTCTTCTTGAAAGCTTCCAGTGATGAAGCTCTCACAACTTCTGAAAACAAGCTGTTCCACTGGTTGATTGTTCTCAGAAAATTTTTCCTTACTTCTATATAGTATATATACTCTATATAGTAATAAGGTCATCTAAAATATTAATGCTTTTCTGTCTGTGAACTACAGAAAATTGGTTGGCAAGCCGCCTAAGAAAGTGGGTTACCCATAACATCTTATGGGAGTTTGGATCACATTTAAACCTGCCTGGTGAATTCCAAATGCGCCTTGTAGCTTTTGATGGGGAATAATCAAGCTGAAACCAAGACTTTACTAAAATATGAATGGGGCAAGATGACATCTTTCTAGTTTTGTCTATGGCGATTTTTCAAATAAAAGCAACTGACGGATGAAGGCAAGAAAACAGCTGAATCTCAGGAAGCAATAGAAGTCAATATATGTAAGATGTATTAGGTCTGTAATTCCCCAAGTGCTGATTTGAAATTCTGAATGGTCATGTCCCAACAAAACTCTTCTGTTTTTTTATACATGATACCTTTTGTTTTCTGAAAAAAACCTTGCTGGATAGCAGTCTTTATGACAGATGGGTACAATGGTGATGGCTGCAAGCAATTGAGTATAATTGTTTCTACATCTTCCCAGAATAGATTAGCATCACCGTCTTGAACTGAACACGGAAGCGTTTTGAAACGGCCATTAATCTGTTAGGATCTATAATGTTTAATGCTATCCAGATTGGTCTCTTAGTAATATTTGCATTCTTTGTTCTTAAGACCAATCTATCAGTCTAGTCACATTCACGAGTTTTCAAGGGAAAGCATCTTAATAAGGTTCTTAGGAAGGATTAGATGATACTGAAAACCAAAGCTATGTTCATGACCAGAACATCAACTTTATTTCTTCTGTGCATGGATTATCACCATTTTTTTCCAGTGCAATCCCCCCATTTGAGAGCATACTCATTAGAATCCATATGACTCAGTCATGACAGGCGATAATTGTTGGAAGCCAAGAAATCAGAAACTTTATCCAAAAAGGAAATGTTTGATGTGACTGCTGACATCCCACCAACGTATCCTTTATTTTAGAGGGCATGAATGTTTGAATAGGCATTAGCAGGGATAGAAAAGAAAGAGGAATATGAACAAGATCATCTGGAGAGGGAAAAAGGATAAATGCAACAGAATTTTAATTCATCGTGGTTTAGTCAAGTAATCAAGCAATAAAAATAATTCCAGGAGTACAAATAATAAAAACAATGCAAAGCACATACAGGAAAATAACAACCCCCCCAAAAAACTTTGCTGTAACAAGCTGTCTTCTGATACTGAATCATGAAATACTATACTTCAGTAGTTACTGCAACTTTTAACAGACCCATTTGAGTTTTAATACCCTGTTAAACATAAAGTAGTTTAGCCGATGTATGGATCCAATCACCCTGGTTGTAAATCATGTTTGGTAGATCAGTGTATAGTATAAGTTAAGATACTATAGCTTGTTTATCAAGCCATAGTTAAAAATCATGACAATGAATATATAAGCCTAGCCAGAAACTTGTGAATAATTCCATCTTTTCTCTTGGATTATCCCTAAGGATTAGTAGTTTTTTGAAAGCTGTTTTAGGCTCCATGTAAGCTGCCTCAATGTTTATAGCTTTTGAGACTACACGGAGTTACATTAAACCAAATAGAATATTCTCCCTTGTTAATACCTCTGATTCACATCTACTGCATTACCAAATTCAGTGTGATGAGTTCACAAGTAGACCTCATTTAGCTATGCTAATTGGGACCGGAAACTCTGTGTTTAAGCCATATGGTCAAAAAACTGTGTGACTGCAATGCTTTGTGATAGCAGCTCTGGCAGCCCTGGTTGCTCTTATTAAATGAGGATTACATATTTTGTTAGGCAAGGATCTTATGTGATTGAGTTGCGATTTCCTGCTGCCGTCCTACTGACTTTACTTGTAAATCACAATTATGGATGCTGTAACAGCTGCAAATTCAAGGTACAGTCATAACTACCTCTCATACATCCCCATCATAAATTCAAATTTTGCTGAACAAGTTATTGTTAAACAAGACCACTTATATTTGTGGCATATTCAAAAGTTTTGCTGCAGCATAAAGCATTTCTGATTTTTATGCCTGATTTTTATGCCTGATTTATACATCCGGTTTTCCCCCCACAATTCCTTTAGAAAGTCAGTTTCCTCGAGGGAGAAATAATATATCAACTTTATTCACAAATCATGCTAAAAATCATAATTGGGGTTTAGAATACTAGATGAACTCAACTACTGTGGCTTGTAAACCAAGTCATATGGATGAGTCTAAATGTGAGTCCAACCAAATGCACTTTCCTCAATAAACCACTTTTAAACAAACCATGGCTTCACCTGATATAAATCCACTGCATCCATATTTTCAAAACAAATACAATACAAATATTTAGCTATGTGTGTTGTCCTGAAAACATCTTGCAAGAATCTAAATTCCATCATTCATTACCATAACAGAGAAACACATTCTTACATAATATTGTTTACTCATCTTTCCCTTGTTTAATTTCACCACTTTGCGGTGTTGTGGAATACATATTCATCTGCTCGCATTCTCACAGTGAAAATGAATAATTTTCTCAGTCTTCTCGTTAGAGGAACGTTGCCTTTAAACAAAACCAAGATAACAGTGAGTGGGATTTTGTGATGAACTTGGGAGGGGATATTTTGCTAAAAGGAATTTGGTGTAAAATCCCAAGACAAGATGCTATCTGGAAACAGAAGAACAATGTCTTCCCTTTGCAGGCATCTCCTTCAACTATTGTTCAGGCATTTGAGGAATCAAGCTCTTGTCAGTCCCAAAGTGGAGGTGAGAAAGATTGCCGCTTCACTGGTGGCTGAGTCCCCCTTGGTTGCTTGCTGAGCTGGGTTCCATCCACGGGAGTCTCTCTACAATTACTCAGCCTGAAGCAGGATAGACATCTTATAAATAAAACTATAAGAGAAGGAAGGGCACAAGTGAGGCCATGCCCATCACCACATCATCACACCAGTGGCATCAGTATGTAACAGGGTTTCATTTCTGCAATAACATCATGACCCACATGGCATTGTGGTTTCTACCAGTTGCCTTTTCCTCCAACTCTTTCAGCCTGCTGACGGGAAGGCAGAGTAATCCTGGTCTGGCCTGCCTGTTTCTAGGCACGCCATTCAAATCAAAGGGAAGGGATCTCGAGCCGTGAGATGCTGCCCTCACTTGCTCCCGGGGCAACGGTTGTGTCTGGTTCCTCATCTGCAAACATTTAAAGAAGAAGCTGCGAAGAACAGAAGCCGATTGCCTAGCAACCATCAAGCCTGTATCCAATTTCCTTTCCCTTCTCCCACTGTGCATTTTATTTTTCTTTCCTTCTTCCTGGTGCATTGTCTTTGGTAGAGGAAGAAACCTGGTGTGCTTTCTGCAGCTCCACCTGACACGTTGAGGCGTGGATTGCTGTTTTCCTTTACCTTCAATATTTTAGACCCTACCTCCCCTTTCAGTGTCTTGACTCACACTTTCCATGCTGGCTTGGCTGTTGAGAGGGTTGTTGTGTGTTACACACCAGCAGACCACCTGGAGATAATACGAGCTGTACAGGTAGTCCTCTACAACAGTTCACTTAGTGATGGTTCAAAGTTACAATGGCACTGAAAAAAAAGGGACTTGTGTGACTATTTTTCACACAATCTTTGCAGCATGGTCACATGACCAAAATTCAGAGGCTTGGCAACTGACTCATATTTATGACGGTTGCAGTATTTCAGGGTCATGTGATCCCCTTTGGCAACCTTCTGATGAGCAAAGTCAATGGGGAAGCCTGATTCACTCAACTGTGATGACCCAAAGGGGCGTGGCACAAAAATAACAAAGTCACAAAAGTCGATAAATTCCCTTTACTGCCTCCAACTTCGCCCCCAATGTCCAGTTATCCTCGGCTAGAGATCAAACTCTTCCAAAAACAGTCTACAAAGGGAAGAAATGCCGTCCAAACCCAAAATACAGATAAATTAGAAATAAAAAAACCAACACAAACCACGCTGAAGTACTTAACATGGCAGGCCAGGATAATAAATTGCAGACTTCCAAAAGATAACAAAACACACACAGTTGGGAGGATGTCAAAACCCAGATAAGCCTTGACAAAGATAATGCACGCTTTGCTTCCAGCAAGGTGCTGTGTGCAAACGTCCTACTTATATCCTGTTCTCCCAGCTGCAACTAATGAAAGGGATTGGGGCCCTTTCCTCTCCCGTAAGCCATGTTGCTCCCTCCTCCATTCCTCCCCGCGTGCCCTAGGATGAAGAGGCAGTGGCCCTGAGTCTTCCTCTGAATGCCCAGCTGGACTGTGCCCTTCCCCCGTTTCCTCCACAGCCACTGGAGCCACACTCCCACTCCCTGTCAGCTGCTCAATCTCCCCCTCAGAATCAGACTCCAACAAGGGCATGACACTCAACAACCATGTTACTAACTTAACAGGTGCAATAACTGTGGCAAGAAAGGGCATAAAATGGGGCAAAATTCACTTAAAAACAGAAATTTGGGGCTCCGTTGTGGTCATAAGTCAAGGATTACCTGTATTTGCAAGATATACATGCCAGTTTTTATTCTATTTTCTTATCTGACAAAATTAGCTGAATCATGAAACACTCACACTGACTGGCTTTGGGACTGCTAGATTGTGGTCTCCAGATGTCTTGAGAAGCCAGTCGTAGATTCACAGGTGACGCCTTGTTTGGCAGATAAAAGGAAGTCATGAATGCCATGTAATACATGGGTTTAGAGGTCAGAGGAGAGAGATAGCTTCTTCTCCATAATGCCCCTAGTTTCTTTGTCGTCCCTTGCTCTGCAGTTAGATACAGCGGCATCCAGAGGAGCATCAAAAAGTCAAAAGTGCAGCTGCCCCTTATGTGTATTACAACCAGAGGTGGTATTCAGCAGGTTCTGACCAGTTCTGGAGAACTGGTAGCAGAAATTTTGAGTAGTTCGTAGAATCGGCAAATACCACCTCTGACTGGAGATTTTACAGTATCCTTCCCCTGCCACGCCCACCAAGCCACGCCCTTTGGGACATTTTTACCACCCTCCCCCAGACAGCCCTGCAAAGTTCTAGAGCAGGAGCATCCAACCTTGGCAACCACAACTTCAATGGTGGAATTCAATTTTTTTTTACTACCGGTTCTGTGGGCGTGGCTTGGTGGGCGTGGCAGGGGAAAGATACTGTAAAATCTCCATTTCCACCCCACCCTTCTAACCTGCTTTCTATTTTCCTGTGCAGGGCAACCCAAAAAGCTGGGTTCCATCCAATCAGCTGGGATTTGAGAGGCAGAGAATAGATGGGGGCGGGGCCAGTCAGAGGTGCTATTTGCTGGTTCTCTGAACTACTCAAAATTTCTGCTACCGGTTCTCCAGAACTGGTCAGAACCTGCTGAATACCACCTCTGCACGTTAGAAACTGGAAGACCAGCATGCCAGGACAACTCCCAGAATTCCCCAGCCAGCATACTGGAAGTTGAAGTTCACAAGTCTTAAAGTTGATAAGATTGGATGACCCTGCTCTAGAACAGGGATCCCCCAATCCCCAGGTTGTGACCCACTACTGGGCCTTGAGCTATTCAGAACCGGGGCCCGGAAGGGGCGGGTGACTACATGCATGTGCATCCCCTCTTGTGTGAGCAGTGGGCGAGTGCACACATGTGTGTGCTGCCTCTCTTGCAAATGGAGCTGTGCGCGTTTCCCTGCTACTTATGTGGAACCACCCTCTTGTTAGAGTTTATTGAAGAAATCAAATCCAGAAAGCACACACAGACGACTGATTTCAGCCGGATTCATTAACTTCTTTATATATATATAATAATATATGAGTAAAATGTACAATATCAATAGTAGATTCTTCCAACGTAACACAAGCAAAACACAAGCAGCGGCTTCAGAGCTCAGAGCAGGAGGTGGCGCTCTGGCCTCACAATCGGGAGGCTGTGAGTTCGATCCCAGGTAGAGGCTAATATTTGCTCCTGCTTGAGCAGGGGGTTGGACTAGATGTCCTCCAAGGTCCCTTCCAACTCTGTTATTCTATGTTCTAGTTCTCAGCAGGGCACACAGATCTGCAGGGCCACGCCCAGGCTCCTTCAGTTTCAGTTTCTAATTCAGCTCTCTTTGGCTGACTTTGTTACCATGTCTCTGCCAGTTCATGAATATTCTGACACCCTTTCCTTCCCCCGCTGGGTCACAAACCCAGAAAGGTTGGGGAATTTTGCTCTAAAGGATCACGGCAGAGAAGGGACAATAACATCCATCCTTTATCAAAAACCCCTGAAGAGGCCTTTTCTGGTGTCCTTTAACAGCTTCTGTTTCCGTGCTGCTTGCACTTTCTTTGCAGAGACCTTGGAAAGGCTGGTAAATAATAGAGGTCATTATGTTTTGTGGGCTTATGGATATGATTACCCACGCTCAACCCCTACAGGTCTGGAGCTTCAAGGGGAAGATAAAAGGGCTCTCAGTGTTGCTTCTGGGAAATTCCTGGGTTCAAAACTCTCCCCTGTCACAAATGTCAAGGGGAGCATCAAGCATAATCATTAGACCAGTTGAGGAACATATTCATGGAAGCCCATCTGCCAATAAGCTGATACTCAAAACTTTTGTATGTTTTAATTGTTGCAGTCAGCTTATCTGTGGGTGGCACATTTTTCATGGCATTTTGGTTAAAAATGTAAGGATCAATTTATCCACAGATAAGCTTATCCATCAGTATTTATATAGGTAATTTAAAAAAAGTATTACCAAATATATTTGTGGAAAAGCCTATCCAAAGATAAACTGAAACCAATTTTGATGTATTTTGGAACCTAGAATTCTCGGCTTATCCACAAGCTTATACAGTGAGCATGTTATAAACTCCTGGAAGTCTTAATCAAGAGGCAAATCTCTAGTGACAGAAAATTGGCTTCATGAAGTCTGCACAACTGGAAAGTGCCAAATTAAGCACAACCATCCAAGAGAGAGAGGAGTGAGAACTTTGAAACATCTGGAGTTCCCTCCACGGCACACACAGTCTTACCAGGTGTTAAAAAGCTTCTCCTATAAGCTGCCATCATGGGCCAGCTGATTGCTATTTCCTCTGCTGGGGAGTTGGGGGAGGGGTTGGAAGTTGGGGTGGGGGAGAAGAGAATTGGAAAAGAAGTCAGAGACAATGTTTTCCTTTTCCTTTGTTAACACCTGGGTGTCCAGAGTGTGTGTGGATGTGCACGCCTGTCAAATAAGTCAAGATGGCCGCTATGACCATGTGATTGAGCCTCTGGGTCTTTGTGATGTGTATTGCACAAGAACCACTGTGGTTAAAAAAACTATGGTTTATGAAATCATTGTGTGAACTCAGAGAACTGTGGCTTATTCAGAAAGTTCCGGTTAAGTAAAAATTAGTGCGAAAAGCAAATGAGGTTTGTAATCATATTTTTAAAATGCTGACAAGGTTTATTGGTAGGAGAACTAAGCCAAAAAGAGGATCTGAATAGAGAGCAACTACCTCCCAGCCTGGTGCTCTCCAGAGGGTTTGGATACAGGACCAGGTTTCCTAGCTCACACGACCAAATTCATTCATCAGCAAACGAGTAACCACGTGGTTAGAAAGACCTAGAATTGAGTGGTGGAACATGGGCCTTAGAAGAAGAAGGTCTTTAGTTAAACCTTACCATAATATTCCCGATTCATGGGGGCTCTGAGGTAGCTGGGCCAGGGAAACACTTTTCCAGGCTTAAGGAAGCCTCAGACCTTGGACAGCTGCTTCTCATCAGGACCAGGGCTAGTTATCAGCTTCAAAATGACAGCAGCCCAGCCTGCCCCAACTGGTGCCAACTTCCAGGTGGGCTACACTACAGTAGAATGGCTCTCGTGTCAGCCACCTCGCCCACACTGGCAGCAGATGCCAGACACCCAGGAGAAAGTCTGAGGCATAAGGCAGAGATCTGATTTGAAGCTCAGTCGTAATTGATTTGATTTTGCAGTTCTGCTGTCAGTGCTCTTGAGTTTGGTAGAAAGGGATACCTTGCTGGAAAGGAAGACGGCTCGTTTCCCTTTCATTTTCCCCCACCCCAAATCCTACTGAGTCCTATTATCTTCTCATAAATCTGTCTTAGCTCAGTCAGGACTGTTGCCTTACCCCTTTTTCTCCTGGCCCGGGGCATGGCTGGACTTTTACACACCGGGCGTCACAAGGTTGTGTCTTCTGCCCCTGAACCCTTGCTCATCCTAGGCAAGGGAAGCCTAAACCCCACCAGGGCTGGCAAGCCCAGCACCGACTCCCGCGCTTCCCTGCGTAGCTCCATCACTTAAGTCGAGCCCTTTTCTCCTCCGCCTGGCCCTCCTTCGCCCCTCGAGCACCTGGGGCTGGCGGGGGAAACCTCCTGAAAAACGAGGGGTTTCCCCCCCACCGCCGCTCAATGCATTGTTTATTGGCGACTCTCCGCCACCAACCCACTCCATCCCCACCCCCACTCGGACAGACACACGCACGCACCTAGGATTTCAAGAGGGTTTCAGGCCGACTTGCTATTGCGAGGACACAGGAAGGGGCTGGAGCAACCGACGACGGTGGTGCTTGGATTTGATGCTGAGGGGAGAGGAGGGGGAGGCAGGAAGGCGGAGGACCATAAAGGAAAGCGAGCGAGGAGCCGGACTCGCGCTGGTGGGACGGGGCTGCCTCTCTCTCTCGCAGGCGGCAAGCCGGGGGGGCGGGGAGGAGGGGGCTTCCCGCTCCCCCTCCGTATCCCCAAAGGCCGGGAGCTGCGCCAAGACGGCCCGGAGGGAAGACCTCGGGCCGGGAGGCGAGAGACTTCCTCATTGTTTGAACGGCAGGGGTCTCGAGGTCTTGCAGCCCGCCGCGGCGGGGGCTCCGGGAACCAAAGAGGGCAGGTAGGAGAACGCCTGGAGGAGGAGAGGAGACCCCTCTCCCCACGGAGCAGCCTTCGTCCCTTCGCCCTCTCCCCGCCCCCTTTCCACAATTCTCCCCATATACACACCGGAATGGGCGGGGGGGGAGGGGGGCGGCCGATCAGCGCTTCAAAGAAAGGGGTCGGTGGGATCAGCCAGGATCGGGACGGAAGAACCCAGGGAAACTCCGGTAGGAGCCCTCTTCAGGTCCCTTCTCTCCCCGAACCGAACAATGGGTCCAGCAGCCCCGCTAGGGGAATTCGGTCTCCTTCAAAAGTTTCTCTTTGGTAGATCGGGGAAAGCAGATGCCTAGAAGCCCCTCCGCTCGCGGGGCCAAGGATCCTTTGTGCAATTCCCAGCAATTCTGCAACACGCATGCCTCATACCTGGACCTGTAAAGGTGCTTGGAAAATGCAGGTTTTGCAAACAAAAAACAAAAACCCAAAAACCCTAAGGCGCAGAACAAGCCTTAGATCTTATTTGCTCTGAAATGTCTGCTATTTTGCACTAAAGATGCGAGGGAGAAAGAATGTAGGTTGATAGGATCCTGGTATTTACAGAAGTTCCTCTGGGTAGGTTTGGATCCCAATCTCTCTCTCTCTCTCTGCCTCAGCTTCTCTCCTTTATGAAATGGGAATAAAAAATGATCTATTTCACCATACTTTCTGAGATGGGAAGGACCCAGGGATAATTTAAGAGCAAGGGGAACCAAACTAATTGAGGATTTAGTCCAGTTTTTAATAGAGGTAGGAAATTACTGCCAGGTATCCCCCTTATTAATAAAGTTGAGTACCAGTGAGGTGATTAAAAAATTCTACCTATATTCTATCTTAAATCAAGATACTTTTTTTCCCATATACCTACAATAGCCAAGATTGTTTTGTGGTTCCTCTGATTTTTTTTAATGTGCAGATCTGATTTACTCACTATGATTTATCAAATGTGATTTGTTTGGTTTTAGCAAAGCATGTTGTGTCTTTTTTTAAATAAACATTGAACAAATAAATCCTGATTTAGATAGAATATTTGGAAACCAGCCACCTGCTTCTGGAGGAAGCAATTCTTGATGTGGGCTGGTATCTCCTTTTCTTTCAAGCGTATTTGTTCATTAAAACAAACCTTTATAATTGTCTGTGACTGCTTGCTTGGCCTTTTCAAAATTATTCAGATCCAAATGTCTTTTTTTTAAAGAAAATATTATAATCTTGGATTATACCTTTGGAAATAAGGGGTTAAATATATAGGGTTGATATAGATACTTATAGACATGTACACACAAACTACGATTCCACCCTCTGATAGCCTGCTTTTAAAATTTCATTGTATGAGAATCAATAGAGGGAGAAAGAGATTTGGGCATTAATTGGTCATTTCTAACTCCCTTGTAGCAGGCCAAGAATGAAAAGTTTTGAATGGGATGTGCCAGCTTGCTTTGCACAGACCCTAGTAATCTCTATCACTATTGAAGACACCCCAGTATAAAAACCCCAATAGACTTCTTGCTATGGCATTCATTACCTAGGCATTTCCTTGTACTGTATGCTGTTTTATGGCTTAGCAAATTGCTTTCTTCAAATCAGGATGATCCTTAATTAAAAGAGCAGTAGGCAGGTTACCGGCACTAGGAAAGGTGTACAGATAGGTTTGTTCATAAACGTGTTAGACCTCTTGATTTCTCATGGGTCAGTTTTCCTGAAGGTTGATCAGGATGAATGAAATAACTATGCACGTTGTCACCTGAGTTGATAAGGAGTTTTCATCTGCAACGATTTATGTGCAATTGTCATCACTTGATGGCTGACAGGACCAGCATAAGGTCCATTCATAGCTTAAAGATTGATTGCTGCTTCCTTTGATGTATTGGACTGCTATTCCCCTCCTTCAGCTTGGCTGGGAATTAATGGCATTATTATCTAAGACATCTGGAAAGGGGTAGATTGGAACGGCTACTACAAACCCAGGAAGACTTCCATATTGCAGGTCTCTTCCTCAGAGTGGAATATGACACCTTTGGAAGCTTGAACTTGAGCTAAGATACAGCCAGATTTATCACTAAAAAAATAGCAACTTCCTTTTGCAGCAACTTGAGTGTGTTTTAGCTCTTTCATACCTTTACAGCCCATAGGAACCTGGTCATGATTTCCACAGAATTCTCAATTCAGTCTGGGGTGGCACTGTATAATAAACTATCATTAACTACTAGACAACCCTTACCCTTTGGTTCAATGTTTCAGATATGTCCTTATCAGATTATTCAATACTCCCAACAATGGCAGAACTTCTAAAGTACTTGAAAAGTTCTAAAAAAAATTAGGGGAGAGATTCAGATATATATCTGTTTTGAAAGCAGATCATGTTGAATTACACTGTACGGTCAAACATCAGGAGCTGATCACAGGAAGTGTTTTATGACATGTTTTATGATGTCATAAAATGCTTCATCATGATTTTTATATCATAAAATTTGCCACATTTCAATTCCACAGAGACCTGTATTTGGGGTGCATTCTGTAAGTTGTCCCGTTTGAGGTACTGAGGTTGAAAAGGGGTTGCCCTACGATGCACTCAGTTCAAGATTACAGACATGAGAATTTTAGTAGTATACAGGTTTACTGATTGATATCACTGATGATGTTACCTAGTTGGGTAATGAAACGTCTGCAAGAAAACAGCCAAACTCAGAAAACACGAAAGACTCCACAGATATACTGTTGACACTTTATCCCAAATCTCGCATCTCACCCAGGCACTGAAATCAGGGCAGAGGTCCAATTCATAGGAAGCAGGACTCAAGCCTCAGAGAATCCTAAGGCAGAGGTGTCAAACTTGATTTCACTGAAGGCCGCATCAGGGTTGTTTACCCTTGGAGGCTAGGGTGGGCGTGGCCAGCTTGACATCACTCAGGGGTGCCTGTGGTGGCCCGAGGACTTTTGTCAGCAAAAACGGAGCTCTGTTTTTGCTGGCAGTGGCACCGCAGGCCAGTACTTTGCTGTTTCCAGGGCGGCCCCGCAGGCCAGATCTAAGCACCCTACGGGCCTGATCCAGCCCCTGGGCCTTGAGTTCGACACTCCTGCCTTAAGGCATTGTCAGATTCCCCTCCTTATTCCCTGCCCAAACGGAGTTCCACATCTGTGTGAATGCAAGCAAGATAACCTGCAAAAACACCTCATAGCTGCCTGGTTACTCTCTTGATAGGTAAAATGTGATACCTAGTTCAACATCAGTGATGATTATGAACAGACTAAGGATAGGCTCTATTTTCAGCATATTCAGAATTAAAAGTAGAAGATCTAGTATTATCTTGCTTCCATAAATAACTCCAACATAACCAAGTGAGTTGGGCACCAAACTGATAATCTAGATCAGCGGTCACCAACTGGTGGGCCATGAGAAAATTTTGGTGGGCCGCGGAGAAATCTCACCCCCAGAGCACCCCCCTCAAAGCAATTAATCCAGGCTGCAGAGAAACACAAGGCTGCGCCGCCCACATGGCCCGCGGGAACCCTCCCCACCCGCTCACTCCTTACCCACAAACTTGCCTGCTAAACTGCTATTTTTCCTTTTTCCGACCATCAACTGTTCTGCTGTTCTGGGAGATTTAGATTAGCTAGGAAGGAGGAAATGGTTGGATTTCTTGCTTTCTAGCTATCTTTAGATCTTCAGCTCTGCTATTAAGTACAGCCGAACCTCCCTTAGGACTGAAGGTTCTGTTATTTAGTGCAGACTCATGGCAAGCAAATTTTATGTGACAGACTGAGCTAGCCGATAGCAGATAGATCACTGAATGATTCTGTGAGCAACTCAATCTGCCTGCCTGCTTTGTCTGATTTTGGGTAAAAGTTGCTCTTTTTTAATTAAAAAAAATATCAATATTTATATAAATATTTATAATATTTACATACAAGCCATGCCCAGCCAGTCACATGACCACCAAGCCACACCCACAAATTAGGCCATGCCCATAGAACTGGTTAGTGGTCCCTGGGATTTAAAATTATGAATTTGGTGGTCCCTGAGGTCCAAAAGGTTGGTGACCTCTGATCTAGATGAAAACTTAAAAGTTAAGAAATTGCATTTTAAAAGGCAGTGTGTCCTGACTTGCAAGTAAGTGCTGTTGCTGTTGTACTTATTGCATTGCCCCGGTTATTAGCCATTGCCAGATTGTTACGTGTCAGTGGTGTGAATAACATTCTTCTTGTTTTAGGAGCTGGTTCATTGTCTGGAGGTGACCTGGGACTGAATGATGGAGAATCAGTGGCTAGTTGTAGATCCTAAGAAGAAGCCTTACAAAGAAACTCACCAGGAGACCTGTGAAACTCTAGTGGCACTGAGTAAATATAATTTTATTTACTTAATATACGTGTAACCAAAGAGCCACGGTGGCGCAGTGGTTAGAATGCAGTATTGCAGGCTAATTCTGCCGATTTTCAGCAGTTCCATCCTGACCGGCTCAAAGTTGATTCAACCTTCCATCCTTCCAAGGTCGGTAAAATGAGGACCCAGATTATTGGGGGTCAAGATGCTGACTCTGTAAACCACTTGGAGAGGACTGTAAAGCACTGTAAAGCGATATATAAGTCTAAGGGCTATTGCTACAATCTGCTTTTTCTTAAAGAGCAGCAATACATGGTTATCCTTGACTCCTTACCTTGTGGCACAAAGACTGGCAAAGTGACAATACTTGTGTACTTTTTATTTGTAGAAACTGCAGCTAAAGAGGAGGAAATAAATAAAAAAGAAGGATGGAACCAAGCCAGCCAGCGAAGTTAATTCGTATATTTTGCATTTTTCCTCTTCAAGCAGGATCTTCAAGTTCCAAACCCAGTGAGATTTTCTTGGTGAAAGAGGAAGAGGAATCCAGCATCCTGGAATCTGGTAGTAGGGAGAACCCAAGGAGAGCCAATTTTGGTGAGGAGATGTGGGGGGAGGGGCACCCAGGTTGCAGATCTCAGCTTTTCTCTTCAGTATGTTTTCTTTCACGCTTTAGTGCAGAGGTCTCCAAACTTGGCAACTTTAAGACTTGTGGAAGTCCACAAGTCTTAAAGTTGCCACGTTTGGGGACCCTTGCTTTAGTGGATCAGTAGGAACATGAACCTAACATGAACCATTTATGCTCATGGGTCAGGTCAGTGGCCTTGAACAAGATTGAGGCAAGAGTGCAGAGTAGATTTTCTCTACTCGCTGGCCGCTCAAAAGGCTAGAAAGCGGGTTGGGAAATGTTGCTTGATGGTTAAATGATCAAATCTGGGTTGCAAAAACCAAAAGAGGGATAGTGACAGAGAGAGAGAGAGAGAGAGAGAGAGAGAGAGAGAGATGCAAAACATTTTTCAAAGTTTTACAACACAATGTATGTACAAAAGCTCTCTCACACAAATAAACATATATTGCAGAAAAATTGTTATGTAATTATCACTAGCTTATTTGTTTTATTCACACCCCATCTGTTGTACAGGAGTTGAAAGCAGTGTCCATAATTCTACCTCATCCTGTTTTTCCCTACAGTAATACTTTTGTGGACATAGAGAGAGTGAGGGTCACCAGAAGCTTCTGTGGATGAAGGCTGGCCTAGAATCCATATCTCTCCACTTGTAGTCCTACCCTTTCCCCACTAAACCACCCTGGAATCTTGAGGAATTGGAGATTCAGACATTTGGTGGAGAGGTGTCTTTGATCTGAGAGATAAGCCTTGAAATGTGGCAGTAATAATGGAGTGTCTTTTTTTTTTTCAAATTAAAAAGAGGTAGATGAATTTAGGGGATGGGGAATTACAGCTTCTGACAACTACCTTCAGTTGCAAGTAACACCCAGTTTATCACAAGTTTTGCACTGCAAATCTATGTAAGTTCATTCTGCATTTCTCCTAGCTAAATATATATATATATTAGGATGTCCCTTGACTGGAGCTGACCACAACAGGGGCCAGAAGGTTGGATGGGGAAGACTCTGGACCAAAACCTTGCATTGTGGAAACGATCTCTGACCAGTGGGGCCTTGGTTACAATCAGGACCAAAACCTTGCATTGTGGAAACGATCTCTGACCAGTGGGGCCTTGGTTACAATCAGTATAAACCTGATCGCCTGTCAGATTACTTGCTGTGCCCCTTCCTGCAGTTTTTCACTTGGCCTTCCCGAGGCTGAGATGAGGATGAAGAATAAGGCGGTTCCTTTAGTTCCTGCGTTGTGTAAGGTGAAGGAGGCGCCTTGTTTGCTGCGGTCTGTTTACGGGACAAGAATGGGGACTGAGAAGTAAGGAGGCCTATATTTCCTTGTAACCATAAAGTTATAACCATAAAGTTTCAGAGCAAAGCCAGAAAGGACGGGGGGAGAGGGGGGGAGATAAGATGGCCGAATGCTGGCTAGCAGAGAATTCAGTTTGAAATAGGCCACTTAAGGGTTTAGACTAGAGCCTTTAGCAACTGAAAGCTTTGATTTGAATAAACCTTAGAGAATAGGTCCTATCGGGTTGCGCTGGAGAGGTGGTATTCAGCAGGTTTTGACCAGTTCTGGAGAACCGATAGTGGACATTTTAAGTAGTTCAGAGAACTGACAAATGCCACTTCTGACTGGAGATTTTACAGTCTCCTTCCCCTGCCACGCCCACCAAGCCACGCCCACAGAACCGAGAGTAAAAAAAATTGAATCCCACCACTGGTGGGTTGTTGGGGGCTCGCAGGGGTTCAGGAGAGCCCCTAGTTAAGATTCTGTGCAGTTTGGAGAACTCCCAAATCCCACTCCTGGCTGGCCCCGCCCCGCCCACCCAGCCCCTCCCAGGAGTCCCCACGTGGCATTTTCAATGCAGGGCATGCACAGAGGCTCGTGGAGATTGAAAAACGGGCCTCTTGGAAATTTAGGAAGGCCAGAAATGGGCTCATTTCTAGCTTCTAGAGAGCTTCTGGAGCCTGGGGAGGCCATTTTTGCCCTCCCAGAAGCCCGAGGAAAATCTCCAGAGCCCGGGGAGGACAAAAACGCCTCCCCACACCGTGGTGCAGGAGGCTGTCTAGGCCACATCCACCGTGGCCACGCCCACCTAGCAACTGGGCAGAGAATTTTTTGCTAAACTTTTTGAAGCCCATCCCTGGGTCCTATGCTCCAGGTTCTGGCCATCTCTTCGGGATACAGGTAATTCCCGACTTACAACCGGTTACTTAGCAACTGAAGTTACGATGGATTCCCTCCAAAAGCTATTTACAGTGTGGTTTTGAAGATCCAATGTTCAGCCCCTTCTCTGCAGTCACATGACCCCATTTTGTGCACTCCGCAACTGGCCCACATTTACTGCCCTTTGCAGTGCCCTGTGGTCACATGATCACAATTTATGTTTTTGCCAGAATTTATTTCCGGTTTGCTTAACAACCATGTTCTTTTAACAACTGCCACCAAAAAAAGGTCCTGAAATAGGGTCTGGTCACAGGGTGACTAATTTTTACTGACCATTATGGGTTAAGTCCAGGGGTGGGATTCTACCAGTTTGCACCTATTCGCTAGAACCGGTTGTTAACATTCTAAGCAGTTCAAAAAACCAGTTGTTAGAAGAAATTACTGGCCTAATCCTGTAAGGAAGGCCGGAAGGAAACATTCTGGTGTTGCTTACAGAAACTGCCTCTCCGTTAACCCTTATTACATTCTTGGCAGGACTAGACTTCCTGTCTCAGGAACTTCTCTGGACTTTTTCCCCACTTCTTTGCTGGTACTTTGCTTGTGTGGAGTGACCATTCAAAGTTACAATGGCACTGAAAAAAGTGACTTATGACCATTTTTCACACTTACGACTGTTGCAGCATCCCCACAGTCCAGAGAGGCCAGGCGACGAGATGCGTGCCTCGATGTGAGTGATATTGAGTTGGCCACACCCAGCCAATAACATGACCACCAAGCCATGCCCACCCAGTCACATGACCACCAACCCATGCCCTCCAACTAAGCCATGCCCACAGAACCAGTTGTTAAAAAAATTGAATCTCACCCCTGGTTAAGTCTGCAATTGCAGAGCACAATTACAGCCGTAACTTGAGGACTATCTATGTAGACTATGGGAATATTGGAAAGCTGATGGCCCTTTGTGTTTGCTTCCTACCAGGTGAGGGGATGGGCAGTGAGGAAGAGGAAGAGAGCGAAGAGGAAGAAGTTCCACAGCAACACCAACCAGAGCTGCTCAAGCTGGATGCCAGGGTGGTTTCTGGAAACTGCAAGAGCCTGCGCTGGAGGGTGGTGCAGCCGTCCAACAGTGGCAAGGTCCTGGCAGGGGAGGGCCCCCCCATCCTGGTTCTGCAGAAGGGCTACGAATGTGAGGACTGCGGGAAGGTTTTCAGCTGCAGCTCGCACTACAGCAAGCATCGACGCACGCACACAGGTGAGCGCCCCTTCCATTGTGAAGACTGCGGCAAAAGCTTCAACGTCAGCTCTAACTTATATCGGCATCAGCGGGCACATGCCAGTGCCAACGCCACCCCAGGAACTCCCTCCCCGGCCCTCCTGCCCACCCGGGGCCTGCCCTACCAGTGTGCCGAGTGTGGCCAGTGTTTCCGCCGCAACACAGAGCTGGTGACTCACCAACGGCTCCATACTGGCCGGCTGCCCTTCCAGTGCAGCGACTGTGGCAAGAGCTTTTCCTGGAGTTCACATTTTGCTCGACACCTGCGCATCCACACCGGGGAGAAGCCCTACCCTTGCAATGAGTGTGGCAAGCGCTTCAGCCGCAGTTCCCACCTCTACCGCCACCAGCGCACTCACGGCACCAACACGGCCACCAACGTCACCCGGGCCTATATCTGTACCTACTGTGGGCGCAGCTTCAGCACCACGCTGCACTTTGACCAGCACCAGCGTACCCATCGCGGCCGCAAACCTTACAAGTGCACCCTTTGCGGTAAAGCCTTTGCCGATGGCTTGGCGTTGGTAAAGCACCAGCGGCTGCACTTGGTTGGGGGGGACCAGAACCACCAGTGCACGGAATGTGGGCAGAGTTTTGGGGGACGGTCCCAGCTGGCCCGCCACCGCCGACTCCACGGCACCGCCGATAAGCCCTTTGGTTGTGGGGAGTGCGGGCAAAGCTTCAGCGCTCGCACTCAGCTAGCTCAGCACCGGCGGCTCCACATCTCCACCGATAAGCCGTACCACTGTGGCGAGTGTGGGCTCAGTTTTACGTGGAGCTCCCACTGGGAGCGACATCGACGCATCCACACAGGCGAGAGGCCCTACACCTGTGGGGACTGTGGCAAGTGCTTTGGGCGCACCTCCCACTTATACCGACACCAACGCACCCATGCTGGGGGGCAGCCCCACATCTGCCCTGACTGCGGCAAGAGCTTCAACAGTACCTTGCATTTCCAGCGCCACCAACATGCCCACCACCACAACCCAGATGGTACTCAGCTCTCTGCCCACACGTGTGGGAATTGTGGTGAGCCGTGCGCTGATGCCTCCGCTTTGCTCGAACCCCAGTGTGGGCGTGTGGAGGAGAGGCTGTATCCCTGCCCCCAGTGCAAACGGCACTTCTGTGGGACCTCACGCCTTTACCGGCATCTCAGAAGTCATGCCCGCCAGACCGAAGAGACAGTACTGGGGTTGGCTTCCCCACAATACAAAGGGGTTGAACCGTGCTAAGGAGAGGAGGGGGCTAGAGAGGTGTCCATGACTGGCTAGTGCCAAGGTAGTTCTCCAGGCTAGACTTCCCCAATCCAAAGTCCAATGTAAAGGATCCTGTTCAGATGGGTCTTTGGGCTTGATGTTCTACATTTGTTTCTGAGGCATAAAGGAAGAAGAATCAGATCCTCTAGGCCAGGGGTCTCCAATCTTGGCAACTTTAACATTTGTGGACTTCAACTCCCAGAATTCCTCAGCCAGAAATGCTGAAGTCCACAACCAAAGCTGGCTGAGGAATTCTGGGAGTTGAAGACCACAAGTTGTTAAGGTTGAGGACCCCTGCTCTAGAACCTAGGCAGAATTAATACCAAGGCGGAAACAATTTCGGGTTTTTTTATCAAAACGTTAAAAACAAAACCACTCATTCTGCTAGCAGGAACCAATAACTGTTTCCCCTGCTCTGTGTTTGTTCTCCTTTGTGGCCAAATGGCAGCCATAATCCTCTGAGAGAAGGGCTATTTCTGAGGATCCTACATTCCTTTGCAAGGACACTTTGCTGCCCAGAGCCATGGATCCTTGCAAATAATTTTCAGCACACACCTGCAACAGGTGAAGGAATCTATCCTATGGTCAAGAAGGAAACCAAGGCCATTTCTCCTCCAGGGCAGATTGTGGGGTTTGAATGAAACAACAGGGGAAGCCTGCACAGTTTGCAAGAGCTGACAATTATTTTGCCTAACTGATTCAGAGGGTGATATATGGGCCTTTGGATTGTCCAGTATGTTGAGGGCAAAGATGGGAGTCGATTTGGATAAAAGAAGACATGACTAATAGCTATAACATTCAAGAGGGAGATTCCACCGTGGTGGACTATCTGGCTAGAATAGAAGGTGGAGTCAAGTGCCCGGCTAGCTCAGAGTGCTTCCGTTGGACTCCTGAAGCCTTAATCTGGCTCTTCCAGGGGTGGGCTGCTGGGGGTTTTCAGGGGTTTGGGAGTGCCCCTATATGGCCCTGCCCACCCCTCCCCAGTCCCCACGCAGCCCGTTTTGGATGCAGGTAATTGCAGAGCGCACCTGGAGGCTTGGGGAGGGCAAAATACGGGCCTCCTGGAAGTTCAGGAAGGCCAGAAATGGGCCTGTTTCTGGCTTCTAGAGAGCCTCCGGAGCTCGGGGAGGCTGTTTTCGCTCTCCTGGAATCTCGAGGAAAGCCTCCGCAGCACGGGGAGGGCAAAAATGACCCCCCCACCGTTGTGGTGCAGGAGGCCAGATAGGCCATGCCCACCATGGCCACGCCCACCCAGCAACCGAGCGGAGAACCCTTTGCTAAAAATTTTGAAGCCCACCCCTGGGCTGTTCCCTAGAGAATGCAGGGCGTGGTGAGATTAATGCTATGTCCAAAGAACCAGAATGACACATGAGCAGATCAGTTTCTTTATTGCCTTTATTCATCTGTTTGCAATAATTTCGCCAGACTAACTGCACTCTCTTGGGAACAGCCAAATAAAGGTTTCAGGAGTCTGCCTTTGTCGCCTCCTCCCACGGAGCAACTCTTAAATTAGCCATTTCTTTACTCCCTAATCTACTCCAGTTTAAAATTCCCACCATAGGAACAGGAATCCGTCTAGTGCCTATAAAAGTGTTAAGACTACAGCTCTTACAATTCCTGGCCACCGTGGCCATTTAGCCATATCTGGAGCGCATTAGGTTGAAGGAAGCTGATCTAAGCCAACTGATTCTGTATTTTGTCAAGGCTAACCTATAATATGTTGCCTCCTTCCATGAAAAGTCCTTCCCATCCTCATTAGCAAGGATTTTCCTGAAGAGTCCTTGGTGCTCTTTGAGTCTGGGTGTTGGCTTGCAGACATTTCATTACCCAACTAGGTAACATCATCACAGCCAATGAAACCTCTGCAAGCCAACAACCAAGCTGAGAGATCACCAGGACTCCACAGTTCAACTCTGAATTACAGATATTACCTTCTGCTGGGTGGATTTTTCTGCACGAAACCCTCTGCAATGAAAAGAAGCTCAGGATGGTTTAGTGCAAAACATGCTAATGACAAGGCTAACACGCTAATGACTTGCAGCCAACCTTCTCAGGTCTCCAAGCTGGTCACTGACACACCACAACCAGAGATGGGTAGCTCACCTTTGTCTCCAAAGAACAGCCTCTACAATGCTGCCCCCTGTAGCTTTCAGAAACACGAAGTTGGCGTTACACGGGCTGCGACCAATCTGTTTGTGAGGATGACAAAAGCATGAGATTAATGGCCCCAAATTTTCCCAGGTCCACCCTTCCCTGTGCTCTAATAGGGAGTGATTTCAGGCAGCAGGCAAACTCTACCGATGTCACTTTTCCCTGCAACTAAACTATGATATTATGCAGACGTTCTATTGCAGGATACCACTCAAGAGACAAAAGAGCCAGTTTCCTTGATTAGTTGCATTGGGAATCTTTAAGTTAACAGCAACCTGTTTGAAATGGGTAAATATAGCCCAAGGGTCTTCAAACTTCACAGCTTTAAGACTTGTGGACTTCCACTCCCAGAATTCCTCCTCTAGTCATGTTAGCTCAGGAATTCTGGGAGTGGAAGTCCACAAGTCTTAAAGCTGTGCCAAGTTTGAAGACCTTTGACATAGCCTATTAAATTTTGCAGCCATTTGAATAGAGAAACCCCACAAGAAGAACTAAAAGGCAGTCCCAACTCCACCCCTCCTCCTTCCCTTGCCATAATATGCTAGATCTGAAGGAAATCATTTTTTAAAAATGGATGACATTAAGTTGCAGATCCCTCCAATTTACATAGCATCTGGGTTTTTCTGGAAAAACTCTCTGTGGTGTTGAACAAACTCCATGGCGTGTAATCCATCCATCATTCTCAGCTAGGATTGAATTTACAATAGCTATTTATTTATCCTGAAACTTGCCCCTACTCAGAGGAAGTGTTATCTCTGGGAGCATCTATATGGAAACTAGTTAAAATCTTATCGAGTTTTACATACAGGTAGTCCTTGAGTTACCACCACAATTGAGTCCAACATTTCTGTTGCTAAGTGAAACATTTCTTAAGTGAATTTGCCCCATTTTATGACCTTTTTTGCCACAATTGTTAAGTGAATCATTTCTTTTGTTAAGTTAGTAACACAGTTGTTAAGGGAACCTGGCTTCCCCATTGATTTTGCTTGTTAGAAGGTCACAAAAGGGGATCCCATGACCCTGCAACCGTCATAACTATGAACCAGTTGCCCAGCATCCAAATTTTGATCACATGACCATGGGGATGCTGTAATGGTCATAAGTATGAAAAAAGGCCATAAGTCACTTTTTCCAGTGCTGTTGAAACTTTAAATGGTCACTAATGGTCGAGGACTACCTGTACATTAAAATACAGCTGCTGCTAATGGCTGTTGTGTTCAAAGCCTAAATATTAATATAACCTAGACAACGTAAGCTAAGAATAGAACATAGAAGAAGTCTTCTAAGTTACAACCATAATGGAACCCAGCCCATTATGATCATAAATCATACCAATATTCAAATGGGCTGGTCACCTGACCATCCCAATTTTACAATCTTTTTTTTGCGGTTGTTGTTGAGCAAGCATCGTAGGGGTTAAGCAAACACTATGCTTAAGTGAAACAACTGTTCGTTTATGGTAAGCTTTTGCCAAAAACTGGAAGTGCTGGTGTGATGACCTGGGGCGTGGCACAAAGGCAACACAGTCAAATAAGCAAGAAGTGTCCCTTTAATACCTTTAACTTTTCCCCGAATGTCCAGGTTACCTTCGGCTGGAGAAAAAACTTTCCCAATAACAGTCTTTAAGTGGAGGAAATTCAGTCCGAAAACAAAGTACATGCAAACTGCAAATAAAAATCCACACTAACCACGCTGCGGTAATTAACTTGACAGGGCAGGAGAAGGAATTGCAGAGCCCAGCAAAACACACAGTTGGGAAGATGCCAGGAACACAGATAAGCCTTGACAGTAACAGATAACTCATGATTTGCTTCCAACAACTTTGCTGTACGCAACTCCCCTTTTTAAAACACTGTGTTCCCAGCTGCAGCTAATGAAGGGAATCAGAGCCTTTTCCTCCCGCGTAAGCCAGGCAACCCATGTTGCTCCCTTCTCTGTTCCTCCCTGCGTGCCCTAGGATGAAGAGGGGGTGGGCCTGGGTCTTCCTCTGAACTCCCTCTCCCTTGTTCTACCTCTTCCCTGCTCTGCCTAGCCAGACTTTGCCCTTCCCCAGTTTCTTCCATAGCCAACGGAGACACACTCCCACTCCCTGTCAGCTGCTCAGCCTCCCCTTCCGAATCAGATTCCAACAGGGGCACGACAATCGGTTTTCAGCAAAACTGTTGTAAAATGCAATCACGTTATTGGATGGGAGGGGCGACCATTGGAACTTCAAACCTGGGTTGTAAGTTCCTTTTTGGGGGGTATGTCATAACTTTGAACAGTTGCTGAGCAACAAGTCATAAATCGAGGACTATCCATACTGTGCTTCTTAACGCCAGAGTTGTGGTGCCATCAGTTTAATGAAAAGAAAAATCACAGCAGACAAAAATAGGCTAGTTGTCCATCTTCGGGGATTCATATATTTTATTCCCCATCCATTCCTGGTATTGTTTTAGTATTAAGATAATTGTAGGAGGAAGCATGGAGGTTGATTAGCCAACAGAAGGTTCTCCTCAATCGGCTACTGTATGAATTAACCAAGAATTAATTTGGTTGGAGGACAGAGAGGAAAAAAATTCTTTCTTTTCCTTTTCCTCTACAGTGAAACGGGGAATAACAACATCTGATGAAAATTTATGGTTGGAATGGATCTAGGAAAGTTGTATAGTTACTTTGACTCCCTTGCCTAGGATCTAAGCGGATGTCCACTATATTCAGGATGAATGAATCTTCCAAAGGTGCTAGAAATTAGAACCATTGCCTTTACATAGGATATAGCTCATGTGTAGAAATTGTGTGCCAACTGCAGGCTGTGATCAGTGAATCCATTGCTCTGAGGCTGTTGAGCAAGGAGTTGGTGGTTTATTGTCCCTAAAGTGGATAATCTCCAATACAGCTATGTCTGAAATGAGCAGGAATCTGTGTGTGTTGTGAATCAAATAGACTAGGGTAATAAAAAAATGTTTCAGTCAACAAATCTTGTTTTTGTGCCTACAGCAAGTGTTCTTCCACTCAGACATTCTCTGGAAATACACACATCGCCTTATTTTGTAGCTAAGGCCCTGGCTAGTAGATCACTTTTCCCTAACTGGGTTTGCATATTGCACTGAATCCCAGCTTCTTCAATTATGGTTTGTGGAATAAGCCAGAGCATGCCTATAAACATTTAAATAATGATTTACAAACCATAGTAGTAAGGTTCATATAGCAAGCCAAGTTATAACTTTTACTATGCCAACCCAGTCCTATCTTCATAATTATAAAGCTCTGATAAACTATTTAATATCCTTACTTCATCTTACATTTACTTTTAAATCCTACTTGGTGATGTGCTACTCACAGATGCAGCATAGACAAAAAGGCTCTTGTATAGCTTCCCATTGACAAAGTGGTTATTCAATTATATGAAATACAAGAAGATAATCGTTTTCCAAGGATGGGTATGACCTGCTAAGGAATCTACATACCAGGAGAATTGTAAAACATAAGTCTATGGAGATTCTCAATCATCCAGATCATGGTTGTCCCAAAGCTGCTTTTTCCAAAAGGCAACTGGACTTCCTTGTTTGTTTTTTTCCTTTGAAAACATTTCACTTCTCATCCAAGAAGCTTCTTCAGTTCTAACTGGTGGGGAACTGGAAGGATCAGAATGAGGGTTAATTGTTAGGTCTCTGAGAGTCAATGGGGCCACTTGGAGGTTAATCTGTATTCTCAGAGTCACCTGAATTAGTGTAAACAGATGTGGAACCTTTCTGGGACTGCTAAAAGAACTGCATTGTAAACAGGAGATAACTGGTGTCTATCCCTCCCCCTCTATTGAGGGAGGGTGCTTCAATTTTAACCTAAATGGTCTCTTTGACTCATCTTTCAAACCAGCCGTCCTCTCTGCCCAGAATGTCTGCCAATACTGTGATTGCCTGCTTCACTTCTTCACTGAATGCAGAAATGTTGATTGTGGAAGGGGAACACAACAATTGCAAGGTAGAAAATACGCAAATATTTATATGCCTTCACATTATTGTTGTTCTGATAGGATAAGGAAGGCATCCATTGCTTGGTCACCAGTGACCAATTAATTAATCTGTGGCCATCAAAATACAGCTGAATTACAATTGCTAGTATCTCAAAAAAAGGATGTGAATTGAAGCATACCCAATTGGCAGTTAATTGCTTTTGGATCGAGCAAATGGAAACCACTTTCCCAAGAGGCAAAAGTTTCCACTGCAAACCAGTCTTCTGGGAATTTCGGCCACTATTCTACTTTTTCTATGTGGGAATGACAGAAAACAATCTACCTTTTTATCTGTCATCCCACTCCATAGATCAAGTGTTTCCCAGCCTTGGCAACTTAGAGTAGACCTCAACTCCTACCTAAAGTTATCAAGGTTGAGAAACATTGATCCATCTTCTCATTGGAGGAATCTACAAGGTGTCGAAAATGTTGAGATGATGTTGGCTACGATGCCTTTAAAAAAGGCAAGACTTCATTACAGCTTCCATCTTTATTTTTTGCAATTTTAATTGTCACCTTCTTCCCTGCCCCCGGCCAATGGATGCCCCTGCTTCTCGAGACAAGTAAGTTTCAAGACTTCAGTTTCTTGGAGTCCTTTTTAAAGTGGTGAGCGCAGAACAAGTTACCCTTCAGCTCCTCGGGGTAATCCATACAAGGAGCACCCAAACTATCTTCATTGTAAGTTGATATTTGACAGAATCCTGCAAGACTGAAAGTGTTTCTCCCCTTCTCTCTTTTTAATCTCTGGAATACTGGGGACAGTCTCTCCTGAAGTTAGCAGGAATAGCCAACATTCCAGAAGATAGTTTAAGATACAGAAAGATCTTGACAGACTTGAACATTGGGCCCTATCTAACAAAAGGTGAAATTCAAAGGTGAAAAAAGTAAGGTTCTACATTTAGGCAAGAAAAACCAAATGCACAGGTACGGTATATGTGATACCTTGCTCAATAGTAGTAACTGTGAAAGGGATCTTGGAGTCCAAATAGACAACCACTTAAATACAAGCCAGCACTGTACGGCAGCTTCCAAAAAAGCCAATATAGTTCTGGGCTGCATTAACCGAGGGATAGAATCAAGATCACGTGAACACCACTTTATAAAGCCTTTGGTAAGGCCATACTTGGAATACTGCATCCAGTTTTGGCCACCACGATGTAAAAAAGATGTGGAGACTCTAGAAAGAGTGCAGAGAAGAGTAACAAAGATGATTAGGGGACTGGAGGCTAAAACATATGAAGAACGGTTGCTGGAATTGGGTAGGTCTAGTTAGTACAATGAAAAGAAGAACTAGGGGTGATGTGATAGTAGTGTTCCAATATCTCAGGGGTTGCCACAAAGAAGAGGGAGTCAAGCTATTCTCCAAAGCACCCGAAGGCAGGACAAGAAGGAATGGATGGAAACTAATGGATGGAGAGAAGCAACCTAGAACTAAGGAGAAATTTCTGGACGGTTAGAACAATGAATCAGTGGAACAACTTGCCTCCAGAACATGTGAATGCTCCAACACTGGAGGTCTTTGAAGAAGAGATTGGACAGCCAATCCAATACGGGGCTTCCTGCATGAGTAGTGGGGTTGGATTGGAAGACCTCCAATGTCCTTTCCAATTCTGTTATTCCCATCTGAGAATTGAGCTGCCTTTCCTTAGACTCTTGGCTTGGGTCTTCTTCCTGCCTACCAAGGTCATTCCCACATACCATCACAGTATCAGACTTGAGCTGGGGCCTTGCTAACACAAAACTAATATTAATTCCCCCAGATGTGCCTACAATTGTGTTTTCTTTTCTTGTATCCATGTCGCCCTGCTGATTCTGATTCAACATGTAACTCCAACTCCAAGACTTTCTTTACAGACACCATTTTTTTTAATCCTCAAAGGATTAAAGACCTCTTCTGCTGTATACCAGTAGAGTAAGATTTAATGCCAGTGCAATAACAACAAGAGGTGCTTCTCCTGATATTTTGCCCCAAATTTTACTCTCTTGACTCTGGGTCTGCCTTGTGGAGCAACTGAAATTCTACCTCATCTTCTAAATGGCACATCTTTCCATTATTTGAAGATTTTTTTATTGGAGTTTTAGGTCATCTTCACTAATCTATCTATCTATCTATCTATCTATCTATCTATCTATCTATCAGTTGCTTGCAAGATAACAGGTATAAGTACAAACATAGTTAGGAATACATGAAATGGGAACATATAAGAAAAATAAAAGAAACAATAGGTCAGGGACAGTAGGCACGATTTATGCACACAACCTACAGACCTCTTAGGAAAGGGGTGAGGTCAATAGTAGACAGTCTAAGGTTAAAGTTTTTGGGGTTTGGGGAAGAAACTACAGAGTCAGGTAGAGTATTCCAGACATTGACCACTCTGCTGCTGAAGTCATATTTCCTGCAATCAAGTTTGGTGTAGTTAACCTTGAGTTTGTATCTATTCTTTGCTCTTGTATTGTTATGGTTGAAGCTGAAGTATTCATTGACAGGTGGGACATTGCAATGTATAATTTTATATGCTATACTATATCTGTCCCTTTCCCATCATTCCTCCCGGGTTAAAACATGGGCGTTTCCAAACAGCACACAATGTAGGGGACAAACCAGACGCGCGTGAATGGGATTTTTTTCCCCCCGGTATCGAGGAAGCCAGCAGAGGGCCCCGGCTTGCCGGATTTCCAGGCTTTTGGGGGCTGCGGTCTTCCCACTCACCTCTTCCCTTTCGCCGTATCCGGGGTTGAGCTTCCTGGGTCGGGAGGTGGCGGCTGAAACCCGAGGGATCGGGGCATCCCACCTCCCAAAAGAAAACAGCCGGAGCTGCTCCTCCCTCGGGGTTTAAAAGAGACGGCTGCAAATCGCGGAGCAGAAGCGACGGCGGCGCTCGCCAACAAACAGCTGGAAACTCCGGAACTTGGAAGGAGAAGTCCGGATCATCAGAAGGGGAGAGAAAAAAACAAAAACAAAAAACCAGGTTCTCTCCGGTGGGAGAAGAGAAAGAGCCGAAAGGAGCAGCCACAGGACGGAGGCAAAGCTGGAAGCCGCTGTTGGCTTCCTTGAGAGCGAGTCCCGTTGCATTCAGGGTTGGGAGTTGATTTGAAAGTAGACTATCCCGGAGAACTCCTTTTGCAAGACCCGACTGCTCATCTCTTCATCCTTGGTTCCTCCAGCGGCCAGCCAGGCCTCTACTGGAAATGCCAGAACGGCAGGTCAACAGAACAGCCCCCTTTTTTCCTGCTGGATGTCCTCTGCAACTGATTTCAGAGGTAGCTTGCCTTTGGATATGGAAGCTCTACACCGCCGTCTTGACAGGGAGCCATTGATAACCTCCCATCTTCCATTCTTCTTGCGGGTGTGAATTCTGTAAGTTGATTATAACTGTGGGAAGAAACACTTCCTTTCTTTGGCCTTCAAGCCAAAGGCCCTTCAATTCAATTCAATTCAGATCTTTACTGTCGGATTGTACAACATGTGTACACTTAGATTGGCTGAGCCTCCTTTGTGTACCTCTTAAGACGCAAAGATTGGCCTTTACAGTCTCTGGGATTTCTCTGATTCTTTTATATGGGCAGCTTTCTTAGGACCTACAACGAAGCTTCATTTACTGCTAGGAAGCATAATGCATTGCTATAGCTTACCCTTCTTCCTCCAGTTTACTCTGCCAATCAGCTTTTCCCTTAGTGGGTGGCTTTCAGAGGAGTTGAGCATGCAATGGGTTTGCACAGCAACCTGGCCAATCAAAAACCTATCATCCACGTTGGTACATGTTCAGCTTGGCTAATTTTAACCATGATCTGTTTGGGGGTAGATTAATAGATTGTGCAAATCCAGTCTGTTTGTGGGTGGTTGAATGTATTCTCTACACCAAAAAAAGGGGATAATCAAATAATATATATACCAAACTCAGTTCTAGGATTTATTTATTACATTTATATGCTGTCCACCTTGCAATTTGAGGCAATTCTCAGCTGCTTAATAAAAGTATAATAAAACAGCTATAAAAACAGGAATATAAAAACAGATTAAAATTACAAAAGATTAAAACAAACAAAAACAACAATTCATTTAGCGGTCATTCAAAGTTACAATGTCACTGCGGGGGGGGGGGGAAGCGACTTATGACCGTTTTTCACACTTTTGACCATTGCAGCATCCCCACAGTCATGTGATCAAAATTCAGGGGCTTGGCAGTTGGCATTAATTTACAATAGCTGCAGAGTCCTGAGTCCTGTGATTGCCGCTTGTGACCTTGCCAGCCAGCTTTCCACAAGCAAAGTCAAAGGGGGAAGCTGTGTTATTATGAATGGCCACAATTAACAACAAAAATCAGGTGTGACTCACTGAACAACCACCTGGCTTAGCAATGGAAATTCTGGTCTCAGTTGTGGTCATGTTGAGGACTGCTTGTAAAATGTAGTATTTGATTTGGTAAACAAAGGTTCAGCAAAATATGGCCTCATTCAGCATAGGGAGCTCCGTTATCCATTGCAATCTGCAAGAGTCAGGCTAGATTTACCGATTTTCTAATGGGGCCTCGTTTTTGCTCTTATTTCCTTATGGAAGAGAAAGTCAATTTGTATTCCGGCTCCCTGTTGTCCAGGAGCAAATTCCTGCCCCTTGTGACCTCTGTAGTCCAAATCCTGAAGTTCCTAGTCTTCAGCTGCATAACCCCATCATGGTTCACACAAGAGGCTTCTCTCTGTCCTGCCACTTGGCTCAGCATGCAGGATGTTGTCATTTCAGGGTTGGCGATATTCACAGAAGCGCCCGGTCACCAACGTCATGCAAGAAAACTATGAGAACGTGATCTCACTGGGTGAGTAGCTTCTCATCCACCAGGATGTTGCGGTGTCATCTCTCCTGACTCTGCTCCTAGTCTTAATCCATTGCTGCAGTTTCCATCCAAAAGTTGAATTTTGAAAATGGGCAGCCTCTTTCCTTATCTCAAGGAAACCATGATTAACATTTCTGGGTGTGTGTGTGGGGGGGACATGGATTGATTGAACAATGCAGCACAGTGAGACTTGGTTTATTGGTGGGGATAGCTTCCTTGATTTTTTTTTTATTAAATTGTGATCTGTTTATGGCAGCAATCCTGGCTGGAAGAGACTCTGAGGGCTGCCAAAGGGAAACCTGACATCCAGATACATTTGCTGGGCTGTCCCACGGGGGTGACACCAAATAGCAACAGCACTTAGACTTATATACCGCTTCACAGTGCTTTTACAGCCCTCTCTAAGTGGTTTACAGAGTCAGTCTATTGCTCCCAACAGTCTGGGTCCTCATTTTACCGACCTTGCAAGGATGGTCAATCTTGAGCCAGGGTGAATGGAATTGCTGGCAGTCAGCAGAATTAGCCTGCAATACTGCATTCTAACCACTGTGCCACCACGGCTCTAAAACACAAAAGGCTAGTTGGTGGTTACCTCTCAACTTATGTGACACTTCCTGTGGACACCCTTGCTTAAGGCTGAAGGTACCCGCCTAATATTATTTGCCTGCATTGCCACAATTCTGGAATATCTTAGGGTAAAGTTCTCCCTGCTAGCTAATTAGGAACTGCTGGGACTTGAACTCATGATTGCTTGCATGTAAAATCTTTGGACTCCCTTAAATCTGAAGTGGTGTATGTTTGTGGGAAACAATGCAGAATATGCTTAGGGCATTGGACGAGGTTCAGGGCAGGTTCAAAATTCCCACTCGATCATGGGGCTCACTGGCTATCCTTTAGCCAGTCCCTCTTTCTTTCCAACCAGTTTCACAGATTTATTATTGTAGGTATCAAATGAAGGGAATATCTCATATATTTTTTTTGAGTTCCTTGATATCAATGCAACGAGTAGTTGTGCCTTGATGTCTTCTGATCCGCAACCTCCATTTCTCCCATCTGCAGCGGAGGAAATTGCAATCAGTTGGCCTCGGATAACTGCCTTTGCTGAATCCCACAGAAGAAGAGGACTTGGGCCTGGTAAGTCTGCAGAAGGAAGAGACTCCCTGTGTCTGAATAGGTGCTCAAATTCCCTGAAACCTGGATTCCTTTCCGCCATAATCAGAGAGCCGGTTTGGTGTAGTGGTTGAGGCAGTGGTGGAATTCAAATTTTTTTACTACCGGTTTTGTGGGTGTGGCTTGGTGGGCATGACAGGGGAAGGAGACTGTAAAATCTCCAGTCAGAGGTGGTATTTGCTGGTTCTCCGAACTACTCAAAATTTTTGCTACTGGTTCTCCAGAATTGGTCAGAACCTGCTGAATACCACCTCTGGGTTAAGGCACTAAACTAGAAACCAGGAGACTCTGAGTTCTAATCCCACCTTAGGCATGAAAGCTATCTGGTGACTTTGGGCCCGTCACTCTCTCAGACCAACTTGCCTCACAGGGTTATTGTTGTGAGGAAAATAGAGGGAGGGAGGTATATTAGATAGTTTGCTGCCTTGAATTATTTACAAAAAAAATAAAGCAGGATATGAATTAGATAAATGCATTTATCCAGGACATGCTGGAAACAGCTGGAGCAGGCTGCATTTTACCCTGAGGTTACTATCCTGGGTTAAGGCCGTTTCTAGAGTTTATCCTTGAAAAAAGAACTTTTTTTCCCAGTCGTATTTTTTGTAATGCCATGAAGAGCTTTGACCTTAACACATCTGCCTACATTGCTATTAGGATACTGCAACTTATTGCACCAGTTTTTCTTGGTGATAATTTTCTGGTGTGGCTGCTTTTTTATCTTTTATTTTTAACTGTTGTCAGCCAGATGGACATTGTATCTAAAGTGGAAGGAAAGGCAGGGTGCCAACGCAAATAGTATGACCGCAACATCAGTGGATCGCAACAGCAGTTGTGTCAGCAGTTTTTCTGAACTCGAGGCCTTTCAGGCATACTGACTTACGACTTCCATAATTCTCACCCGGCACAACCCTTGGATGCTCTGGCGGGAATTATTGGAGTTGCTGTCTAATGCCTCAAGTGGAAGAGACCATGCTAATTCGATAGGCAAGTGGCTAACTCTCCCCCAGTGTCCTGTTGCTCTTGTATTTGGCTAACATTTGGAAATAAGGTTTGCCAACACTTTAGCTAGCCTTTGTAGCTATGTCTCTATAAAATTTATACCCAAAGCATTTTTCCCTTCCCTTTAATCATGTCCAATTCTTGCAGACTGTGGACAAGTCCCTGCAAGTTTTCTTGGCAAGGTGTGATGACCCGGGGCATGGCACAAAGGCAATACAGATAATCAATAAGAGTCCCTTTATTATCTTCAACTTTGTCCCCAATGTCCAGGTTACCTTCTGGCTGGAAAAAAACTCTCCCAGGAACAGCCTTTGACTGCAGAAAATTAAGTCCAAAACATGGTCAACACAAACTGTAACTTAAAGTCCAAACAAGCCAATCTGAAGTAATTAGTTTGGCAGGGCAGGAGGAAGAATATTAGACTTGAAGGTACAGCAAAACTCACACGGTTGGGAAGATGCCAGGAACACAGATACTCCACAAGATAAAGTCACATTTGCTCCCAACAGCCTGCTGCATGCAACCTGCCTTTCTTATCAACTGTCTTCCCAGCTGTGGCTAATGAAGGGAATCAGGGCCCTTTCCTCCCCAGCAAGCCATGCAACTCACATTGCTCTCTTCTCTGTTCCTCCCTGCGTGCCCTAGGATGAAGATGGGGTAGGCCTGGGTCTTCCTCTGAACTCCCTCTCCCTTGTTCTATCTCTCACCTGCCTTGCTCAGCCAGACTTTGCCCTTCCCCAGACGGAGCCACACTCCCATTCCCTGTCAGCTGTCCGGATTCCTCCTTGGATTCAGATTCTGACAGGGGCATGACACAAGGTTTTCCAGAAGTGGTTTGCCATTGCCTCCTTCCTATGGCTGAGAGAAAGTGACTGGCCCAAAGTCACCTCCTTAGCTTTGTGCTTTTTAGCTGGGACTAGAACTCACAGTCTCCCAGTGTCTAGCCTGACACCTTCAACACTACGCGAAACAGGCTCCCCATCCAAAGCATAAGTCCAGAATAATTTAATATTAACCGTGCTCTGAAAAGCTTTTCTGGCTGATTTGTACCCTAAGCAAGACATGAAGGCATTAGAGCAATTCAGCATTTTTTCTCCACCTGGATCGGTTGTCAAAGCCATGCAGGAACTCTCTGTTTGCGTTGTGTCTCTGTGGTGCAGTCATGGAGTCTGAACGGAGCCAAGCCCCGCAGGCCCAGTTGCAGAGCCAAGCAGCTGGCCCAAGTGAAAGTGGACTCAATGCCGACCTCCGTCGCCAGCTGGGCTTCATCCTGCAGACGGCTGGCAGGAGCCAAGTGGAGAAGATGCTGCGGGAACTGGTGAAAGAGCAGAGCCAGGAGGGGAAGCGGAAAGCAAGGAAGAAAGCGCCTAAGAATCACAGAGATGAAGGTGAGATGGTCTCCTTGCAGGAACTGTGGGAATGCTAGGAACGAAGGGGATGACACTGTGCAAAATAACAGGGAAAGCCTCTACAGAGGGAGTCAAGTTGAACAGATTGGGATGGCATAAGAATAGAATAGAAATAGAATAGAATAGAATAGAATAGAATAGAATAGAATAGAATAGAATAGAATAGAATAAAGAATTAATAGAATAGAATAGAATAGAATAGAATAGAATAGAATAGAATAGAATAGAATAGAATAGAATAGAATAGAATAGAACAGAACAGAACAGAATAAGGCTAAGCCTAAGCTTAAGCCTAAGCCTAAGAATAAGAATAAGAATAGAATCAGACTAGAATAGAATCAGTATAGGATAAAATAGAATCAGACTAGATTAGAATAAGACTATAAGAATAGGCCAACCCCCTGCTCAGCAGGAAACCTGTAACTATTTCAGACATGATTGTCCACTTAGGCAGGAAACTCTTCACCATTCAGACAAATGGTTATCCAATCTCTTCTTAAAAACTTCCAGTGTTGGATAATCCACAACTTCTGGAGGCAAATTGTTCCACTGATTAATTGTTCTAACTGTCAGGAAATTCCTCCTTAGTTCCAAATTGCTTCTCTCCTAGATTAGTTTTCCCCCATTGCTTCTTGTCCTGCCCTCAGATGCTTTGGGGAATAGCTTGACTCCCTCTTCTTTGTGGCAGCCCCTGAGATATTGGAACACTATCTAACTCTATCATGTCACCCCTAGTCCTTTTCATTATGAAACCTGGCTCAATAGCCATAACTCTGAGATGTGGCGGACAATCGCTTAAATATGAGCCAGCAGTGTGCTGCAGCAGCCCAAAAAAGCGAACGTAATCCTAGGTTGCATTAACACAGGGATAGAATCAAGATCACATGAAGTGTTAGTACTGATTTATAAAGCTTTAATAAGATCACACTTAAAATACTGTATCCGGTGTTGGTCCCCATATTATAAAAAAGATGTAGACCCTCTGGAAAGAGTGCAGAAAAGATGATTAGGGGGCTGGAGGCTAAAACATATAAAGAACGGTTGCTGGAATTGGGCTTGTCCAGTCTAGTGAAAAGAAGGATTAGGGGGTGACATGTTAACAGGGTTCCAATATTTAAGACACTGCCACAAAGAAGAAGGGGTCAAGCTCTTCTCCAAAGCACCTGAGGGCAGGACAACGAAGCAATGGATGGAAACTCATCAAGGAGAGAAGCAACCTAGAACTAAGGAGACATTTCCTGACAGTCAGAACAATGGGTCAGTGGAACAGCTTTGCCTTCAGAAGTTATGGGTGTTCCGACACTGGAGGCTTTTAAGAGGAGGCTGAACAGCCATTTGTCTGGCATGGTATAGGGTCTTCTGCTTGAGCAGGGGGGTGGACTAGAAGACCTCCAAGGTCCCTTCCAACTCTGTTATTCAGATGAAGAAAGGAGCAACATCTGCTCCTTTTGTTTTTTTTAATCTCAATTTTTTATTTTATTCAGAAGATTAAAATACAAAATCCAAAGGAAAAAGTTTAACAGAGATAAAACGAAACTAGGCAAGAACATTTAAAAATGTGAATTTAAAAACAAACAAAACAAAAGAGAAAAACACATTATCTCCCCCTGGTTGAACACTGATGAATCTATTGCAAGAATAACAGCTTCCCCCCATGCAAAGCAGGCCCAAAATTTATAAGCTCCTACATCTGCTGTATTTGCAGCCCAACTGACCTGTCGTGTATTTCATACTGAAGAAGAAATAGTTAACAGGATAACTTTGTGTATCTTTCGTTTCAACGAGGACACAATGTTTACTTTCATCAAGTCAATGAAAACCTCCAATCCTGTTAAGGCCACCGCATTTTCTCTTTGTGCCAGATGTATTTACTCTCTCACTAACCATATGTATCAAGGATTTCCTACAGTCAGTTCTTCGATCCAAGAAATTCTAAGATCCAAGATCCAGTTCTTAGAAGATCTGCATCTAAATTATCTGAATATTAAGTACTGTATTTAAGTTATGCCGGTTCTTACCTTTGGAGAAGGAGTGGGTCATCCATTACTGTACCACCCAGATGTTCTTGGGTTCCAGTTGCCAATCCTGTTGACATCTGGGCTTGTTGTCAGAGGCTGATTGGAAGTGCCGTTCAATATCACTTAGAGAGCCACAGGATTGCTATCTCTGCTTTTGATAAATGGCGGTTGCAAGGAGAGCTGTGACATTGCATGAGGAGTTTGCTATCTTTATGTGAATCTCTTTGTGGTTCATCTCTTTCCTCGGGGATTTTGGAAGTCAGATCTCTGAAGGTCAGGTGAGTCCTACAGATTGTCCTTAGAGCCCAGCATGCATAATGCCTGCTCTTTTGATATTTGCCCTCAGTCATGTTATTGGACAATTCAGTGATTCCAGGCAGGAACTGATAGAATTATCCCACTCTGGACTTTTAATTGTGTGGAGGATGGATTAGCTACTCATACAAAAGCGAAATACCACTCATGTATCATCACAAAATCTCCAGAACCATAAAGCCTACAAACTTGAAATTTGGCACCTCTATTCCCTTTGGCTTCTAGGTGCTCACTAAGAAAGGGTTTTTCCAAATGACCATCAGAGCATTAGTATTTCATATATTATTATTAACACGCTCTGATGCTAAGGAGTTCTGCTCCCCCTCCCCACCTGAAAAGAGATCTGTTCCAAATGCAAAACACAAGCAGAGGAGAGGAGTTTCAGTTTAGTTTTACAGCAGCAAGCTTTTCTATTTTTGAAAGAAATCCTGAAATTGGTATGTATAAATGTGTGTGAGAAAGTAAAAGACTTGGTTTTTTCCCCCCTTGTAGCTTGAGCTGTGAATTTTGGAATAACCCCAGTGTGAAGAAGACTATGCTGTATCCTCCAGTCTGATGATAGAGAACGTTGTCAGATCTGAGAACTTCCTCCTAATGTGCCATCAGGGCAGAACTAGTTATTTCTGGAGGAACAGATGAGCTAAGGGACCAGAGCAATGAGTAGGGTTTGAAGAAGGGACTGATCATGGTGTGTTGGGTTTCACTGGAATGCCTTTCATCCATTGGACTTGGCTATATGAAGTGGAGTAGGTAAAGAAGTTCCGATGTGGGTTTTACTCTGCTAGTTGTAGCTGACTATAGGGGAGGGTGGTCATCTCTATTTCAAGGGCCGTTAAGCCAATGCTGTCTGTAGATGTTTCTGTGGTCATGTGGCCAGCATAACGTTACAGAGTGCTGTTACTTTCCCACCAAAGTGGTACCTGTTTCGTGTTTGCATGCTTTTGAATTGCTAGATTCACAGGAGCTAAGGGTGAGGAATGGGAGCTCACCCCACTACACAATGCTTGGGTCTCAAACCTGGGCTGTCAGCTTTCCAGACGACAAGCCCAGCATCTTAACCACTGTCATCGCGTCACCCTGGACTGGAGCAGGGCTACCATCTCTGGGCTGAACAAAAAAAGCCACTTGATGGTAGCAAAGAGACCCAGAAAATTATCCTTGTTTGTGCCTAGTGGAGATCTGGATTATTGCAGCCCTCTTTTGTTATCTGTGGATGATGGAGCTGGTAGGAGAGCCATTCCCAAAGCCCCAAAGGACATAACTTTGAGAAAATTAATCATTTTGAGTTGGTCTTGCTGCTTCTTATCTTCCAATTTCTATTCCAGCTGCTGGGGAGAATGAAGAAGAGTTGCAGCCAGAACAAGACCATGTGCAGAAGGAGGCACCACCTTCAAGGAGATCTATCAGCCCAGATGAGGCTTGTACAAGCAGCAGTTGGTGCCTGCAGAGCCTAAAGGGCCAACAGCCTCCTCAAAACTCCGCGGTGCATCAGCAGGAAGGGAAAAATCCCAACAGTCAAAGGCACCTGGAAAAGTCTGGGGTGTGTGGGGAGTGTGGGCAGAAAAGCATGAGTGGCAGTGGTCGAGGCCACAGTATGCCCACACCAGAGAGACCACACCAATGCACCGAGTGTGGACGTTGCTTCCGGCAACACTCCATCCTGGCTAAACACCAGAAGATCCACACGGGGGAGAAGCCCTACCTGTGTGTGGCTTGTGGCAAAAGATTCAACCGCAGCTCCAACCTGGTGCAGCACCAGCGGGTGCACACAAGGGAACGTCCCTTTCCCTGTGCAGCCTGCGGCAAGGCCTTCACCCAGAAATCGGATCTGGAGCGTCATCAGCGGGTGCACACAGGGGAGCGGCCTTACGTCTGCCAGGACTGTGGGAAATGCTTCTCCATCAGCTCCCACCTCGACCGGCACAGGCGCACCCACCAAGACAACCCTCAGGAGCAGCCTTCGGCCACCTCTCTGGTCCCCACTACCCACTACTGTCCCGACTGTGGGAAATGTTTTGGGCAACGCTCTGCTCTCGCTAAGCACCGTAAGACCCATTCAGGGGAGCGCCCGTACCCCTGCAGTGCCTGTGGGAAGCGGTTCAGCCGCAGCTCCAACCTGGCGCAGCACCAGCGCATTCACACAGGGGAGCGCCCGTTCCCCTGTGCCGACTGTGGCAAGAGGTTCATCCAGCGTTCCGACCTGGAGCGCCACCAGCGGGTGCACACCGGGGAACGCCCGTATACCTGTGCCCAGTGTGGCCGGGGGTTTTCTGTGAGTTCCCATCTCGACCGGCACCAGAGAGTCCACCAAGCCCTGGCGGTGGCTGCAGCTGCCCACTGCTGCCCCGAACATGTGAAAACGTTCCTCCTCAGCAGTGGGGCCAAGCAGACCCTGAAATACCAGCTGTACGGTGGCAAAGGGCGTCTCACTCGCGGCGGCCATTGCTTGGACTGTGGGAAGAGCCTGAGCAAGCTTCCCGTTCAGCCTCCGGGTCTTGTAGAGAAGCCCTACAAGTGTGAGGGTTGTGGGAAAGCCTTTGCCCAGCGCTCGGCGCTGATGAAGCACCAGCGCATCCACACCGGGGAGAAGCCGTTCTCGTGCGGGGAGTGTGGCAAGGGCTTCATCCAGAAGTCAGACCTGACCATCCACCAGCGCATGCACACCGGGGAGAAGCCGTACCGCTGCGACACCTGTGGCAAGTGCTTCAGTGTCAGTTCCAACTTGCTGACTCACCAGCGCACCCATCTGGGGGAGAAGCCCTACGCCTGCGGGGAGTGTGGCAAGGCCTTCGTCCAGCGCTCGGAGCTGACCATCCACCAGCGCACCCACACGGGGGAGAAGCCCTACAAGTGCAGCCTCTGCAGCAAATGCTTCAGCCGCAGCTCTCACCTGAACCGTCACCGGCGCACCCACGGCGGCCAGAAGGACTCAGCTGGTCCAGTCCCTTCCCCATTGCTTGCCCCCAACCCGCACAAGCCAGCCATTCCTCTGCCCACCTCCGTCTTCCCCACCTCCTTTTCATCTCCCAGCCCTCTCCCTCCCTTACCTGCCTTCCCTCCCTCGCCCTCCCCTCTTCCCCTCCCTGGTTTGGAGCTGCCTTGGACTCTCCCCTTCTCATCCCAGGGTTTTCCCCATCCAGCCTACGTGGCCCCTGCTCCAGACACAGCCCAGGTTTCTCTCATCAATTGATTTTTCCCCCTTCCGGCTTCTTTTCTCTATTCCTGCTCCATGTCTTCCTTCTAGCTGCCCTCCCCAATCCTTTCTGGTTTTGCTTCTTCCTTCTTCCCTGTTGACTGAGCTTCACTCTCTCTTCCCCTGCCCTGTTTTCGCTGGGCCACCCAGAATGAAGCTGGAAAGGGAGAAGCAGGAGGAAATGGGGAGCGTGCATCAGTGAAGGAGGTTGCTCCAGGGCTGCCCAGCAAAGGGGCTCGACCCTTTTCCTTCTTCCTGCCTTCTGCATCGTTGTGGGACAGCATCAAACTCTCCGTCTTCCACCAGGACTAGAACCACGCCGGGTACCAGCTTGGCTGGAAGAGAAAGAGCAAGTTGGCAGCTGCAGTATCCATGACGCTGGTAAGCCTTGGCAGGTTGGGAGGGGGAATATTAGCAGCTGCTAATAAGCTATCCATACCCCGGAGCAGGGGTCGCCAACCTTTTGAACCTCAGGAACCACCAAACTCATAATTTTAAATTCTGCAGACCACTAATATGAATTTTGATGACGGCAGCTTGCTGACATTTTCCCAGGGTTCTGCGGAACGCAGCAGAGACCCTGGGAAAATTCCCCACCCTGTTTTCCTACCGATCGATCATTCTTTATTTGAGATCGCAGGATACCCTTCTCCAGCTCTGTTCTTGGGGTAGGGGAGAGACTTTTGGCTTCATGCAAGGAAAACAGCAGAAGCAGCGGAGGTCTTTCTTTCTCTCCCCCAAACTCTACCAGAAATGAGTCTTTGTGAGACTTGTCACACCGGCACAGCCTCTTAGAGCAGGATGCCTTGCAGAGTCCCAAAGACTCATTTCTGGCAGAGTTTGGGGGAGAAAAAGAAAGACTTTTGATGCTTACTTTGTGTGCAGACAGAAGTAGAAGAAGCAGAAAGAAGCAGCCCAGTAGCCAGGCCAGGCACGTGGGGCGAGTGGAGCAACTTCCCCTCTCTGCCCTTCCACCCCCCCCCCTCACTATCTCATGTTGTTCACAATGCAAACAACGCAAGCAGTGTGTTCCCACACAGCCTGGATTAATTGCTTTGGGGGTGACATTTCTCTGCGGACTACCAAAATTTTCTCGCGGCCCACCAGTGGTCACTGGCCCACTGGTTGGTGACCACTGCCCCAGAGTATTGAACAGTCACTCTTGTCTTTCTAGCCAACCTTGTCTACACATCTGGCAAGACAAGAAGGAATGAATCACAGTAGGATACGACGTCCTGTCCCTTTGCAGAATTTATGGCAAGGAATCGCATTTTTGAGGCTGCTTTATATGTCAGACTCCATGCAATTGGAAAACATCTGAGGAAAAGCTGGGTACAGAGTTTTTTTTCTTGCACCTATGAGCTTCTGCCCTGCTGTGTGCATGTGTGTGGTGGAGTGCGTGTGGGGGGGAGAGTCTTAATTTGACAATATCTTTCACTATATTCTGACGTAGTCAATTCTTTCACCCACATAAGGTGTCCGCAGGGAGGGTCAAAAAAATTACGATGGTAGACATGACCACAGGATGAAAGCTCCACCCTTTTCTATGAGCTGCATTGGCGAGGGGTTAGAATGCAGCATTTCAGGCAAACTCTGCCCACTACCAGGAGTTCAATCCTAACCGGCTCAAGGTTGGCTCAGCCTTCCATCCTTCTGCAGTCAGTATATTGAGGAGCCAGAATTGTTGGGGACAATATGCTGACATTACAAGCCACCCAGAGTATACCGTAAAGTACTGTGGAGCAGTATATAAACCTAGTGCTATTGCTTAGGTGCATTGCAACACAGCTAAAAAAGGAACGGGGCTCCGGTTGAGAGGTGGTGGCCACAATCTTGACTTTTTTGTCCTGCGTGGACACCCGTGTCCCTACCTCATCCTGTGGTGTGTGTCACTCAGGCCAAATCTTCAATTCTTTCCAAAGGTTTGGGAATTCTGAAGAGGAAAGTTTGGAGGCCTATTGCTTTCCAGAGGGTGCTAAAGTATAAGTCCCAACAGCTCAAACGAGCAATTCTACAGTCCGGGAAGCCACTTGGTGTAGTTCAGCAATTCCCTGTTTGAGTGAATTCTAAGCGCTGTCACCAAACTAAGCCTCAGGAGCCTTTGTGAGAGAAATGCTGCCAGTTCAACAGATCCAAAACTGCTTTTTAAGTTTCTAAGGCAGATACATCCTCACCTGCATATCCCACACTGTATCTTTCTTCTTTGATGTCCTCTCACTTCTGACCTTCTTGTTTTGTCTTCCCCCAATTTTTATTTTGGTGCTGCAGATTATTTATAAAAGGGAAAACAGAGGAAGATGCTCTCGGAAGACAGAGAACACAACATCTGGTTCAGCAAGACTGAGAAAAATGGGACAATTTGGGGCTGGCAGCTGCCTAGGCGAGAGACAGCGCCCTCTGGCGTATGTTTAGCAGCCCATCTCATGTGCCTTGTCTTCCAACACTTCTGTGGTGGGAAAAGCTGCCAAGTTTTCTGGTTCATAATTGTCATCCTAATCAGAAGCCAGTAGTTTAAATACTCTCTATATACATAGATGCACATACAACACATGCACATACAGGTAGTCCTCGAATTACAACCACAACTGAGACAAGAATTTTGGTTGCTAAGCAAGGTGGTTGTTAAGTGAGTCGCACCCAATGTTACGACCTTTTTTGCCATAGTTCTTAAGCCAATCATGTGGCCATTAAGCAAATCTGAGTTCCCTCACTAACTTTGCTTGTCGGAAGACAGCTGGAAAGGTCAGAATTGGTGACCCCAGGATGCCGCAACCATTGTAAATACATTAGTTGGTTGCCAAGTGCCAAAATTTTGATCACATGATCATGAGGTGGCTTTGACAGTCGTGAGAGGAACTGTTATAAATCACTTTTTTGAGTGCCATTCTAACTTTGAACGATCACTAAATGACTAGTTGTCAACTGCTGCACACAATTTGAAAATTCATCTTTTGTGTATTTAGTGAAACGATTATCACTATTAAGCAGTTTTTGCAGTATTTTTAAAATATGAAGATTTAAAAAAACAAAAGAGGAAGAATTTTTGAAGCGATTTCCAGGAAGCAGAAAACACTAATGTTTGGATTAATAAAGGGATAGAACATCCCTTCCTCACTTTAAAATTTAGTGGGATCATAAAGCAAGAAAACAACATGAATTGTGCGTTCCTTCCTGTTAATTTCTATATAATCCCATTAATTTTTAAATCCACGAACACTTAACTTTTTAAAAATCAGCCTCCTAAAGAATTTTAAGAGTTGCCATATTTAGTAACTCAAAGAAGAATCGGAGAAACGACTTAATATACCCAAATGTCCCAAAGGTGTTTTTTTCCAAGAGGCAACTGGGCTTTCTTGCTTTTCTTTAAAAACATTGCACTTTTCATCCAAGAAGCTTCTTCAGCTCTGAGCGGATGGCGGGGAAGGGTTTATACTCCTTGGAGACAGCTGGTTATTTGTATTCTTTTAGAAAGTCATTGAGGCCACTTGGAGGCTTCGTGGTGTCCTTGGTGTCATCTGAGTAGTGCAAATGAAGCAAAACGTCTTCAAAGAAAAACAAAGAAAGTCCAGTTTCCTCTTGAAAAAGCACCTTTGGGGCAACCATGACCTGGATAACTGAGAATATCCATAGACAATACACCAGAACCTTTACCCTTTTCATTAAATTATTTCATATGAAAAGTTGATACTGGAATGTTCCTGGTTTTTGGCTGCCATAGACTAGTATGGTCCTCCTCCTCCTCCAATATGAAACTTGCCAATCCTTAACTGATATTTCCTGGTAAAACAGCATGCAGGGTGCTAACAATGTCCTTTTTTTCTGATTTTGAAGTAAATGAAGAAAGAACATACATTGTTGGAATGTGAAAGAGAACATACAGCTACCGTATGGAACCAAATTTACGCCAGTGCATTCCTTAAGCAAGTTGACTACACCTCTTTCTCAATAAAACTGATGGAAAGCGTGATGCAACCACGCAGCAAGTTTGTTCTCAGTGGAGGTGGGACTTGTCAGGCTTGATGTTAGAAACGTCTGATTTCCTCACTCCTCCGCCTTTTGTCCAGCCTCTAGCTACAGGTAGCCTTTGAGTTACAACTGTAATGGAGCCTGTGATGACCCAGGATGGGATACAAAACAAACACAGTCACAGAAAACAGGTGAAGCCCCTTCACTTTGCTTCCAAGCTCCAAATATTCTTGACCGAAGACAAAAAACTCCCATACAAACAGTTACATGAAGAAGGAAAAAAGCAACACAAATCAGGCAAGATAAGGGCTGGAGGACATCCACAGATAACCCACACTGGGAAGGACACCAAATTCAAGAGAGGAACCATAAACTAGAGATATTTCCAACCTTTGTTTCCAGCGCTCGCCTGTACGCATGTTCATTCTCTTATTCAGTTGTCACAGCTGCAGCCCATGAAGAGGATCAAGGTCTCCTCCCAAGTATCTCTCCCTCATTCTCTCCTCCCTGCATGTCCTAGGATGGAGAGGGGATGGGCCTTAGTCCTCCTCTGACTGCTCAGCTGGCTCTGCCCTTCCCCAGCTTCTTCCACAACCTCCAGAGCCATACTTCTACTCCTTGTTGGCTGTTCCTCCTCTCCCTCAGAATCAGTCTCCACCAGGGGCATGACAGAGCCTGTCTGCAGTCATAATGGTCATAAATTGGATCAGTCATGCAGTGGTGGGATTCAAATAATTTAACAACCGGTTCTCTGCCCTAATAATTTCTTCCAACAACTAGTTCACCAAACTGCTCAGAAACTTAACAATCTGTTCTCCTGAAGTGGTACGAACTGGCTGAATTCCACTACTGCAGTCATGTGACCAACCCAATTTTATGACATTTTGCAGCAGTTAAGCAAATGAACATTGGTCATAAATGCAAACCTACTGTTCACTAGGAGCGTGGTTTGCCAAAATCCGGAAGTCCCGTTTTGGTGCAAAACTGTTGTAAAATAGTTACTCGACTGCAGGACGCTGTGTAAAACAGCTTCATAAAACACAGTTGTGATTCCAGGGGGGACCCCAACTATCCAAACTTAGAATCCAGGTTGTAAGTTCCCTTTTTCAGGTAGGTTATAAGTGAACATTACTAAGTGACTGGTTGTAAGTCAAAGACTACTTACTGTATATTATAGTCAATGCTTTTGAAAAAATCTTATAGACAATGATCTCTCATCCCTTGATTGACAATCTCTATTCACTGGATACAATACTGTTGCAGACCATTACAACATATTTTTACTTGAAGTCAAAAGAGTCATCAAACTATATGTACCAATAACAACGCCCAAAACAAAACAAAAAAATAGATTACCCATAACAAGAAGAAAACTTCAATACAAAAAGAGATCACTCTGGCGGAAAAACAAACCTGGTCACGTTGCCAACTTCAAAAGTTGATACAAAAATCTATGCCACCAGATAAAGACTGAATGCACCAATTATCACATTAAACAAGAGGAAAACCTACGTACCAATTCCACCCACGCTTTTTACAATTTTGTAAACAACAAACTAAAAGACTCAAGGTCCATCCCACCCCTGATAGGACCTAATGGTAAAGACTGCAATGACGATACCATTAAAGCCAACATCTTTAACACATTATTTGGCTCAGTATCTGTAAACAGCAATGGATCATGCCAGTATTTCCTAGCCGAACTACAGAAAACTACAATACATATCGATTTTACAGAAGACAATGTTGAAAAAAGCACTACGCAATCTAAAACCATCTCTATCTATTGGACTGGACGGAATATGTGCCTACTTCTTAAAAAAGCTATCCACTGCCATAGCAGAACCTCCAAGCATAATCTTTGAAAAATCTTTCAGGACCAGCTCCTTGCCTAACCTATGGTCACAAGCCATGGTCATCCCCATCTTCAAAAAGGGAGACCCCAGCCTAGTTGAAAATTACAGACCAATCTCCTTATGCTACGTCACATGTAAAGTTATGGAATCAATTATTAACCAATCCATTATCCTCCACTTAGAGACAAACAACCTACTCTCTAATAAACAATTTGGTTTCAGAAAAAAATTATCCTGTAATCTGTAACTCTTACACTGTAAAAACATACGGACTACACAACTCGACCAGGGCAAAACAATAGATGCAATCTACATAGACTTCTGTAAAGCCTTTGGTTCATTGGTACACAACAAACTACTCCTAAAACTAAAATTTTATGGTATCTCTGGACACCTGCATAACTGGATAGAAGTATTCCTATCAAACAGACAACAAATGGAGAAAATTGGGAGTGTCCTATCAAATTCTGTACCTGTCAACAGTGGTGTCCCCCAAGGTAGTGTTCTAAGACCAAGTCTCTTCACACTCTATATAAATGACCTCTGTGATCATATTAAGAGCAAGTGTGTTCTCTTCGCTAATGATGTAAAGCTGTTCAATACCACAGACAATACTGCTACCCTTCAAAAAGATCTTGACTATGTATCAGAATGGTCAAACAAATGGCAGCTTCAAATCTCAACAAATAAATGCTCTGTCTTACATATTGGCAAAAAAAATCAGAAAATAAAATACAAGCTGAATAGCCAAGACCTTGTTGATGATCCAAGCTCCGTAAAGGACCTTGGAATACTCATCTCTAATGATCTAAGTGCTAGAGCCCACTGTAACTACATAGCCAAAAAGGCATTAAGAATTGTTAACCTAATCCTACGTAGCTTTTTCTCTGGTAATATCATACTACTAAATAGAGCATACAAAACATTTGCTAGGCCAATACTTGAATACACCTCATCAGTCTGGAACCCACATTACGTACCTGATATTAGCACAGTTGAGAAAGTCCAGAAATATTTCACAAGAAGAGTTCTCCGCTCCTCTACTCGTAGGATACCTTATGCCACCAGAGTTGAAATTCTAGACCTAGAAAACCTTGAATTACGCCATCTTTGGTCTGATCTAAGTATGATATATAAAATCATACATTGCAATGACTTGCCTGTCAATGAATACTTCAGCTTCAACCATAACAACACAAGAGCAAAGAATAGATACAAACTCAAGGTTAATTGCACCAAACTTGATTGCAGGAAATACGACTTCAGCAATAGAGTGGTCAATGTCTGGAATACTCTACCTGACTCTGTGGTTTCTTCCCCAAACCCCCAAAACTTTAACCTTAGACTGTCTACTATTGACCTCACCCCTTTCCCAAGAGGTCTGTAGGGGGTGTGCATAAGTGCACCAACATGCCTACTGTCCCTGTCCTATTTTTTCTTTTTCTTATACTGTATATTACCATTTCATGTATTCATAACTATGTATATACTTATACCTATTGTAAGCGATTGACAAATCAAAATAAATCAAAATAAATAAATAAATTAAAATAAAAACTCTCAAGTAGAATATAAGAGCCCCAGGACAGATCACACAGAGAAAGTTAGCATCTAAATGGAAAAGTCTTAGATTTGGGACTAAACATACCTGTAGAAAAAATAGCTTGTAACTCATAAGGTAAGGAATTTCATGGCTGTGAAGTCACTGTCAGTTCTGGGCTGAATTTGCCCTTCCCTTTTGCACATCAGATAGCAAGAGAAAAAGCAGGTTGAAAAGCAGGTTGTTTATCTCTTGGTAATTGTTATAAGGAGGATTGGCTTACATGTACAGTGACTCACAATAAACCAAATATCGCCACATGTATAGCTTCATGTACACATTTGTATAAGTGTGTTGCATAGACCTTAACTGGTGATACTTCTTTCTGACCTCCCACCCCAAACCTTCATTTGCTTCATATCTACTATGTATGATGTGGATAGTTCAAGAACAGGCCTGAATAATAATTTTTCTTTCTCATTTGTTGATAATGTAGGGTATTAAGCATGCATAATTTTTTTGAAAATCGATAGTGCTCATCAGTTGACTTTACCTGAGATGGTTCATTTATCTCTGTCCCAAAACGTAAGCTTACAAGTATACACCTCTGCACATTCCTGGCTCCCACGCCTAGCCCCACATGTTTGTTAAAACCAATGAAACTTCTCCCTTTTTGTGATGTACTTGCTCGAACAGGTTCTTGTATGCTGAATTGCACACCCAGCCACACTACACCCTAAACACCATCAAAGCACTGTAAGCTGTGTGTGATGTTAGTGTGTCTGTAGTGTTCTGCCCTAGGAAAGAGCATGGCTCAGTCGCTATTCCTAGTCAATATCTTCCTCTTCCTCTTAGCGGTGCTGCTCCTTTATCATTTTAGCAATATCTTCAGATACTACTTCAAGATTTGCGTTTTAAAAATCTGGATACTTGAATGGTCCTTTTTTCTGCTTCCGGTCCTAGCTCTCCGTGGAAGGAATGTGGCAAATATGAGGTAAGTCACCTAGCACCATGGCATTAGACACACACACATATATACATGTACTTTCAGTTAGAATAGATTAGAATAACAGAGTTGGAAGCGACCTTGTAGGTCATCTAGTCCAACCCCCTGCCCAAGCAGGAGACCCTACATCATTTCTGACAGATGGCAGTCCAATCTCTTCTTGAAGGTCTCAAGTGATGGCACTCCAACAACTTCCAAGGGCAAGCTGTTCCGTTGGTTGATTGTTCTCACTTCAGAAAGTTTCTCCTTATTTCCAGGTTGAATCTCTCCTTGTTCAGTTTTCATCCATTATTCCTTGTCTGGCCTTCGGGTGCTTTAGAAAATAGCTTGACCCCTTCCTCTGTGGCAGCCCCTCAAATATTGGAAGACTGCTATCATGTCTCCCCTGGTCCTTCTCTTTACTAGCCTTGCCAAGCCCAGTTCCTGCAACTGTTCTTCATATGTTTTTGTCTTCAGTCCCCTAATCATCCTGGTTGCTCTTCTCTGTACTTTTCTAGAGTCTCAACATCTTTTTTATAATGTGGTGACCAAAACTGGATGCAGTACTCTAGGTGTGGTCTTACTAAGGCTTTATAGAGTGGTATTAGTACCTCACTTGATCTTGGTTGTATTCCTCTATTAATGCAATTTAGGATTGCATTAGCTTTTTAAACTGATGCTGCACACTGCTGGCTCATATTTAACTGGTTGTCCACTAAGACTTCAAGATCCCTCTCACAGTTACTGCTATTGAGCCTGGTTTCACCCAGTCCAGCAGTCACCAACCGGTGGCCAGTGGGCCACGAGAACATTTTGGTGGGCTGCAGAGAAATCTCACCCCCAGAGCACCCCACAAAGTAATTAATCCAGGCTGCGCACAAACACAAGGCTATGCTGCCCACATGGCCCGTGGGAACCCTCCCCGCCCACTCACTCTTTACCCGGCAAACTTGCCTGCTCAATTGCTATTTTTCTGACCATCAGATGTTCTGCTGTGCCCGGAGATTTAGATTAGCTAGGAAGCAGGAAATGGTTGGAGTTCTTGCTTTCTAGCTAGTCTTTAGATCTTCAGCTCTGCTTTTAAGCACAGCTGAACCTCCCTTGGGACTGAAGGTTCTATTATTCAGTGCAGACTTACGGCAAGCAAATTTTATGTGACAGACTGAGCTAGCCGATGGCAGATAGGTAGATAGATCACTGAATGATTCTGTGAGCAACTCAATCTGCCTGCCTGCTTTGTCTGATTTTGGGTAAAAGTTGCTCTTTTTTATATATATAAAAAAATCAATATTTACATACATGGTGTGTTGTGAGTTAGTGTTGGTGTGTTAATTTTGTGAGTTTGCTTGCTAGCAAATGTTATGAGTTTGCTTGCAAGCAAATTTTATGTAACAGACTGAGCTAGCTGATGGCAGGTAGATAGATCACTGAATGATTCTGTGAGCAACTCAATCTGCCTGCCTGCTTTGTTCTTTTTTTTAAATGAAAAATTCAATATTTATATAAATATTTATAATATTCACATACAAGCCATGCCCAGCCACTCACATGACCACCAAGCCACACCCACAAATTAGGCCACGCCCACAGAACTGGTTAGTGGTCCTGGGATTTAAAATTATGAGTTTGGTGGTCCCTGAGGTCCAAAAGGTTGGAGACCCGACCCAAATTATTTCCTGTTATCTTTTGGCAAGTCTCACACAGTTTGGCAAGGCTTGTGCTTATCACAGCTAATTGTTTTGTAAAAGCATTACAAGGTTTCTGTTCCCTTTGGATGATGTTTGATTTGTTGGAAAAGGGCGTGGGTCAGAACACCCAGGGTGGTTTGCTGACATTGGTGGGAAAGTCGGTCCCATATTCCAGAACTGCAGTGGTCACAAGACTGGCCCTTTGGTCATCCCAGAGCAGCTCCTCCAGTCCATGGCAGGCCGGTGTACTTGGTGGAGGAGCAGCTGCTCCAGAATAACCAAAGGGCCAATCCTGTGACTACTGCAGCTCTGGAATATGGGACCGACTTTCCCACCAGCATCAGCAAGTCACTTTCACTCAAAATTCATATTAGCGGTCCATGGGATTTAAAATTATGAGTTTGGTGGTCCCTGAGGTCCAAAAGGTTGGTGACTCCTGTTCTAGTCCAACCCCCTGCCTGAGCAGGAGATCCTGGCCTATACCATTTCAGATGAATGTTTGTCCAGTCTCTTTGAAAGCCTCCAGTGATGGAGCACCCACAATTTACGAAGGCAAGCTATTCTATTGGTTGATTGCTCTTTACCATTAGAAAATTTCTCCTTAGTTTTAGGTTGCTTCTCTCCTTGGTTCGTTTCCATTCATTGTTCCTTGCCTTGTCTTTTGGTGCTCTGAAAAATAGTTTGACCCCCTTGTCTTTGTAGGAGCCCCTCAAATATTGGAACACTCCTGTCATGTCTCCCTGAATCATGATTTTTAACCATGCCAATGGATACATTGTGTATATATATGTGAGTGATGTGAGATTGCAGCTGCTTCTTCCTTCTATTCTTCCTAAATAGGAAGAAGCAGCTGCAATCTCACATCACTCTGAGAAGCACAGAGCCGGAGACAGAAGCCTGAAGATAATGAATGAGACTTCATCGAAACGCGTTGCCTAGATACTTCGAATCTTACACGGGAGAAAACCCGAACAACCAAAGATCCACATACAAATACCATAGAACCTCATATATATATATATATATATATATATATATATATATATATATATATATATATATATATATATATATATATTTGTTTGTACCCAGCTCTTCCTCAGTGATTGAACTCCGCTGGAATTCAAAAACCAAACAAAATAGTATCAGACAGAAATGACTTAATTAGGCAAATAGGACATTCTGGCTGTGCAGTGTAAAAGTCATCTGGATGATCTCACTTGTCCTTAGCCTAGCTTCCTTCGTAGGATTGTTAGGAAGGTGATGTTGAGAAAGGGCAACATATGAATGTGATAGTACATATTTAGTTATCCACCACCTTTTATCCTCCTTACCTTAGCACATACAATTGTGTCACTGGCTGAAGATCGCACACGTTTTATGGAAAAGTGCAATTGTGAACAGGCCTGTTCTGACCCAAACCCTTTTCCAATAAAACAAACACAAACCAAAGGGAATAGAAACCTTTTAATGATTTTTAGGAATCCCTGGTTAAAAGGCTGCTGCAAACTAATTAATTTTGATAAACACAAGCCTTGCCAAAACTGTGCAAGGCTGCCAAGAATCACAGATGAGAAATATTTCACAACACAAGAGTCTTCAAAAACCAACTAAGATACTACAATGTCCATGAGGCTGGAGTTCCAAAATGTTTTTGCTTCCTACAAAGAACGTCTGATTCACAGCTGGCTTTTATCTTCTTGAAGGAGGAACCATTACCTTGCAGCCTTGCTCCCGAGTCACCCGTGCTGCTGCAGCTGTTCTTTCCTACGAGCAGCCCTGCGTGCACGCTCACTTGGCACAGGCTCCTCGGGAACCTCTTCATCGCTGCTGCCAGCCCCCACCATCTCAGCAGTCCACTCCCTAATGGTCCTGGCCCCTCATCTGAGTCCTCGCTCTCCTCAGCCGTCCGGACCTGCTGCCAGCTAACCACAACAAGGGGTGGACTTAACTCTAGCAATTTCCTCAGCTTCTTTTCCTCAACCGCTCTTAATGTTTCTAAAGCACATCTGTTCTCATTCTTTGTTTCAGAGTTCTGCGTTTCATCATGCTACCCTTGAAACACTTTTATGGCGTTAAGATCAATGTGCAGGGAGCTACGAATCTAAATCTGAAAGGGCCTTATGTTGTCATCTCTAATCTGCAGTGCTCCATGGACTTGCTTGGTGAGTTTGTTGATATTTTGGTGCATCCCGTGTTGGAAGGGCCCTGAAAATATGTGTTGCAATAGGAATAACTCATCTCCATCTTTACCCATGTAAGATTAATTTGAGGAAAGATGATCCCACAAAGAAACACACAAAAATTGTGTCCATTTCATCATTTAATTTTATCGATCTTTTTAATATTGTATTTTTAACACTTTGTGTTTTTCTTGCATTGTTTTAGGCACACTGTGTGCTAGGCAGGGTAGAAATGTGGCATGCAACTTAAATAAATTAAAAGCAATAAAAACAAAATAGTAGCTATAGCAGGATTGTAAGCAGTAGTGATGGGTCTAGCTGGATTTCCCTTTAAACAGTGGGTGGATACACAAATTATTTCAAACATTATTATTAGCTGTGTTTAAAGATGGACAACATGAGGCATTTGTTTAGAGCATAGGATTGAATTTGTCTGAAATATGTTACTCAGAATTCTTCAGAATTCTTCCAAAGGAGAGTTAATATTTCATGATGGGTATGAGTATTTTGCCTATCTTTCCTCGTGCCCTGTTCTTTGCAGTCTCTGGGCTTTTCATCTTCACATGAAGACAGGAGAGAATAGCAGGAGCAGTGGTGTGTTAACCATTAAGCAGACTAAGCACCTGCTTAGGGCACCAGGCCCAAAGGGGGCACCACAAAGTTGAGAATATGGCTTCGTTTGTACACCATGTACAAAGGAGGGAGCGGGGCACCAGTGAGCCTTAATCCACCACTGAGCAGGAAGTTATCCTCTCCTAATCCTTTTCCAGATCAAGAAGCACGAACAGCTGGAGAACAAACTGATGCACCTCCCCAAAATCTGCTTTCCATATCTGTAAACAACAGAGCAGAAGGATCTATTATTCTGTGAAGAAAGATAGATGGGCTTTGTCAAGGGAAGGAGGATAGCTTCCAAGAGCTTCGGCTCTGCTGCAGTTCTTAGCCACCAGACACTTTCTTTGTGGGAGAATTGATCCCTTAAATCAGTGTTTCTCAACCTTGGCAACTCCAAGATATGCGGACTTCAACACCCAGAATTCTGGGAGCTGAGGTCCACATATTTAGAGTTGCCATAATTATTTATTTATTTACTTGCTTGCTTATTTATTTATTTGTTCATTTATTTATTTATTTATTTAGTTTGTCAAGCATGTATGAGAAAAGTATAAGTATGAACATAACATATAAACATATAAGTATAAACAGGTATATAAGTATATACACAATAAATAAGCACGAATAAACGGGAGGAGTAGGACAGGGGCGGTAGGCACGCTGGTGTACTTATGCACACCCCCTCACAGACCTCTTAGGAATGGAATGAGGTCCATGGAAGACAGTTTAAGGTTAAAGTTTTGGGATTTAAAATTGAGAGACGTTGCCGGATAATCACACCATAATCCATGGATGCTTTCCTAAACACAAAATAAACAAGAGGGTGATGAGACGCAAGACTGTCTTTGTCCTAAAAGTTTTCCTTCCAGAAGCCCGCAGCCAGCACATGCAGGAAATTCCAGTCTTCCTCAGAGGAGCCTGAAATCAGTCTTCCTCATACTGCTATCTTCCACATTCCACGTTTGGGGAAAAAAAATTCCTCAGAAATGTTCCTGTAGCCCAGTATCAATCTTTTGATATTGTTGAACTCAACAGGGTGGTGAATGTAGGTCTGTTCACTCCAGCTGATGCTAATCCTGTCCTGGTTACATTCCACAGTAGGGGATTGGGGTGTGTGGAAAGAACCAACAATTACCCTTAGATTTGACCTTCTTCTGATGCTATTCTTCTTCTGCCAAAAAAAAAAAAAACTCCAGGGATTTTTCAAATCTTGCCCAAGCAATGTACCCTTTTCGTCAACAAAGAAGTCCTGTATATGCTTACTGTTGGTGTTGCCCTGTGGCTGTGCGGTTTCATTTTCATTGACCATGAAAAGGAAGCGGAAGCTGTTGAGATAATTTCAGCAACTGAAGACACCATGCTCCAGGACAATGTAAGTAGGGGAGGACAGCAATATAACCACTACATTGTTTTCTGTATTGATGGAATGATAAGAGTTGGACGGGATCTTGGAGACCTTCTGTCCAAGGCAGGAGTCCTGATACCTGGGAAAAGTATTGGTTCTTCTAACATCCCAAAGATACCCTTCCCCAAGAAGATGTCCAATGGATATTACCCAGTGCATTACATATTGTGTGATATTGGGTAAGAGTATGAATGAGCACAGAGAAAAACTGTGTTAGGTGCTATTTGGATACTGGCTGTGCAGTGTAAGTAGCAATCACTGGATGAAACTAGACCCTTGTGGCTAATAAATATTCAATTTTATGGAAAGTTCATTTATAGAATAAGGCACTGTTGCATAACGATGCAGTAAAACTAACACCCTAACTATAGCTAATTGGAAATACCCACTCTTCTAAATCAGCACATAATAGAATATCTATTGATGGAGGATAAGAATGGGGCAAGGTAAAAAGAATAACACCCAAAAGCAGGAATGTTAATCCTATTGCTTATTTCCAATACCTGTGTGTTTCTCTGCACTAATTGCTGGCTTGTCCCTTGGTTCTGGCTTAGCCCTGTCTCTATGGATTAATCCAGAGGTGGGATTCTACAGGCTCGCACCTATTCACTAAGCAGTTCAGAGAAACTGTTGTTAGAAGAAAATACTGGCCTAATCCTGTAAGGAAGGCAGGAAGGAAACATTCTGGTGTTGCTTACAGAAACTGCCTCTCCGTTAACTCTTATTACATTCTTGGCAGGACTAGACTTCCTGTCTCAGGAGCATCTCTGGAGTTTTTTTCCTCTCCTTTGCTGGTACTTTGCTTGTGTGGAGTGACCATTCAAAGTTACAATGGCACTGAAAAAAGTGACTTATGACCCTTTTTCACACTTAGGACTGTTGCAGCATCCCCACAGTCATGAAAGGCCAGGCGAGGAGAGGCATGCCTCGATGTGAGTGATATTGAGTTGACCACACTCAACCTGTCACATGACCACCAAGCCACACCCACCCAGTCACATGACCACAAGCCACGACTACCACCTAAGCAACGCACACAGAACAGGTTGTTAAAAAATTTGAATCCCACCCCTGGATTAATCATACAGTAAAATTGTAGATCCTTATATGATTTCAAATATACAAAGTTTATGTGTTGCAGTGGTAGGATTCAAAAACTTTTAGCACCGGTTCGGTGGGCATGGCTTGGTGGGCACACTTTGCACGTATGCACACACATGCAGGGGCAGAGGCGTTACAATTCACCTCCTGCAAGCCTGCACTCTCCCGGTTGCTTCAGCAGCCGCCATGCGGCACTCTTCTGTGCCGTGCAAAGCAGCTTCACTTCAAAAGCAGAGGATAAAGGTGAGTATGGGAGCCCAGGCGGGCAGGTAGGCCCAACAGCAGAGCAGTGGAGAGAACCGGTTTGGTCTGCGCTGCTCATCGCTGCTACCGGTTTGGCTGAACCAGGCCGAACTGGAAGCATGCCACCACTGGTGTGATGGTAGTAGGGCCAGTTAAGAACATGATCTTGGCAGTAAAAGGTACTGTCACCAATGATCTCTTCAATCTTGGAAGGGCTCTATTTAAGAAAGTGTCAGTTTGGCGTAGTGGTTAAGGCATCAAGCAGAGGTGGGATTCAAATTTTTTAACAACCAGTTCTGTGGGTGTGGCTTAGTTGGTGGGTGTGGCTTGGTCATCATGTGACTGGCTGGGCGTGGCCAACTCAATATCACTCACATTGAGGCACACATCTCCTCGCCTGGCCTCTCATGACTGTGGGGATGCTGCAACAGTCGTAAGTGTGAAAAATGGTCATAAGTCACTTTTTTCAGTGCCATTGTAACTTTGGTCATTCCACACAAGCAAAGTACCAGCAAAGGAGGGGAAAAATACTCCAGAGAAGTTCCTGAGATAGGAAGTCTAGTCCTGCCAAGAATGTAATAAGGGTTAACGGAGAGGCAGTTTCTGTAAGCAACACCAGCATGTTTCCTTCCTGCCTTCCTTACAGGATTAGGCCAGTAATTTCTTCTAACAACCAGTTCTCCGAACTGCTTAGAATGTTAACAACTGGTTCTAGTGAATCAAGGGACTGGTAGAATCCCACCCCTGAGTAAAAGGTACTTTCACCAATGATCTCTTCAATCTTGGAAGAGCTCTATTTAAGATCGTGTCAGTTTGGCGTAGTGGTTAAGGCAGCAAGGCTAAAAATCAGAAAACCATGAGTTGAAGTTCTGCCTTAGTCATGAGAGCCATTTGAGTGATTTTGGGCCAGACACCGTCTCTCAGCCCAACCCACCTCACAGGGTTGTTGTGGGGAGGAGGAGGAAGAGGTGTAGTGTTGGATATATTGGATATGCTACCTCGAGTTAATTGTAAAAATAATAAAGATATTTTTTTAAAAAGTGAGCTAATAACAATGGATTTATTAAAAGAAGTGATGCAAATCTATTTAGTGACTATTTGCAATTACAACAGCACTGAAAAAATGATTTATGACCAGTCCTCATACTTATGACCATTGTACCATCCCCCACAGTCATGTGCTCAAAATTAATTGGTAACTGGCATTTATTTACAATGGTTGCAGCATCCTCACATGATCATTATTTGCAATCTTCCTGGCTGACTTCTGACAAGCATGATTCAGTTAAAAACTGCAATGATTCACTTAACAACTGTGTCAAAAAAGGACATAAAATCCATGGCAACTTACTCAACCACTGTGCTTAGGAATAGTAATTCTGGTTCCGATTGCAGTCGTAAATTGAGCACTATGTGTATTGATTTCCTGGGCCTATTTTAATATGACCACATGACAGGAATGTAGAGCTTAGCTTTTAGAAAAGTGCTATTAGAACTGATGGAGTTGAAAGAAATAGCGCATTACAGGAATCAAAGATATTCCCTTGTCAATACTGTATTAATTGGCTGAAGAAGAAAGGCCTAATGTATTCATTATTAAACTTGTTCTTTCCTGTCTAATTAGCTGAGAATATGGGCATTTTCTGAAGGCCACAGAACTGGGGAAACCACCTTGGAGCCCTTGCAAAGAGAGGCCATCCATCTTGCAGTGAAGGCACAGGTACGAATGTGACAATTCACCCTTCTTACTGTATTTCTTCATTTAACTCAGAAAGAAATGAAAATAGGAGAGCAGTGCTATTTCTGTGAGCCATTCAGTTGTAGAAACCAGAACCATCAAGGTGGCAAGCTAAGCAATGTATAATCATAATCATTATTGGAGCACAGTAATAATTATTATTGGCAGATGAGCAGCAGAATAAAAAACAAAATCCTTTCCATCACATATTAAAAGAATATTTCCTTACTAAATACTATGAATTCAAGATTGGAGGGAGCTGCTTTGTCTTCCTCTCCCAAAATGCTGCCCCAAAGTTAGACTGAGTTATTTCCTTTCAGTTTAATAAATAGCTATTAAAAATGTGGGGTCAACTTTATCCAGGGAAAGTGAAAACATAGCCCAAACCCAACTGAAGACAGAATAATAAAACTGAGGAACCACCTCAAACCATCAAGCAGGGATGGAGGATAGTAGAACAGACCAATGTTACTAGAGGTCCTAGAATCTCTGGGGGACCCCAAAGGTTTTTAGGACCTCCGGGGTGTCCCGAGACTATTTTGGGGGCTGTGAAATCAAACCAGCCCCTATTTGCCCGTCTTTCATTATTCAGTAGTACAATATTAAAATCCCATCAAACAACCATGGGAAAGGGTAGTAAGTAAAATTATTTTTATTTTTTTAATATGGCAATTATCAATAACATAATAGAAGCTTTGGGGGGGGTCCTCCTTAATTTTTATAAGTTGGAAGGGTTCCTGAAGAAAAGAAACTTGAACTTTTTAAAAAGCTTTTTAAAAAAGTAGCTGGGAAAAGGACATGGCTAGCTGGAAATTGTTCCGCTTTGCAAGATTTTGTAATGCTTATCTACCTCTGCTTAAGTAAATACAACCCAAATAGGGTTGCCTGATTGTTTTTCAATGTTTCTCAACCTTGGCCATTTGAAAATGTGTGGATTTCAATTCCCAGAATTCCTCAGTCATCAAGCTTGCTGACTGAGGAATTCTGGGAGTTGAAATCCACATAACTTCAAGTTGGCAAGGTTGAGAAACAGCTCATGTAACGTTTGTTTCAGGTTGTTTATTAGATGTTTGGGTTTTCTTTCCCCTTATTAATTGCCTCCCCCTAATTAAAACTCCACTGTGGAAAATTTGTGGCATCTTAAACTCTACCACTGATGTTGAAGTGAACTTCTCATTTACAAGGAAGCAAAGACAGAGGAATCTTTTGGGGCCAACAAACTTTCCCACCAGCACCATTTTTACACACACACTCCTTACAAAGAGAACCAAACAGCATCAGCATCTGGGATGGTTTCTCCTCAGCGAGGCCTTCCCCATTCCTCAAACCTGATTCTACACTGATCAGAGAATGCAGCAATAGCATATTGCTGACATGGGTATGGCCACATAGGTCATTTCTCTTCAGTTTTCCTTTAGACAGATGTAAACAAAACAAAACAAAAACAAACAAAACAAAAACAAATCCTACCTAAAAGCAACCACCAAGGGGACCACAAATCAAAATGGTGGCTGTGATGGTAAGATTGAAGTTCCTCTTGATTTTATGTCCAACACAGCCACCATCTTATGTGTTGCTCTGGTGACACTCTGGCAGACAGGTTAGCTTCATAATTCCACTTTTGCAATGCAATGGTCGCAATGTGATCTCTTCTGGACAGTGATTGTTTTTCTTTCCATGCAGGTGCCAATTATTCCTGTGGTGATGTCCTCCTACAAACCATTTTTCAACATGAAGACTAACAAATTCATATCCGGTATTCTGTTGCACTGGGAATAGCTAAGTCAATGCTTGTCTGGGTTTTACTCCCCAAGAGATAGCAACAGGTCAACTCTCAAGGGGAGGCCTAAAAATGCAAGTGACTGGGATAAAAATGGGGTCAGCCCTTCATCACACAGCACTGTAGGCTCCAAGAGGCAGCTAACAGTTTTGGACTGGGGACTCCACTTGATTTAACCACTTGATATTTTGGACAGGGCCAAAAATATTCAGCCTTGCAGTTAGGGTGGAATTTTCTTTCTCCCTTTATTGAACTGAAGAAGCTTCCTGGATGAGAAGCAAAACATTTTCAAGGAAAAACAAGCCCAGTTCCCCTTTAAAAAGCACCTTTGGGACCTTTCTTGCAGGATTTCTTTTAAAAAGCAATATGTATATATATAGAGAAAGCAATTAATCTGCTGCCACATTTTAGCAGTATAATTATGGTGCTCTAAAGGGCATTCAAACAGACTGCATGGGACACATGCAGTATTATTGGTTGTCCACTTTTTGCTTGAAAGCCAGGGTCTCTCTGAATCTAACATTAGAACTTCTATGGCAGAGGAGGTCTATAATTTATGCAAGCTATATCTCCAAGGACAGGTAGTCCTTGAGTTATGACTGGTTGTTTAACAATGGTTCAAAATTACAATGGACCTCTCCCAAAAGGTATTTATGTCCCAGTTCCAAGTTCTGATAGCCAGGCTGAAAATCGGTGTTTACTTCCAGTTTGGGGTAAAAACACTGCATAGCAAACAATTTGTTCACTTAACAACTGTAGTGTTTCCTTAATGATTGAGGAGTTCGTTTAACAACCATGGCATTTGCTTTATGGGTTTGTAAAAAAGGTTGTAAAATCAGGTCCAGTCACATGATGACTCACTTCATGACTGTCATGACTTACAATGATAATGGGCAGGCTGCATTGCGGTTGTAAGTCAAGGACTACCTGTACTAAGTTTAGACGCATTAGCTACAAAGTTAAGAGATGAGATAACATAGTTCCTGTTTTGCGTTGTTCAATGCGCAAGTCAGCTTGTGCTCTCCCCCTCTGTGTAAGTTAGGGATGGTCAGGTCTCTCAGAAACCAACTGGGATCCTGGACGTTTAACTCTGGTCATCTGGATGAGACATGATGGAGATCAAATGCATTTGGATATTTATGAGCCATGCCATAATAGGTTTCTTCGTTTTCTCTCCCCCAAGGGGACATCACCATCAAGATCCTTTCTCCAGTGAAGACCCAAGGATTGAGACCGGGTGATATCCCAGACTTAACAGACCGTGTGTGGGGGACCATCCTATCCAACTTCCATGAGCTCTCAGGAGAGCTTGGGAAAGAACCAAGCGTGGGCAAGGAAGACAACAAACAAGCTCCCAATTACTAAGGAACTATTTCAATTCTCCCCACCCACCCACCCATTTCATTGCTTCTTCTTGGGATTTTTGTGGATCTACCCATTTATGGGTGGCCATCTTGGGTGTCTGTGACCTGTGACCTGGACTTCTTGTGAGAAGAGCGCAGTTTCTTTTGAGAGAAAGCCAAGAGATCCTTGGGGAGCTCGTAAAAGTGGTCTTCCTCTTTGTTTGGGTTCTTCGAGTCCTGCTTCTCTTTTCCCATACCCTTTAAAGGATAGAAAACTAAAATCAAAGGGAGCTCCACACAGCGCAAACCTGAGTAGGCCGGCTGTGGTTCCTAAAACAGGTTTCTCAGCTACGTTTGCTGCTAGAGCTAGAACTGGGGCCAGAACTGGGGAAGGCAGCGGGCATTGTGAGGCCAGCACCCGTTGCCACAGCAACCGGCATCTCCGATGCAAAAGGGACTGCTCGGCCCGAGCCAGAGACAGCCTGTTGGGAGGAAGAATTCACAACCTGATTGTGAGGCTGAACACGTGCCTCACAAACCCTCCCGAAGGCTGGAGCGGAGGCCGGTCTCCTTAACGTGGCCTCAGAGATCTCAGGTTTTTTCGCACACAGGTAAATATGGCGCAGGAGGACCATTTCATCGGACGCTTCCCTGACTCACTTTGGCCATGAAATGGGTTGTGGGAGTCCCAGTCTTTGTGTTGCATAAACCGGGACATTGGATTAATAATCATCATGGGGTTGAACGCTTTAGGGAATGGCCAATTTTGTCAGTGTAGCCATTTTCTTTTGTTAACTCAGTTTAGTGAGTTATGTGAATGCAGCCAGAGGTGGTGGGGCTACAGGGTAATGCATCTGAGTTTTCCAGGGATTTGTACAGTGTATGTTGGTGGGAAAGAAAGTTTGAGGGAACTTTGTCAATTAACCCTGTCTTATTGTGGCTTTCCCAGTAGAAGACTAGATCCTGCAGCAATACTAATTATTCTTTTTCACCTAGGTAGTCTACACTAAAGGTCATATATTATAGAATATTCTGTATTCACTTTGAATATTGACATACTGCCACAATAATATATAGCTAGCCAGTTTATAAATCAATTCATGAAAAATATGGACGCTGTAAAAAAAAAAATCAGTAAAATTTAATCCTTTAAGAAACAGAGAGTATCCTTCGTTTGGATAATTGCATCCAAAGGCTTGTCTAAAAAGGCTGTTTCCATCATTTTTTGATAGGGGACCAAAATGGGATCTACCCAGATCTTTGCTGTGGGTGTGGGGAGCATATTCTAAAAGGTCCAAGTGTGGAGCATAAGAGAAGCATTGTTTCCAGGTTCTGACCTCTTCCATGAACACTCAAGGCTTCTTCCCTATCTATCTTTTGCTTGTCCGGACAGTTTAAAATAAACCTGTGTGACACATTCATTCTCCTTTCCTTTTTTTTATTGTTATCCAAACACTCTCAACAGAAATTCCATGCTCAGCTTTGTGAATTTCAGTGCATATGAGCCTCTGTGGCGCAGTGGTTAGAGTGCAGTACCACAAGCTACTTCTGCAGCCAGCTGCCTACTTTGGCAGTTCAAATCCCACCAGGCTCAAGGTTGACTCAGCCTTCCATCCTTCTGAGGTGGGTAAAATGAGGACCCAGGTTGTTGGAGGCAATAGGCTGACTCTGTCAACCGCTTAGAGAGGGCTGTAAAGTACTATAAAGCGGTATATAAATCTAAGTGCTAATGCTAATATGTATGCTTCCTTTGTATAGAACACAACTTCTCTTCTTTAAACGATTCCTTTTGAATAATTAGTAAACATCGGGTTTGGGTTCTAATCCTAAATTTAAGCCTATGACACTGTATTTATCCTCTTGTGATTTGAAATTCTCCCTGTTGTTTCCAACATTTGGGATAATGCAAGATCTAGATTGTTAACAGTACCCCCCGACTAGCTTTGGCGTTGCAGCTTTCTGCTAATCTAATCAGCGTTAGTGCTCCAACATTGGAGGTTTCTAAGAAGAGACTGGACGACTATTTGTTTGAAATGGTACTAGGTCTCCTGCTTGAGCAGGGGGTTGGACTAGAAGACCTCCAAGGTCCCTTCCAATGCTGTTAATTCCGTTAATGTTATTCTATTAATCTCCAAATCATCCCATGGAGGCCCAGGTATCTTCCAACTTTTTATGGCAGACTGGGCGGAATGGGCCAACTCGCTGCAGTCAACTCATCACTGCCAACTTGCTATGATCAACTCGCCAAGGCCAACTCGCCATGGGACAACTCACCAGGAGACCATGCAACAGTACAGTTTAATTATTTGTCATTCACATTTCATTTTGCCCCTCCTTTTCCACCCTTTTTAAAAATGATTCTATTCTACCACTTCTTCGATATTAGTGTAACTCTTGTCCCACAGTGAGCTGTCCTGCGGCGAGTTGGCCATGGCGATTTGTCATAGATCCAGGCTAGAGATTGGTCAAATTTGCTCAAGGGGTAAAGAATGATCTTCTACAACAGGGGTGTCAAACTCAATTTCATTGAGGGTCGCATCAGGGTCGTGTTTGATGTTGATGGGCCAGGGTGGGCGGGGCCAGGGTGGGTGTGGCTAGCTTGACATCACTCATGTTGGGGGCCCAAGTGCTCTGCCAGTGAAAATGGGCTCCTGAGCTCCACTTTCAGCTGCAACTGCTCCGTTTTTGCTGGCAGAGGCCCTGTGGGCAGGTCCTCTGCTGTTTCCAGGGCAGCCCCCGCGGGTCAGATCTCAACACCCTGCAGGCCAGATCCAGTCCGCGGGCGTTGAGTTTGACACCCGTTCTAGAGCAAGAGCTTGGTGTCAGTTGCTGAGTTCAATCTCCTGATTTTCTGACTCCTCGGGGTCATGTGCTTCGCCGGTTTCCCTTTCCATGGGACTTAACTCTTTTGCCCCTCCTAAGGGGCGCCACCGGTTCTACTGAAGACATTCTCATCTTCTGCAATACCGACATATTGCAGCATAGAAACGAAGTCCGTAAGCCTTTTACTTTCTCCATTAAGGACACAAGCTTTCAGTTCTAACAGGTTGGGCTTCTTTTTGAGCAAGAGGACAAAGATTACACCCACCTCACAAATTGGTGAGAAGCGTCTTTTGTTCTCCACACTGCTTGAAGTTTATTTGAGTATCCCTCTGGCCAAGTCTTAATTGCTTCCTTATTATTTGCTAGCTCATTGATCAAGCAGAAAAATAAATTACATTCAGGTCATCCTGTCAAAGAGTATGCATGTCCGTAGCAGGCTTATTGCTGAATGTACGCATATTTCCATCCATCCAAACTCATTATGAAAAAAAAATTGTAAATGTAGCACAGCTGTAGCTTTAAGCAATAAGCAAATTATAACTGCTATAGTTTAAGAAAGAAGCAGCAGCAGCTGAGGAAGCAATAAATTCTTCAAAATGTAAGAGATTATAGCAGTTTTGGAAACTGAGGAGGGAAGGGAGAAACAAACAAGTGATGAAATGTTTAAGGACACTCAGGGCCTAATAGCAATGAGTGTTCAAGAGAGAACAGCATATGAAATAGAGCAAATTACAGGAAGAATTTGGACAACCTAGGCTATTGGCTACCCTATGAAGATTAGAATTTGAATCATTCCCTTGCTGACTGTATCATATTAAAAATTGAACTCAAGTTTACCTATCTTAGATTCCGATACCGAAAAAGTAATTTCTCTGAAATGTCAATATTCTCACATTGTCAAAGTCACAATCGCAAATCAGGGAAACAGCTGCAAGTATTAAAATAGAGATGGACCTGGGGATATTCCAATTTTTAGAATTATCAAACTTTCAATTCCAAATAATGATAGGAAAGGAGACTGAACAAGAGTCCTTGGTGAGTTTGGTTGTCTGCCTGCAGCCATTTCATGACCTGACTAGGTAATATCATCAGTGCACTGAGCAAAGAGAGCACCAAGGGCTCACAGTTCAATCCTGCGCTACACATATTGTCTTCTATTGGGAGTTTTGTGTTGAGGGCATGGCTTCATGTTCAGTGGTGGGATTCAAATTTTTTTTACTACCAGTTCTGTGGGGGGTGGCTTGGTGGGCGTGGCAGAGGAAGGCTACTGCAAAATCTCCATTCCCTCCCCACTCCAGGGGGAAGGTTACTGCAAAATCCCCATTCCCTCCCCACCCCACTAACCTGCTTTCCAGCTCTGTTCTCCTGTGCAGGGCAACAAAAGAAGACCCAGCCAATCAGCTGGGACTCGGGAGGCAGAGAAGAGATGGGGGCGGGGCCAGTCAGAGGTGGTGTTTGCTGGTTCTCTGAACTACTCAGAATTTCCTCTACCGGTTCTCCAGAACTGGTCAGAACCTGCTGAATACCACCTCTGTTCATGAGACACACTATATTTTATCAGGTGAAAAGGTCAGCACGCCAAAGTTTGGTTTCCTTCTTTCCCGGTTCAGATCATTATGCCACTGATTGCAATTCCCTTCCATGACCTCACAACGTGAATGCCACACCTCCCCACTTCCTGCCCTTGGTGTGGAATCCTTCCCTGCTAAAATGTAACATTGACCCCTCTTCCCTGACAGGCCCAGGAGTTCAACTGCAGTCATGGGACCTCCTGCTCACCTGCTGATAGGTCAGGTTGGTGCTGAGAAGTGGCACAAGGACACACGTACAACAGTACAAGAAGCCACCACATTGACAAAGCGATGCGGCAAGGAGGCCCTGGATCTGTGGCGTCCTGCCAAAGTCCCTGGCCAAGCTGAGGAAACACCATACCAGCGCAAGCTGAAGATTGACTCCTGGAAATTCAAGATAGATGTCTCGGATTCTGGAGAGGTGAAGAGAAAACCCCCAGAGGGCCCAGGGGTGACTCTATGGAAAAGCAAAATGAAGCCTCCGCCTTGGGTTTGCAAGTTAGCCTTGCCTTCCACCAGGGACTATTGCAACACAAAGAACAATGAATATGTGGCTCAGTACTTCAGGGAGACACGCCTGGTAGTCAGTCGCATGCACCAGGCTCTTATTGAAATCAACGAGCAGTTCAAGGGAATAATGCGTATGCGGCAGAAATTGGGTGCCATGTTGGATAAAATCTGCCAGGGCCTCGTGACCAACAAGCAGAGCAAAGCCATCCGAGAGCACCGGGCACAAACAGAAAAGGTGAGACCTGCATTCCTGTCAAATCCACCTCCTTCCTTGATTTGTTGTTGCAGTTGTTCAATCACTAAGCTGTTTCCAACTCTTTGTGAGCCCATGGACCACAACCCATGGACCAAACCCTGTTCTCCACTGTCTCCTGGAGTTTGCCCAAATTCATGTTCATTGCATTGATGACACTTATCTAACCATCTCACCTTCTGCTGTCCCCTTCTCCTTTTGCCTTCAGTCTTTCCCAACATTTCTTCCAGAGGTGGCATTCAGCAGGTTCTGACCAGTTCTGGAGAACCGGTAACGGAAATTTTGAGTAGTTTGGAGAACCAGCAAATCCCACCTCTGACTGGCCCCGCCCTCATCTATTCTCTGCCTCCCGAGTCCCAGCTGATTGGCTGGGTCTTCTTTTGTTGCCCTGCACAGGAGAACGGAGCTGGAAAGCAGGTTAGTGGGATGGGGAGGGAATGGGGATTTTACAGTAACCTTCCCCTGCCATGCCCACCAAGCCATGCCACGCCACACCTACCTAGCCATGCCACACCCACATGCCATACCCACAGAACCAAGTAGTAAAAAAAAATTAATCCCACTACTGATCTCTTCCAGTGAGTCCTGTATTTCATTTGGTGGCCAAAGTATTTGAGATTCAGCTTCAGTATCTGTCCTTCCAAAGAACAGTCAGGGTTGATTTCCTTCAGGATTGACTGATTTGATCCCCCTGGTATTCAAGAGACTCTCAAGTTTTTTCTCCAACACCTCAATTTGAAAGCATCGCTTCTCTAGTGCTCAGCCTTCTTTATGGTTCTACTCTCACAGCCATACATTACATGCTAGTGAGTACCAAAGACTCACTCATGTTTTATTCCTCTTAATACATTACAAATATCAGTTTTTCAAACTCTGATCTTCTTTTATAAGGTGATCAGTATCAGTAATGCTGTTTACCTATCACAGTAACATCATATAATATTGCTTGCTTGATTCCACCTTAGTTCAGAATTAATTCGGCTATTTTAAATTGTAAACTGGAGTTGCGACCTAATGCATTGTATGAACCCAGCTGATTGATTGGGCAAGCCATGATTAAACTACTCATAGTTCAGAAAAATGAACTGTATCAATATCACCTAGGAGGAAAGTAAGCACCCAAGCACTCAGTATTAGTACAAGGAAATTATTTTGCTGTTTTTTAAAGAATGTATGTGCAAAAAAAATATTGTGTTCTTTGCATGGCACATCTTATCATGAACAAACTTAAGAACTGACTAATGATTTCCTTTTTCCAATATTTGTTATATTTAATACAGATGTTCTATTTAATTACCTGAGCTATTATTGTGGCAAGAGTTAATTTCCATGGATTTCTTTAATTAATTTTTATAACTTGTTCTGAATTTATGAGCATTATTTTGAGATCATGTGGCAATGTGAATGACTGAATGAAAATGTACTTTCTTTTATCAGTCTTGAAACTATTATTTAACTGAATAAACTTTCTGTTATATGATAATCTTGTCTAAACTTTTCATAAGACATTTTATATTTTATGCCTTTCCAGCTTTTTCCATGATAGTACATTAGACAGATAGAGATAGATAGAGAGAGAGAGAGAGAGAGAGAGAGAGAGAGAGAGAGAGAGAGAGAGAGATGGACGATAGATAGATAGATTGATAGATAGATGATAGACAGATAGATAAGAAAAATAATAAAGGCAAAATTGGAATAGTAATCACAATGAGTTGCCCATTTCGTCTGATTTTATTTTAGGAAGATTTTTTTTTCTATTCTTCTATTTGTGTATCCTGACACATACAATTTAATTTACTATCAACCATTCTTGTCTTGGAGAGTTATGCTCAATGACTACACGTTTTTTTTAATTGATTGTTTGATGTGCCAGATTCTGATGCATTCTCTGACAATCTTATTTATATTTACATCTGATTGTTTTTAGTGGTTATTTAAGACTGTTTTAATTATTGATTTTATTGCATATCACCATTTGTGAGATGGGTAGGAATATAAACTTGACAAACAAGTAAGCAAGCAAATAAATATTTCCTTTCTGGCATGTAGATATCTGACAAAGTAGATGTACTCATGAAATGGGAAAAGGAGGAATTTACGAAACTGAAAATCAAACTGCAGGATATGATGGCCTCGTCAGGAGAACATCTTAAGGTAAGGAATTGAATAGATGAAAAAAAGGAAGTCAGGATCCCATGATCCATACTGGTGGATATTCAGTGGCTATTGACAGATGAATTAAGCAAAGCAGAAAATATAGCGAGGCTTTAGATTTGTCCAAGATTTGTGTATTTCATGGGAAAGAACCAATGAAATTACCTTTTCAAAATCTGTAATCCTCTGTACGTCAGAGATTGAAAACCATATCTTGAAAGATGAAATTCTGACCAGTTAATTTGTGTGGAACTGAGAATCACAGCTGGTGGGACAACAGAGTTAAGTTTGTACTTAGCAAACTTAGGGCTGTGTGGAACCCCAAAGCAAAGGGACTGCTCCTTGATTGGCTTAGAGCAGGCAGGGTGCTCCTAAAACACAACTCAGTCTGCAGTTATCTGTAAGGATTGAAGCTAAATACAATTTAAATTTTTCAGAGTTTCAGGCTCTCTTATCCTAGGCTTATCCTATAGAAGCCTGCTGAAGTACAGGTAGTCCTCGACTTACAACAATTTGTTTAGTGACCATTCGAAGGTACAGTTAGAAAGTTACAAGAGCCATGGTGGTGCAGTGGTTAGAATGCAGTACTTTAGGCTACTTTTGCTGACTGCCGGCTGTCTGCAATTCGGCAGTTCAAATCTCACCAGGCTCAAGGTTGACTCAGACTTCCATCCTTCTGAGGTGGGTAAAATGAGGACCCAGATTGTTGTGGGCAATAGGCTGACTCTGTAAACCACTTAGAGGGGGCTGTGAAGTGGTATATAAGTCTAAGTGCTAGGCTATAATAGCATTGGAAAAAGTGACTTATATGATTGTTTTTCACCCTTACGATCGTTGCAGCAACCCCTTGTTCAGATGATCCAAATTCAGATGCTTGGCAACTGTCTCATATTTATGACGGTTGCAGTGTCCTGGGGTCAAGTACCCTTTGTGACTTTCTGAAAAGTCAAGCCAAAGGGAAAGCCAGATTCACAATAACCGTGTTACTAACTTAACAAGTGCTATGATTCACTTGAAACCTGTGGCAAGAAAAGGTCATAAAATGGGGCAAAGCTCACATAACAACTATCTCACTTGGCGACAGAAACTTTGGGCTCAGTGGTGGTTGCTACCTGTAACTGTTATTAACGCAAAGGTACTGAGAATTGGGTTAACATTATTATGCCAGTTGTAGAAATGGAGGATTTTTTAAAAAAATCCTCTATTTGCCATTTAGTAATGGCTGAGGATCTCTGTTGGAAAAGTGAAACTGCCACTGCAGAAGGCAGTTTACTGAGGAGAGAATCCAAATCATTGCTGGTGTCAGCTAAGCCAGAGATAGGGCTTCTTTTCTTAACTTTGGGGCAGTGGTGGGATTCAATTTTTTTTTACTACCGGTTCTGTGGGCATGGCTTTGTGGGCGTGGTGTGGTTTTATGGGCGTGGCTTTGTGGGCATGGCAGTGGAAGGATACTACGAAATCCCATTCCCTCCCTACCCCACTAGCCTGCTTTCCAGCTCCGTTCTCCTGTGCAGGGCAACAAAAGAAGACCCAGCCTATCAGTTGGGACTCAATGGGAGGCAGAGAATAGATGAGGGCGGGGCCAGTCAGAGATGGTATTTGCCAGTTCTCTGAACTACTCAAAATTTCCACTACCGGTTCTCCAGAATTGCTCAGAACCTGCTGAATACCACCTCTGCTTTGGGGGCTACTACAGCCAAGTGGAAGAGGATTGGGCTAGCCTAGGATTATATCTAAGCCTAATTATAAGCCTTGTTGTTGTTAGTTGCAAAGCTGTGTCCGACCCATGGACAACGTTCCTCCAGGCCTTCCTGTCCTCTACCATCTCCTGGAGTCTATTAAAGCTCACGCCTGCTGGTTCAGTGACTCCATCCAGCCACCTCATTCTCTGCCGTCCTCTTCTTTTTTTGCCCCCAGTCGTTCCCAGCATTAGGCTCTTCTCCAGTGAGTCCTTCCTTCTCATTAGGTGGCCAAAATACCATGTTTCTCCAACAATACAGCCTCCCCCAATAGGAAGTCCCAGAATGCTTTATAGGCATAAAATCAAATTAAGCCCCTCCCCCCAAATTAAGGCCTATATTAGACATGCGAAATGGGGGAGAATGGCGGGGGGGGGGGCTGGCCGTTAGGAAGTACTTTTGTTGCATACCCGAATATGGTGCTGCCTACATTGACCTCGGCGTTGGTGGGGCACTTCGTATCGGGAGACCTTCTGCCGTTGCTTTCCCTTCTCCCCGTGCTGCCGCGGCATTTAAAACAACGCCGCGGCATTTGGCACAGCCATGCATGGCCAGTCAGGGCTCCTCCCTGCAACCGGAGCCCGGCGGAGCAACTTGGCTTCAGGCGCTCCTGTTGCTGCCTTCCCTTTGTCTTCGAAGGCAAAGCCAATTCTTTTAAAAACGACGCCCTACTACCGGTACAACAAAGACTCCCCTGCCCAAGAGGGCAGCCCAACCCCACGTGGGGAGGCGAATCTCCCGGGGCCGCAGCGCAGGATTGCCCCATCCCGGGAGAAGCACCCAGCCGTCATTCCTGCCTGGCGCCGGGCAGAGTGCAAAGAGCTTTGCCTGGGGCTCCCAGTGCAGCTGACAGGCGGGCCCTCCTGCCCGGCGACGGAGCTTGCACCAAGGCAGTGAGTGCCTCCCCACCAGACCCTCCGCTCATCCCGCCAGAGCCATGCGGGCTGGGCAGAGCTGGGAAAGCAAGCCACGGGTGCGCACCCGCCTGCCAAACAAAAGAGCCGGGCCAACCTGAGCTTGCCTTCCTTCCCAAGTCCCTCAAAGGCTGAACCCAAAGGGGCCACTGGGAGAGGCTGCCCGAGGCTATGATAATGCCCACCCATCCGCAGACAGGGAGGTGAAGCGACAGCAGCGCTGCTTCCTGGCCAGTGGGTCTGGCGGAGAGAGCCCAAAGCTGCCCATCCTTTCCACCCCTCGCTTAGCCCGTCCCTGTCCTCACGCATCTCCAAATGCGCCGGCAGCTCCAAAAGCTGCAGTAGCATGGGCATCAGGCAGAGGCGCTCACTCGGCGAGGCTCAGCTCGGAGGACGCAGTGCAGGCCGTCGCCTTGCCTCCCTGTCCACGGATGGGTGGGCGCTATAGCTGCCTCGGGCGGCCTCTCCCAGTGGCCCCTTTGGGTTTGGGCTGGAGGGACTTAGGGAGGAAGCCAAGCTCGGGTCGGCCCGACTCTTTTGCTTGGCAGGCGCGCGCGTACCCACGGCTCGCTTTCCCAGCTCTGCCCAGCCTGCATGGCTCTGGCGGGATGAGCGGAGGGTCCAGAGGGAGGTGCTCATTGCCTTAGCGAGAGCCCTGCCACCGGGTAGGAGGGCCCGCATGTCAGCTGCACTGGGCACCCCAGGCGAAGCTCTTCGTGCTCTGCCCGGTGCCAGGCAGGGATGGCAGCTGAGTGCTTCTCCCAGGGTGGGCCGATTCTGCACTGCGGCCCCGGGAGATTCGCCTCCCCATGTGGGGTTGGGCTGCCCTCTCGGGCAGGGGAGTCTTTGTCGTACTGGTAGTTGGGCGTCGCTTTTAAAAGAATTGGCTTTGCCTTCGAAGGCAAAGGGAAGGCAGTGACAGGAGTGCCTGAAGCTGAGTGTCTCCTCTGGGCTCCGGTTGCAGGGAGGAGCCCTGGCTGGCCGCGCATGGCTGCGCCAAACGCCGTTGCTCTAAACACCGCGGCAGCACGCGGAGAAGGGAAAGTAATGGTGGCAGAAGGTTTCCCGATACGAAGTGCTCCACCAACACTGAGGTCAACATCCAAGCCGTCACCGCCCACCCGCCCGAGGATGCAGGGGGGGGATTAAGTCACCCCCCAAAAGACGGCCTAGGCGTTTTTTCGGGGATCAAAAAAAAATAAGGCCCGACCTTTTTTTTGTTGAGAAACACAGTATTTGAGTTTCATCTTCAGGATCTGGCCTTCTAAAGAACAGTCAGGGTTGATCTCCTCTAGGAGTGACTGGTTGGATCGCCTTGCAGCAAGCTGAATAAAAGTATTTGTTTCATCTTTGATTTCTTCATTAGCAGCACCCAATTTATTGCAGGAACTAGCTACATGCAGGGAAACCCTCAACACCCTATGTGGCGAACGTGGTCGTGTGCTCGACCTGGTGCCCCAGCCTCTGCGCATGGTTCTCTTAGGGGCTGGACGTGATTCCTGGCTTGGCCTAGACCGGCCCTCATCCCCCTGGGTGGAGAGAAATGAAACCCCAATTCCAAACCCCGTGGGAGCATTCACACCAGGTAATTGCTTTAACTTTTGGGGGATGTACAGAAGTAAATTCTTAAGAGACATAGTTTGATGCGGCTTACTGGTTATCAAGTAATAATTCAAAGGAAGAAGCAGGTTAAATGCATTTCACATATTAGCAAATACTTATCTTTTCCTATTGTATCAGTGGCAATTCAAGAAACAAACTACAAATGAGAAGGTTACCTGTTGAAGAACAGGCTTTTACAGATACCTGCTGCAGACAAATTTATCTGCCCAGCCCTTCATAAAGTGGGAAAATTTATAGGCTCTTGGGTTGCTTTTTTCTAGGATTTCTCAGAAGTTCCACAGGCAACTAATTAATGTGCACCACTTAAGACCTCCATAAGAACTCATCAGAATCCTCAAATGGTGTAGTTGCTACAGTATCTCACACAAAACCAAGGGGGTGTGGCAGACTGTACAGAGATTCAAAGACAAAAACAATCAGCAGATAGGAAAGGTTTGCTAAGATGACAGCCTGAGGGGAAAAAAAATTCAACACTTCAAGGAAATTAGCACAATTAATTAGCTAATTAATAAAGAAGAGCTACGCGATTTATCTCAAATCTCTAGATTCTTGCTCTAACCCTCAATTTTTGGCATTAAAACTAATTAAGGAAAGTTGGGATAAATCTTTTTTCTCCAATCATGCTCTGCAGTTAAGGAGCTTGGTGTCTATCCAGACACTGAAAAGATAAACATCCCTCAGAGTCAGCCCTGTATGCTCTCAAATTAAGTGCTTTCTGTTCCATATCGACAGACTTGAAACCCTGCATTCCTATTGGTTCAACTAACTGCTACCTGATTGGTCAACCCGGACGATTGTGATTGGCTCACTAAGAGTCTGCCGCGATTGGTTAATACAAAGCGCGGGAGACTCAAAGCAAAGTCATTGGCCGCTAAAGCCCCGGCGAGCTCTATAAAAGAGCCGCTGCGGCTGCTATTCTTTTGAGCTGAATCTTGCTGATAAATAAAGAGCTGTTGTTACTGAACTGGAGTCTCTCGTCTTTATGAGCCCAACCCTTCGAATATAACACTTTCCGTCACAGATCAGACAGCAGGCTAGAGCATGTATTTTCATAAGTGGATCATCCTATCAGGAGAAACCTCATCACCGCTGTTTCTCCTTTCCACTTTTAAATCTTTATTATTGTTATTTCTGTCCCCTCAAATTCATAAAAAAGAAAGGATAAAATGAGAGGCAAAGATAAAACCAAAACGAAGTACAGAGATGATATTCTCTTCTCAAACCAAATTTCCAGATATTGTTTTCCCAAAATACAACCTACCTTGAAAGTAAATCCTAGCTAGATTTTTACACATGTGCCCAATATAAGCCCTACCCTCCAAAGTAAGCCCTAATTAAGATCCTGCCCACTCCAGAGTACACAGGTAAAAATTAAGCTAGGATGGGGATGGGGGGGGATGGAACTGCCCTACTACTTACGTTTGGACAGTTGTAGCTGGGCCTTGCACACCTCAACACCTGCCTCGCTGGCCCATTTCTTCTGCAGCCAGCAAGGCTTTCCTGAAGGCCTCAGTAGCTGATAACAAAGCTCCGGGTCAATCCAGAGCTCTGTTATTGGCTGAAAAGGTCTTCAAGAAAGCCTTGTTGGCTGCAGAAGAAGTTCCTGTAGCCTCTGACAGCGAAAAGAAGGCTGGGGGCGACATACACAAGTGAGGTTAGTCAGTGGATGACATCCGCCCAAAATAAGGCCTGGTGCCTTTTTTGGTGGCAAAAAAAAATATATGAGAGGGTCTTATTTTGTGGGGAAACACGGTAGATGTACTATACTACAGTATATTAGGGATGCACTCATTTTTAATTGGGCTAATCTAGTTGGCCCAAGAGTTGTTGGCATATTCAAGATTTTAGAATTCTTTCCTGAGAAAACACTGCAGGTAGATTTAGGAACTTGCAAATGGTAATGACCTCAATCCAGAGACTTAGCCTAGCACATAACTTTTAGTCCAATTCTATGATTTAAAGGTAAATCACACAAGCAACATAGGAGAAATTTCAATTAAAGAAGAGTAGATTTTTTTCATGAATAACCTGTCCTTGCTTATTCCACTGACAAAGAAAAGGAATCAAAGCTGGATTGAATCATAAGCTATATTCAACAAGCAAAGCAGATTTGAAGAGAACTCTTTATTTCCTCTTCATTTCATTACTGCTATTCTCCAGAGTGTGCGGGAGCTATAGAAGATGCCCGGCGTCTTACTGTTCTCACCAAAGAAATGATGCTTCAGTTACAAAAAATTATCAGTGAGGCACAGGATACCCGTAATGCTGTGCACAACGCCATTGAAAACAGATTGCAAGGCAAGATGGAGGAGACTCTCGGTCATAAGGTAATGGGAGATACCCTGGTAGGTTTCCTGTAACGTAGGTGAAGTTTAGTCAGACAGACAATCAATCAATCCACTGATCTGCGCAAAAAGCAAGCAAATTCTGAGGCAACAAATATAAATTTTAATAAAACTAAACGATTACAAAATGGAAGTAGGTTAATGTAAAGTCATATCCTGTTCCGTTTCTTAGCAGCAGCATGTCATTAGGGTTTTGTCTTTCTCTAGAACAGAATCAAAAACATATGCTACTCCCCACACCCCATCCCTGCAATTTTCTGGAGCTTGCTGCCAAAGAACACAGCATAATTTTTTAGAATAATCTGCTGATGGATGGAAAGAAGTCCAACCTTTGCCTACCCCACTGCCCAGTTCACACAATGTGTTAAACACTGAGGACTGGATAGTTTGTGATTTACAGTATCAAATGGCAATGCCCTGGCTGATCCCATACATTCAGCAGAGTTGTCCCTAGTCAATATTTAGAAGGGACCTTCTAGCACAGCAGTGGCTAAACTTTTTGGGCTCCTGTGCTAAAATTTTTTGCATGTGCTTACACGTGCGTGCTAGTGTGCCAGCACCCAGAAGGCAATGCGCGTGCGCCCCCCCACCCCCTGCACATGCGTGCGCAACCCCATCGCCCCCTTACCTGCACTGCACCTCCCAGGTGATTTTCGACCTCCCAGTCTTGAGGAAAGCTTCTGCAGGCTTTGTAGGCCAAAAAATGGGCCCATTTTGTCACTTTTGGTATTTCCGGAAGTACAGGAAGTGACAAAACGGGCCTATTTTTTGGCCTGCAAAGGCTTTCCTCAAGCCTCTGGGAGGCCAAAAATCAGCTGTGAGGTGCATGCATGCGCAGTGAGGTAAGTTTGCCTGTGGCTCGCATGCTGGCACAAATGGCTCTGCATGCCACCTGTGGCACACGTGCCATAGGTTCGCCATCATGGTTTTAGCATTTCCAGGACTGAAGACTAGGACAGGAAGGTTGAAAAAAACATTTCTGAAGAAGCCAGAAAAGGTAAACTGGCTTTACCTATTTAGTCTGTGGTTTTGTTTATTTATTTGTTGTTCATTTAATGTTACACGGCTGCCCATCTCACCCAAAGCAACTGTAGGTGTCATACAACAAAGTTGTTGAGGACCCAGCTATTGTTTTCCATGCTGTATGAACCAGGTCTTATTAAGCCATATTTGCTCAGGCATGTTAAGTGAAGGCAGAAAATAAAGTTTTTTTAAAAAATCCAGATTTAGACCTTAGTGTTATATTAATTCAACCCATCAGAATCTCTCTTTCCTATCAGTTTTTAATGGAACTTAGTGGACTTCAACTCCCAATATTGCCTAGTCAATATGCTGCCAATATGCTGTCAATGCTGATCTACACAGGTAGTCCTTGACTTACAACAGTTCATTTGGCGACCGTTTGAAATTATGGCACTGGAAAAAGTGACTCATGACAATTTTTCACACTTAGGCCCATTGCAGCATCCCCATGGTCATATGATCAAAATTCAAATGCTTCACAACTCATATTTATGACGGTTGCAGTACCCCGAGGGTGTGTGTCATGTGATCCCTTTTTGTGATGTTCTGACAAGCAGTCAATGGGGAAGCCTGATTCACTTAACAACCATGTCTCTAACTTAATGACTGCAGTGATTCACTTAACAACTGTGTCAAGAAAGTTCATAAAATGGGGCAAAACCCATTTAACAAATGTCTCATTTGGCAACAGAATTTTTTGGGCTCAAATGTGGTCATTAAGCCGAGGACTACCTGTACTTTTAACAACAGACCTTTTAATCCCATCCTGTTCTCAAACTTTGTATCTAGAGAAGTGATGGATACTAAGGATCCTCCTGATCCTAGGATGTAGGGCTTAAAAAGCTTTAAAATTATATTTGGAACTTTAGCATGTCTGATAAAGCCTGGTTCAATTATTCCTTTATTCTCTCTCTCCATGCCAGGAAAAATTAGATATAACTCTGGGAGGAACACGCAGTACTCTGCACCGCTGCCAACGTTTCCAGCATGAGATGCGTCTCAATCGTGGATTGACACTGGTGAGATATGAAGGGCTAGGAGCCACCTGTGCTGTGATTCTCTCCCTTAGCCCACTCCAGCTCTGATTGTTTAGAATAGAATAGAATAGAATAGAATAGAATAGAATAGAATAGAATAGAATAGAATAGAATTACTTTATTGGCCAAGTGTGATTGGACACACAAGGAATTTGTCTTGGTGTGTATAGCAATAGCACTTAGACTTATATACTGCTTTATAATGCTTTATAGCCCTCTCTAAGCGGTTTACAGTCAGCATATTTGGGTCCTCATTTTACCGACCTCGGAAGGATGGAAGGCTGAATCAACCTTGAGCCTGGAGGGATTTGAACTGCCAAACTGTAGGCAGCTGGCTGCAGCAGAAGTAGCTTGCAGTACTGCACTCTAACGACTGTGCCAGAGGCTCCTCAGTGTTCATAAAAGATTTATTTAAAACATTTATATAGCTGCCCATTTTTCAACCAATTCTGGGTAACTCCCGATCAAAAATTTAAAAAAAAAACATTGAAAACTATGAAACACAATATTTAAAATATTTATATAGCTGAATTAGCTGGAGTTTGATTGGAAAAGTGTTGCTTTTCTATCCATTAGAATCCATCTTTGCTTTGAATTTATATCTACAGGGTCCTGAGAGTATGAAGTACCTGGAGACACGGGAAAAGCTGACACGGCCAATGGTGCGGACGTATCAGAGACACGTGGGAACACAACTGCCTGAAGCTACAATTGTCCAGCAGGTAAGGGTATATTTATAGCCTTTGTGTAGGATGTATGACACAGTCTTACAGACCATGAATTTTGGCACGGTAAGAAAATACAGGAAGTTTCTCAAAACAGCACTAAAACCATTTTTAGCAGGTGAGCTTAATTGTTTGTTTGTTAATTTGGTCAGTGAGACTTGCAGTGTTTATGCCATAAAATGCTAAATTGAATTATCTGTGGGGTTCTTGGTGTTTTCTTGGTGGTTTTCTCAAAGACATTTTATTATCCAACTAGGTAACATCATCAGTGCTAGAAGGGAGTGTGGTTTGTTCTCTGTTTATATACAGTATAAGTAGCTTGCCCTGTCACTGTTGGTGGAAGCTTTTTTTTAAATAGTTCCTTGATTAAAACACCACAATAGCAGTCAACACCCAGATAATCAGAGATTAACACCAGGATTAACATCAGACCAACAGTCAAGCAGCAAACAATATCCCAAATGAGGAACCGCCAACTTAAGCAATCAAAGAGTAAACAACAGCCTAATCAGGGAATTACCAAGAATTAAACAACAATCCCATCAAAGACTGGCAGGGCAAATCACTTGTATATAAACAGAGAGCAAACCCCACTCCTTCTATTCTGATGATGTCACCTAGTCAGGTAATGAAATGTCTGCAAGAAAACAACCAAGGTCAGAGAGCACCAAGGACCTCACAGTTCAACCCTGAGTTGGAAATATTCTCTTCTATTGAATTAACTGTACACCTCATTGTGATGCAAAACAGTGGATACAAAACTGACTTGCAAATATATCCTCTTGGGCTTGCAAACCCTTGCTTACTTTTTCTTCTCTACTGTTGCTTTTTTTTTTACCAGTCCACTGAAGAGTTAGATTCCAGCATGGAAGATACGGCCATGAATATCCAACATCTAAAAGCCACTCAGAAGTACTTGAACGAATGCATTCATAACAAGCTGACAGGCTATGAAGTTGACGGTAGTATTAAACGGCTGCGGCAGCGCCGTATGCATCCACGCACCAACATGAATGAGATTTTTGAATTGGTCTATACCTAGGAAGCCCGGCAGATAATTCATGCTAAAATAAAACCCGGATACTTATAGTAGTCAATTTCTTTCTAGTTGAGGAGGGGAAAATATTCACCGGGCAGTGAAAATAGAATGGAATACCAAATTCAAAATATTCTTAGTCAGATTCCTAAAATAGAAGGGAATATGGCTGCTTAACGTAAATTGTGGTGTAGAAATTAAGATAGTAGAGGTTAAGGTAGTGGGAAGACTCTGGTTCAAATCTACCATTAGCTATGGAAGCTCACTGGATGACTTTGGGTTATTAATGCTCTCTCAGCTTAACCTACTTCACAGGACAGCTGTGAGAAAATATGGAGGAGAAAGCACTATTTAGCTCCTGCAACAAAGGCAGGAGATAATTCAGTCGAACGAAGGTCACGGTTACTGTTTTCCCCTATTGTAAACCTAATTACTAAATCCAAATTTATGTATAGTAGTAAAATGTTTGTGCTAAATACTGAGCATACAATACACAGAATCAAAGAACTGGAAGGGATCATTTAAAGTCAATGTATTGTGTTTGAGGTTCTTAATACTTTCCTGCAAGAGACCAATTTCTTTCCTCCTAATTTAGGAATTAATTTTGATTTTCTGGAAAAAGAAAAAGCAGAGATCTAAGTCCACTAGTGAGATATCTTATTTTTAATAGGTGCATTCTTGTATTTGTTATACCATACTTAAGACATATAAGATGTTAATTCTCCCTGGATATTGTAACGTCTGATTTCAGAATCTTTTCTTCATTGAATGGAGGTTCTTTGACCTGATATATTGCAGCCCCACTATATGTAAGAATGAGAAATCAAACTGTCCTGTTAATTTTTATTTATTTATATCTTACCTTTATTATTTTTTAAAAAAACAACTCAAGGTGGCAAACATACCTTATACTCCTTCCTCCTCCTATTTTTCCTACAATAAAAGCAATCCTGTGAGGTGAGTTGGGCTGAGAGAGAATGGCTGGCCCAATGGCTGGCATTTGTGCCTAAGTTGGGACTAGAACCCATGATTTCCTAATTTCTAGCCTGGTGCCTTAACCACTATATCAGTCTTTAGGACATTTTTAGGCACCATAAAATTACTAAACCTATTGTTTTAGTTTTTTTGTGAATCTATTCAAACCCAGTATCCACATAACAACACATTACTTTTTTCAGCAGGACTCTCTCAACCAGCTGCCCTGGACCTGTTTTTAATATGTGCATAGTACCAGAGAGCTACCTTTATACTGACTGCCAGGAGGCAGGCACTTACACAGCTAGTTTAGATCCTCATTGGGAATTCATAGTAGTAGATAGATAAATGTTATTCTACGGGATTCAAACCTCCCACCAGAAATTGAACTCCTAAAGTTTTACACTTCAAATGATTGCATACAATGCATTAGCTATCTAGAGGAGCTATCTAGATTCTGGCCTCAGTAATTGCAGGGAAGAATATATGGAAGCTATCTTCCCTTAAACTTTTAGAGCAGCGAAATACTGATGTGAAATTATGTCATGTCTCTGTATATGGGGATTTTTACTTAATTCTAATAGCTACATTTGTTTCTGTAATGCCTCTGCATATAGCAATAGTTTAAGTTACTGAAATAAACTATCTGGTGATGATTTAATGCTGCCAGGTTTATTGGGAGAACTGTGTGGACTCTGGGGACAATCTTACACAATTTTAATCCTTTAAAACTTAACATTGATTAAGATGTTGGGACATATCAAATAGTTCTTCAGCATTAATTTTTGTGAAGAAAGAACTAAAGCAGATGTTATTCATACAAGTGCCACTTGGAGGGAGATTCTCTCATGAAAGAGTTAAAGGAACAGAATTATTCAGTTCTTTTCTCTAGAGAAGTCCTCCAACTTTTCTGCCGCTTATGACCTTTATGACCTCCTCTGGATTACTGCAATGCACTCTACCTGGGGCTGCCCTTGAAAAGCATATGGAATGCAGCTGCACAAGTAATAAATGGTGTTGATTACTTGGCATATGCAACAACACTATTCTCTGTGTTGTAGTGGTTGCCAGTTTGCTTCTGGGTACAATTCAAGATGCTGGTTGCCATCTTTAAAGTTCTTTATGGCTTTGGACTAGGTTATCTTTTCCCAGTTGTTTCTACCCAACCAATCTAGTCTGGCAGGATGGGCTGCCTGGGTCCTGCCAGCCAGGAAATGTGCTTTTTCTGCTATAGCGCTTGTCCTATAGAACATTCTCCCTCTGGAGATCAGGATAGCCTTGACTTGCTGGCCTTTCATAAGGTCCTAAAAAGGCTTAGTTATGTATCTAGGCATGAGGGCCCAATGGGACAAGTGTCCCATCTCCTGACAGTGACAAAACCCATGGATTGTAAGTTTTTTTTAACTGCTGTATGTAGCTTAATGTTTGCAATGTGATGGTGACTTATTTGATTGTTCATTGCCCAGAATCACTTGTTAATGAGATAGGCAGGCATACAGGTTGAATCAATTAATGAATAAATAAATATAAGTGGAAAGTAAAGGCAACTTACCTTCATTTAAATAGATTATGCCCTACCTAGTTTCAGTAAACGAAACAATGAAAGCTGATCTGAATGCATCTGCAAAAAAGAGATTTTAATATGCAAGATCTCTCATCAATATTTATAAAGAAAAAAAAGAGTCATGGGACATTAGAATCACCAGATGCCAGTTCAAAAATCTGTGCGAGATGCAACCAACCGTTAATAATCTTTGTTTCTCCTGATTCCATCTACTAGGCACCAGGAGTTTTGCAACCCAGATCGGGTAGCCGACCTAACGAGTAATATATGGAGATTCTCAATCATCTAGGTCATGGTCGTCTCAAAGGTGCTTTTTCAAGAGGCTCCTGGACTTTCTGGTTTTTCTTTGAAGACGTTTCGCTTCTCATCCAAGAAGCTTCTTCAGCTCTAGCATAATCTGGCACCTTTTCAGCACTGAAGCAGCTTCCTGGATGAGAAACGAAGCGTCTTCAAAGAAAAAAAACAGGAAAGCCCAGTTGCCTCTTGAAAAAGCACCTCTGGGACGACTTAACGAGCGGTTCAATTACACAGAAATAAAACTGATGCCGGGGAAAGGCTGAAGGCGCAAAGCAAACCGCCTCAATAACAATAATAATAAAAAAATGATGCTGTATCAAGTCCACTTTCGTTCGCCACCGATCTAACTCTAACGCTACTCGGAATTGGAAAGGCCCAACTCCGCATGCGCTAAAAACGTCTAAAACATGCGACTTCAGACCCGAACGGCGCCACGGCGTGAGCAGGAGCGCATGCGCAAACGCGCCGGAAGCCGGTAGCCCGTGGATAAGTCTTCGGGAAACCCCGCGTGTGGCCCTTTTCTGTCTGAGCCAGCGAGCGGCACACGGGGAGGTGAGGGGAGCGTCTCCATGTGGGCTTTTACCTCCGCGAGTCTAAGGGAATAAGCGGCGGGATCCTACTTGGTCCGAGGGTTGGGAGTAGGGAGAGGCTCTGAGGGAAAAGGCCTGGGGTTCGGGGGGTGGACAGAATCCGTTGAGAAATGAGGCCGGGGAGCCCTTAGAGCACGTGATCCGGCACAGCGGAGAAAGACACGGTGGCATAACATTTAATTACCGAATAAAATAAAATATAACACAATAAAAGCAACAGTAATTATTCCGAGGCGGCTTTTGTAGGCCGGTCCATCCCTTTATCACCCTGCACCCTTCCAATATGCTGGGACTTCATGGCTCCAAAGTGGTCATGCTGACCGAAATGGGAGTTGTAGTCCTGATTCAGTAAGAGGGAAAGGTCGGGCTTCACATCTTAACTTGACTAGTGAATCCTTTTTTCCTCTTTTTGGGTAATTTTTGGCGCCTCCTAATTTCTGAAATGAACTTTCCTGAGGGAGAAATGATCTGTTTTTTAAGTATAGCCGTTTTGAGAGAGAAAAACTTTTGAATGCGAACCTGGTCAGGTTTTTTTTTCTTCACTTAGATTTCATTTTCAGCTTGTGTGGTTCTGCACTGCTCTTCATTGTTCTTATGGGTGTATTGGTATTTCATGACCCAATTCTCCTGTCCCTTTATACAGTAGGCCATTTTCCACCACCCCACCACCCCCAGCGTTTTCTTCACATTTCTACTCACCTGGCCCTCCAACTAACTTATGTAAACAGTCAAGGACAGCCTCCAAAATTTATAGAATATATATGATCTTTTGATAATAACCCACTATGTTATTATCAAGATTTAGATGATCTGATAAGCCTGAATTTGGAAAGGGGGAATGTATTTGTAAATTTAATTTACAACTATAATTAGCCTTGAAATAAGAGTGTAATGGTACATGGTAGTCTGGCACCTAACCCTGTCAAATGAATGAGCATTGTAGTACTCCATGTTTTTGCAGGTACATGGGAATTACAGGGCATTTGGATTCATCCTGATAGCTTTTCTACATTATTAGTATTGATTATGAATTAGAGCTGTGCAATTAAGTTTCTCCACAAACAAAATATTTCTGTGTTATGAATTGGACTAATTTGCATAGCCTCAGTAGGGCTTTGCCTGACATTGTCTATCACAAAAATCAATATTAGGAGGGAATAAAAACTATTGAAGGAGGGAGGGAGGCCAATTCAGGACCTAATTGCTTTTTATTTTGTCTCTAGAATGACTGACTGGGAGACAGCTCCTGCTGTGGCAGAGACCCCTGATATCAAGCTGTTTGGAAAGTGGAGCACAGATGATGTTCAAATCAGCGATATCTCCCTGCAGGTATGAAAAGAGAAGTTACAGATGGAATTTGGGAAGACAAAAAGTGCAGAGTGGTTTGTCTTACGGCTGGAAGAAGAGTTTTATCCTGATATTTATCCTCTTTACTTGCGTTTTTGTAGGATTACATTGCTGTGAAGGAGAAATATGCTAAGTACTTGCCCCACAGTGCTGGGCGCTATGCTGCTAAGCGTTTCCGTAAGGCCCAGTGCCCGATTGTGGAGCGCCTCACCAACTCCATGATGATGCACGGGCGCAACAACGGCAAGAAGCTTATGACGGTGCGCATCATTAAGCATGCTTTTGAGATCATCCATCTGCTCACAGGAGAGGTAAGCATGGGGAGAAAAGACTATGCTGAGGCATGGAGCAGGATAATTCTGTGAAATGAATTACTTGAAGGGGGCCCAAGAGGAGAGATGAAGGCACACTTACTAGAAATAAATAGCTATAGTATGAATGAAGTGTAAGCTATGTATTTGGAATTACAGGCCTGATATAGTATATTTGATAGACAGGTATTGTGTTTGCTCATTTTCTTAAGTCTACTTTTGAAGCCCATTACTATTTCCTATTAAAGAGTAAAATTCCACTTGAATAATTTTTAATTTATAGAATAGAGATGCGGCAAACAGTTCATCAATCTTGGATAGTACCCTGAATCCCAGTTGCTTGCAAATATCGAAGCCTCCCTGAAAGTTGTCACTAAACTAAATGTTTAATGTAACCAAAAGGGAAGAATACTGCTTTTGCTTTTATCCCTACTTAGCAGTTAAACTATCTTCTCATTAATGTATCATTCAGAAAAGAGATTTGATCTTCAGCCCAAAATAGGTTTAACAACCGCGATCTAAGAGAAGTAAACCATAAAAATCAATATACCCACAGAATTATCAAGGATTGTTTTATTCCTGAGTAATACATAATTTAACATCTATTTGTGCTACATCTTTAAATAGAAATAGATTTGGCCTCAGTAAAAATATATCATCTGAATTTTAAACAAATCCTGCTTTGTTAATAAGCTATTAAATATTGTCTTTCTCACAATATTTAGTGCTCTATTGATATAGGTTTGTTTAGAGTTCAGGTGGTGTTTAAAGTTTTAAATGTTTGCTCTTAAAACCTGTAGGAAATGTTTGCTATTACATGTACATGTTGTAACTCCTTCCTGCCTGGTGTGAAGACTAGTTGGCTAGGCTAGAGGTCCTTGTATAATGCTAAGAAATTCCATACCCAGAATGTATTGCTGTTGGAAAATCTTAATCTTTTTCACCCAAAATCCTTTTCCCTTGGTTTGAAAACCCAGTGCTTCAGTTGTTTTCTTCAGAGAAAGAAATACCATATGAATAATTCATGTGCGCTGAGTATTGTGTTACATGGGAGTAAGTAAGTCATTTGTTGATTGACTTCACTTCCCACAAATTCTAGACAAACGAACATTAACATCGTAACAGGCTGACAAATAAGATGGTGGCTACCTTAATGTAATGTAGTTTATTGCTGTAAAGAGCAGAAGGTGGCCATAAGAGAGAGCTTGGTGAGAACCACTCCAAAGAGATGAGAATGAGAAAATAGATTAAGTTTAGGGCATCTGGAAGAAGTATGCAAACATCTAAGACGTCCTTAATTCACACAGGCATAAAAGAGAAGAGGAAGCACAATCATACTTGGAAATTATGTTACCAATCTACTTGTAGGTGGTCCTTGTTTAGTAACTGCAATGGGACTGCAACTGTTGCTAAGCAAAACGGTTGCTAAGTGAAACTCTGCTTTTGATCTTATTTCAGTTTTCCTTTGCTTTACAAACCTGCAAATACTGTAAATGTGTCAGTCCCAAAGTTACTTTTTCATCACTGTCATAACTGCAGCAGGTCACTGAACCAGGCAATCTAAACAAGAACTACCAGTAAAAATGGGTTTTTTTGTCTTCCCTGGAGTTTATTCCTTGGTCTGGTCTGCCTCATAGGGCTGACGGTTGCTTTGTTGTTAAGGCCTGCAAAAAGTTGGTGCCTGGAAACTGCTGCATGAGAAATAGAAGAGAGGGTCAAGGCAAGAGTTCGCTGGTTGAGCCTCATGAATATTTGATGGCAAGCAGACTCAGACTTCTGTTATTCCATAAAGTAAATGAAAGCATTTCTAAAAAGTTAGGTCAGCATCAAAGGATGTTGCTTGCTTGGTGCTCTTCTAACTTGAGTTCCCCCAGTATCTTCTTGATTGGGATAACATTTAGAAAGCCAATTATGACTAATTAGCTTTTGAACATTTTATTTATTCATTACATTTCAATGCTGCCCATTTTATCTAAGGGACTCAGGGCAGCTTACAATAGAAACATCACAAAATATAAAAGCATAAATAAGAAAGTTAAAAACAGAATTAAAAGATACAGTTACAGTATTAAAAAATAAAAAAATGGAAAAAACATTTTCAAGACAGCAACCATTCCCTGTGCTAATTGGCAGAACTAAGTCTTAATACTTTCTGAAGGACAAAAGATATAATTTGTGGAAAGATTTCCACTGTTAAATTCCTGAGAGGGATGGATTAAAACCTCATAAAACAAAACTGGTATTTATTTATTAAGTTTTGACTTTCTTTAATACCTGTCTCTCTTTATATGTTTTAATATGGTGGGGAATTCAAAATGGTGGGGAATCTCCAAGACAGGGAGAAGGAAACAAAACATAGCTGTTACATGTAGGGAATCATTTCAGGAAAATCTTTAAACACATCATTAAATCTTGACCCTATGTATATTGATCAGTCTTTTAATTATATCAATAGAAAGTTAGTTCATCATTGCTGTATTTGCTTCAGAGAAATTGAAACCACTTACACTGCAACTGTTTTATCAAACTGTCTTGTGCAGAGTAGTTAATCAAAGGCAATATCTATAATATGCTAGATTACTACCAGTATTTTGACTTAGGTGTTTAAATCAGAATTTTTGAATGTCTTCAAAATTAATGCCTTGCTGAGGAGATTGGAAAAACCTTACTACAAAAAGCATTATTGACCTCCAGTCATTGAAGAGTGTCAGGAATAAAAGGCCTTTTTTGCACTTCTTTGGGGCTAAAGAAATGGGCTTTATGAAAGCTACCAGGTAATTATTGGCTTGTTTTGGCCTCAATAGTTCCATCTCCATGATGCTGTTCAAAAATTGTAATCAGACTAAGCCATCTCTGGGTATAGTGCTCCTTAGGGGATGTGTTGTAGGAAAGTCAATTTGATTTCCTTTGCTTTCTTCAGAGCAGTTGCTGCAAAGTGATTGTTACAGAAGTATTTTATAACCAGTGCACATTTTTTTCTGGGTTGAGGACTGTATTTGTGTAGCAGGGTCTGGGCGAGGGGGCAGAGAGCAGGATGGCATAGTTATTTCTGCTTGGTGAGTTTCAGGATAAATATTCATACTCAGTTGAAGGAGGTTCTAGAAAATACGCAGACACAAAATCATTTTAGTATTTACTGCTATTTCTTGGAGAAATAATATTTGCAACTCAGGCTGCTTTTTTTTTTAAAAAAAAGAGTGTATCTGTCTTCTGGAAACTAAAGGTTGCGCTTGTGCGTTCCTTAATACAAGGAGAAAACTATAATATTGGAGAATAGAGCTAAAGTTAGTGACAGACTAACTTTAACTTAACTCCATGATCCACTTAACTGTGGCAAGAACGGTCGTAAAATGGGGTAAAACTCACTTATCAAATGTTTCACTTAGCAACAGAAATTTTGGGCTCAATTATGATCATAAGCTGAGGACTACCTGTGCAACTAACGATACAGTTGTAGAATCCCCATCCATAAAGTGAGTCTGTGACCTTGTTCTCCGGCAGCAGGTGCGGACGGCTGAGGTCTCAGAGTGAGGACTCAGATGAGGGGCCTGCGTGCAATGCAGGGACTATCAGAGAGTGGAGAGCTGCCTTCGGAGCTTGTGGGGGCTGGCAGAGGTGATGCAGAGGAGCCTGTGCCCAGTGCATGTGCACGCAGGGCTGCTCGAAGGAAAGAGCAGCAGGAGCAGCACAGGCGACTCGAGTAAGGCTGCAAGGTGATGGCCCCTCCTTTAAGGGATAAAAGCCAGCCTTCAGAGGTGGGATTCTTTGCAGGAAGCAAAGAAGTTCTTGCACTTCAAGTCTTGTGGAAGTTCGGATTATCTTGGTTTGTGTTTGGAGACTTGGTTTTGATTATTTTCTTGCAATTTAATCTAGTGTTCTTGGCAGTCTTGCACAACCTCGGCAAGGCTTATTCGTATCTGGGACAATTAGTTTTTAATAGCGTTTTATTTTGAATGAACGGAATTCACAGAGAAGCATTACAAAGGTTTTGCATTTATTTCTGTTTGGTGTTTGTTAGCTTTGAACGAGGCTTGGGTCAGAACAAACCTCACTTTTTTTGCCCTTGCAGTTTTAGATAGATTTCAATAATGACAAGTATAGTTTAATAAAATTAGTTACAACCATGATTATATCTTTGAATTTTGTTTACTTTTTGTTAAAATCTCACTTCAATTAAAAAAAATAAAAGGTAAAGATTAAAATTTAGATATGCAGATTCTTTAAGTGTTAATCATTATGTGCAATGTGCTCTTTGGAAACTGGTTGTAAAATATTTAACATTTTGGATTATTTTTTGAGTAACATTTGCTCTTTAATTCTTTCCCAGACTTGGCTTGGACGGACCACGTTTCCCCAACAATAAGACCCTGTCTTATTTTTTTTTTTTTTGCCACCAAAAAGGCACCAGGTCTTATTTTGGGGGGATGTCATCCATTGACTAACCTCACTTGCGTGCATCGCCCCCAGCCTCCTTTTCTCTGTCAGAGCCTTAAGGAACTACTACTTCTGTGGCCAGCAAGGCTTTCCTGAAGGCCTCTGCAGCTGATAGCAGAGCTCTGGAACAATCAGGAACTTTGTTGTCAGCTGCAGAGGCCTTCAAGAAAGCCTTGCCGGCTGCAGAAGAAATAGGCTGGCAAGGCAGAATTCGGGGTGTGTGAGGCCTAGCTACAACTGCCCAAAGGTAAGTAGTAGGGTAGCCCCTCCCCCCCCAAATCCACACCCTAGCTTAATTTTTACTTGTGCACTATGGAGTGGGGGGATCTTAATTAGGGCTTATTTGGGGGGTAGTGCTTATTGAGCTTGTGTAAAAATCAAGCTAGGACTTCCTTTCAGGGTTGGTCATATTTTCGAGAAAACAGGGTAGTTTAAACCTCGCTTGATCTTTGTTCCAGAATCCCCTCCAAGTCCTGGTGAATGCCATCATCAACAGTGGCCCTCGTGAAGACTCTACCCGTATTGGTCGTGCTGGCACAGTGAGGAGGCAGGCTGTTGATGTGTCACCACTGCGTCGTGTCAATCAGGTAGGGATATTTTATCAAGAGGGGTAGATTGATGTAGACTTGGCTGACTCTTTTGTGAACATATCTCCTATATTTCCATATAGGCCATTTGGTTACTTTGCACCGGGGCACGTGAAGCTGCCTTCCGAAACATAAAAACCATAGCTGAATGCCTAGCAGATGAGCTGATAAATGCAGCAAAGGTAAGAATAAATGAATGGAGAGTTGAGCTCTCCATTAACTAGTTAACTAGTCCTCTGGAAAGGATGGCTTAGAGAAAAGATGATTTAGACACCACGGAGCTAGGAATCAAATATATAAATCTTAAAGGAGTATTTACATTAGCCCATCTGAGACATTTCAACAAATTAACTAGTCCTCTGGAAAACCAGCAGTAGCCCAAGTGCAGTGGTACTAAGTTGCATCTCACAGCAGCAGTGCACATTTTGTTTACTTTGGGTTCAGTAATATAGAGGTGGCAATCCTTAAGATGAAATAATCTTCTGGAATCTTTTCAAAGTACACTCCAATGTTGTAAGATTTAAGTAACAAGAATAACAATCTTACATGGTATTTGAAATGAAACACCAAAATTATTAGTGACCTGTAAGCTACTTAAGAAGACATCAATGTTTTTGTGATTGCCTATGTTATCTTTGCTGGATTAAATACTAGTTTTGAGATGCAGAGCAATTCTTTTCTGCCTTTATTCTAGTCCTCACTGTTTATTTGGCAAAAATAGTTATCATTGCAAGTAGCTTGCAAGCATTAACAGTAAACAAAGAATGCCGGTCAATACAACTTTAACATTGGGAAATTTATTTTATTGCTCGATTTCTTTGGTAGCCACCCATCTTATAAAATGATTTGGGCAGAATTAAAAATTCACTAGAAATAAACTAATACCAGTAGCAAAACTAAATACAAATTAGTAACCAAAAAATTATGGCACTCTGGCCAATAGCAAGTGATATGATAGCCTCCATCTCGCAGGTCCTCTTAATCTCCTGACCCCCCAAGCCTGGTAACATAGCTATATTGTTAAGGCAAGTGTCTCTTAAATGGCTACTATGAACAATGTTAACATAACTGATGACAGTCTGGCATGTAATCAGGTAATTGTACCATAAATGTTTCTGGTGTAGTGATAGCTGACTTGGCTTTTTTCACCCATTTACATGAAAACCGCTCTGTTTGATGTATCTCCCACTTATCTGAGTTGTTTGGAGGATGGGAGAGGAGATACTTGTTTTCAGTGATGTTAGCTGGGATGTATGGTTGTTTAAACTGTATAACTACTTGTTCCTAGGGTTCCTCCAACTCCTATGCCATCAAGAAGAAGGATGAGCTGGAGCGTGTGGCCAAGTCCAACCGTTAAAAGAGTTGTTCCTGGAAACCAAAGCAAATAAATCCTCATTTTCATACTGTTACACTTCTTTGTGTTGCAGTTCTCTTCTTGAAGCAGATGGGCCTTTTTCTTTTATTTGAGGGAGTGGCCTGGTTTGGTTATAATAGACAAAATATCTGCAGCTTCTTTTCTTTTTCAAATTATTTTAATTAAGAGCTATAAATGGGTAAAAGTCAATAAATAAACTACAAAAATATGAATAGAAAAACACAAAAAGAAAAAAAAGTCATTTTCCCCCTTTATTCCATCAAGTAAAAACAATTTTAGTAGCTTAGCACCATCTCTGAATAGCACATCTCTTAGATTTAAAATATTTCCATATGCTACATCAATCAATCTTTGTCAGAAAAAGTTCAGTAAGGACAACCAGATACAACAATTTTCTTCTTTTAACCCTGGTCAAACAAGCCAATCTTAGAGACTTCCCTTGAGTTTTTAAAATTGGTCTTTAATCCCTTAAAAAAAGATGAGAGGTAATTTGCTGATTATGTATCACAGTGAAAATTCTTCAGAACTTGTAAGAGATTTGTATCAATAAGTAAAATTTATCCTTTTGTTTGTCATTGCTAAAAACACCTTTCCTAATCTTAGCAAAGCTCTTTTGTGTATATCCAGGAGAAAAGATCCAATCAGTTTCTTTTTAAATATCTGTTCACCTCCATTGAGGAATAAGACACATCAGATCCATTTGTATTCCATTTAAATGTCCCTTCAATTTAATTGTATAAATCCATTACAGCTCATTTTGTTTAACAACTTCATTTAAACATACAATTTTAACAATCATTTTATTCATTCTCTCCAAAAACTTGGCTGAGAGAAGTTCACAATAAGGATTTTTATACTCTGGCTGTACTGTTCATCCTTGAAGATCTACTTATAAAAATACCAAAAGCAATCTTTTCCCATGATAAAATATATCTTTTATAATTCAAAAGTACTGTATAATTCCAAATTCCCTTGGCCACTTAATCTGTTGTTAACTTTCCAAAATCCGTATACTAAGTGCGCTTTTGCTGCGTACTCCAAAACGTTATCAACTGTCCCGTTGGCATATGCAGCAAAAGAAACTCCTGGGACGTTATTTACTATATAACTACTGATATCAAAGATCGGGTGTCAAACTCGTGGCCTGCAGGTCAGATGCATCACAAGTTGGCCATGCCCACCTCTGGTTTAGCGAAGGAAAGTTGCGATACGTGACATGGCAACCTGAGTTTGACACCCCTGCTGTAGATCCATACAGGCACAGAAGAAGTGAAGCTAGCTCTGAGGTTTTCACACAAAAAACAGCAGTTTCCCACTTGGGCCACCCATGGTCTACTAATCCAACATGTTCTTTTTATTTTGGGAAAACAGTGTACCTTTGGAAGATTCCCATCTCACAGCCTTGAAGTGTCAGGATTTTCTTAGGCTGCACACAGTTCTTATAAATTCCTCATCTCCCTCCCGGTTCCCAATACCATTCCAAGCATTTCCCTACCCCCTCCCTCTGTTGTCAAGTTGCAAGTAGAAGTGCGTTACGAGTCAGCCATGATAGTTGTTTACTTTTTAAACATTAAAATCAAATTTGCACCATCTTTTAAAAGAGGTAGAAATTCACCTGAATTCAGTAAAACCTTACTGGTCCAAAGGGTCTTAATCTCTCCAATATACAAAAAATCCAAACAAGTGATTAAGATATAAAAGTTGTTCAAACTTACTGTGAATATGAGCTTGATGTAATCCTGACTCAACCACTCAAACTGATTCTACAAAATGGAAGTTTCTACTCATGAGCTGTGATTGCATGGAATCATGGATCATCGTTGATTTTCGTTCCAGAGAAATGACGCCAACTTGGATCCAGCATCCAGCCATGATTCCTTTCACAAGAGCTGCCTTGCTAGTTAGCAAAAGCCAGAATATGTCAGCTCACTATGATGCCCACAGGAACTCCTATCTGGGGCTTCTTTCTAAATGGCTCTTTTGGAAGATGAGCTGTGATTTGGGCAAATAATCCAGAATGTGGACAACTGTAGCAGTTCAATGTGACAAGGCAATAGGAGAGCAATGAAGTAGAAGCGGTTCTAAAAGCACCATATCATTGATGTAGGGCAGGAGTCCCCAAACGGCAACTTTGCCAAAGTTGGAAACCTCTGATGTAGGGTATGGGTGTCAAACTCGTGGTGTCACATTGCCATCTTGTGACATACTGCATCATTTTTTCCCTTCATGGAGCTGGCATGGGCATGGCATCCGGCCCACGGGCTGCCAGTTTGACCCCGATTTGTATCCCATTTTTGTTAAGATGGTGTAAATGGTATCCCTCCACCTATTTTTCCTCCCAAGAACAACCCTCTTAGGCTGGAGAGAGAGTGGCTTAAAGTCACCCAGGAGCTTCTGCTGTTGAAGTAGACCAGATGCAGGGTCTACCCTACTCAACAGTCCAATGCCTTCTCCAATATGCTAACCTTTTATCTTTCCCAATCGTGTTTATTCTTGCAATTATGCAAATGTACTTTCTTACTTTAGCCAAATGGATTTCAATAAAAGTGCAACACATTTATTGCACTGAAGAGGTCAGCAGACTCCACTGTAATGAGGTCTGAAGCTTGAAGAGTGACTAAAAATGTTGGCATACTGCCTACTTGAAGAGTGTTAAAAGACTAGTAATATTGCTTGCTACTGAGTAAGAAAAGTACTTCAGTCTTGGTCTTTCCACAGACCATTTGTTAGTTGTTTGGAAAATAAACTAGGGGGCCTTTAACCCATCAAAATTCTTTTTCTATTCATTGTTATTATTCCATATGCTGTCAAGCACAGAAAATCAGGAGCCACAGTGATTCAAATAAATACAGGTTTAATGTATGCTAACATTCTCTACAAGTATCTGAACTAATAACGGTCGAAGCAAATTGGCATTAGATAAAGAGTCAGTAGAATTCAAGGTGGGTTGGACTTAGATCTCTTGTGAGTATGAAGAGATTCAAGACTGATGACACACTTGACCCCTCCCTGGGGCTCAGCCTAGTCATCTACATCAAGGGTCTTCAAACTTAGCAAGTTTAAGTCTTGGACCTCAACTCCCAGAATTCCTGAGCTAACATGACTGGAGGAGGAATTCTGGGAGTTGAAGTCCACAAACGCTGTCAAGTTTGAAGACCGCTGTCCTACATACACGTTGCGTGGGGTACTAAATCCCTACAGAATTCCCCTTGCCCAGTTTACTTCTCAAATCATTTTTTTTAAACTCAGGTATGAAATACTCTTAAGGTGGGATGCAACATATCAACAAGTGATGGCTATATTTATTATTAGGTTTATATCCTGGCTTTTTTGTGAGTCAAGGTAGAGCTTTCTATTTTACCCACAACAGGAACCTTTTGGCTGAAAGAGAAGGACTGGCCCAAAGTCATCCATGCAGCTTTTATGCTTAATTTTCTCTCTGCTGGTTTCTAATGCAGCACCTGAGTTGTTAAACCACAAATGGGCTTCCCAGTGTCAAGAGGCAAGTAGCTTTCCTATTTGTGATGGCTGCAACTTCGAGATTTTTTCTTTCTGTAGGTGAATAGGTCTCACGTAGAAGCAAGAGAATGAAGTGTTCAGTGGCACATATCTGGTAGTGTTTTGATGTTGAGCTAAATTGGCCCCGTGTATTTCATAGGGGAAAATAAAATTAAAGGCTATGATTGTTCTCCCTGGTGTTGTGCAACAGATGATAAAACTTGAAGGCTGTGGTCCAAATTATGTTTTATATATAAAGCTGAGTTACAGGAAGGAGTTTGCTTTTTTTTTCTGACCACAATTGAATGCTAATCCTTCCTCGTTTGCAGAAGTTGCAGTATTTTTAAGTAATTAGCTTTAGCATTTAGCAACTGAAAAACTTTTGATGGAAAAATCCTTTAAAGCTTCTTTTCATATGTAAACTTCACAGATGTTAATTAAATGCATTCTGCTTAATAAGAGGTTAGCAAACCCCATAAAAGAAAAGTCGTGAGATCATTACTGAAAAACTATATCTTATGAAAGGCAGCAGACTTGACACATAAAAAAAATTGGTCTCCCTATGTCCCCAAAAGCAGGAAGAGAGAAATTCCTACACCATGAATGTCAAACTCGTGGCATCACATTGCCATCATGTGACATTGCAATGTTTTTCCCCCTTTGCGGAGCTGGGGTGGGCGCGGCCTGTGTGTGACATTCAGCTCGTGAGCCACCAGTTTGAGACCCCTCCCCGAAACAATTTAAAACATAGGCAGTAAAGAGAATGTATATTTAATTATTCATGTATTAACTGCAGCTAGAATTGTATTTGCACAAAATTGGAAAAGTGAAGAGATTCTGACTGGAGAGAAGGTGATTAGGAAAATATTAGAATGTGTAGAAATGAATAGGCTAACACTAGCAATCAAAGAGAAGGAACAAAGGGATTATTACATGATGTGGCAATTATTTTATCAATGGATGAAGAATAAATATCGATGTTAGAAATTAAAGAAGTCTAGTGCAAAATAGTAAACACATGGAAAGAATTAAAAATGTTAAGATGGGGAATGTTATAAGAACTAGATATATGATGTAGATTAGTATTAAGAATAGAGTATTAAAACTAAACAATGAATATGTATAAACTGTAATTGCTATTGCAGAAGATATTTATACCCAGACAACACATTAAGTGGAAGATTTATAGTTTGTATAAAATAAAATAAAAAATTTACAAAAAAACCCCAAACAAACAGGCCATATGTCTTAAACAATTTAAGACATAAGCAGTATCTTTTAAAAACCTGGTCCATTTTAAACAGTGGCTTTACTTAAGGACCACAGCAAGAAAGGTCATAAAATTGGGGCAGTCACATGGTGACCCACTTTATGGACATTGTGATTTATGACGGTAGTTTCCCAGCTCAATTATGGTAATAAATCATGACCTAACTATTTGGGGCCTGTGTCAACAAGACCAGGAGTGAGCCAACCCAGCAAAGCATCACAGATTGCACCAATGAAAATATGCTAACCGTCAGTTTTCTGGATTTGTATTTGTGAAGATGGAACGGTTGAGTAGTGCTTTTTCATCTTCAGAGGCGAAATGAGTGGAGAGAGTGCATGGGGATGAAATCTAAATTTCTTGGAAGGAAATGTTAATGGGAGATGTAGAAAGCCATAAACATTCAAGCCAAAGAATATTGTTGCTGGGTATCTGCCAGGTTTGTTACCATGATGTATAAGCAGGGAACAGATTTTGCATACATCAGATAAGTAGGACTATAAAATGACTTTCAGCCCAGAGAACATTTGAGTCACAACTGAAATCCTCTTTAGCTCATTACATGTAATCCTTTTATTTTGGTAACCATTCGAAGTTACAACAGCTTTGAAAAAAGTGACTGATGACCACCTTTCACTTATGACTGTTATAACATCCCCATGGTCATGTGATCAAAATTCAGATCACAGAGGATAATTAGGACTGCAGAAAAAAACAATTATTACCAACTTGCCTTCCATTGAGGACCTATATACTGCACAAGTCAAAAACAGGGCTGTGAAAATATTTACAGACCCCTCACATCCCAGACATAAACTGTTTCAACTCCTTCCCTCAAAACGACGCTATAGAGCACTGCACACCAGAACAACTAGACACAAGGACAGGTTTTTCCTGAACGCCATCACTCTGCTAAACAAATAATTCCCTCAACACTGTTCAACTATTTATTAAGTCTGCATTACTATCACTATTAATCTCATCACTCCTTATCACCCATCCCCTCCCACTTGTGACTGTATGACTGTAACTTTGTTGCTTGTATCCTTACGGTTTATATCAGGGGTGGGCAAACTATGGCCCGCGGGCCACATCCGGCCCGTTGGTCTTTTTAATCCGGCCCGCCAAAGATTGGTACAGAATTAAGGTTTGATGTGAATGATTGAATGATTGCATTCATTTGATTTTGATTTGTAATGACAGGCATTTCAACACCAGGTGGTGGGCCGTCTGTCAAATTTTAAAAGTCAATGAGGCCCCTGAGCCAAAAAGTTTGCCCACCCCTGGTTCATATGGACTGTTTCCTAGTATGATTTGATTGCTTATTGTACCCTATGACCATTATTCAGTGTTGTACCTTATGATTCTTGACTCTTGATCAATGTATCTTTTCTTTTATGTACACTGAGAGCATTTGCACCAAGACAAATTCCTTGTGTGTCCAATCACACTTGGCCAATAAAGTATTCTACTTCTACTTCTTCAGATGCTTGGCAACTGTTTCATACTTATGACCATTGCTATGTTCCAGGGTCATGTGATCCCCTTTTGCAACCTTCTGACAAGCAAAGTCAATGGGGAAGCCAGATTCACTTTACAATTGTGCCACTAACTTACCAATTGCAGTGATTTGTTTCATAGCTGTGGCAAGAAAGACCATAAAATGGGGCAAAAGTCAACTGCCTTGCTTAGCAACAGAAATTTTGGGCTCCATTGTGGTCGTATCCATGGGCACCTCTCTGCTCCTCAACACATCCGCTGCAAGTAATTTAATTATACAATCTCTAGTTATCCAGGCCTTGGAATTACCTGACACCTACTTTATCACAATTCCTGGATAACTATTTTACCTGATAAAAACAGGGACAGCACTATCCAAAATTGCCCAGGTTATATCTGAGATGGGTGGTTGGATGTCATTTGTTTTGACAGGGTCAAAAATCAAACCTTTAACTACCAGTTTGGAATCAGTCTCTCTGTGGACAATTTGGGTGTGAGAGAGAGACACCATTTTAGCTCCAGTCGCAGCCGTGTTGTAACAGCACTGAGATGGATGTTTCTAGAGAAGGGCTGTTTTGGGAAGTTTCTGTCTCACTGTACAAGTGTGAAACAGTGAATTAATCCTGTGTTAATGCAGTGAAGGGTGCAAATGAACAATATTCTTTTGCAAAATGCTTGTGATGTTGCAGTGTTTATATGCTTGTATTCTTTGAGCGTCAAGGAACTGCCAGACTTTTCCATTCAGATCCGGATATGCTTAGTTCCAGCTGAACAGCTGCATCACGTCATGACCTGGAGAACAACTTACACAGGACAGACAGGAAGTTCATTTTCAAAGTAGGATTATAATCTCTGTACATTCAGACCACGAAACTAAGCAACTCTCTCTCCAAAGGCTTCAATCCATTGATCTGTGGTATCAGGGCAAGAGATTGTTTAATTTTAGTTAGGGAGAAGTTGTAAAACTTTGGCACTTACAAAGATTAGCTTGGGTTGCCATCCTTGCTTGCAAACCATTGGATCAGTGGACATTCCCCACCACCACCAATTCCAGTGTTACTAGAGATTGTATACTCAGATACTCTATATTAATTGTGTGTATAAATCAAAGACATTTCAATATTCAGTCATGCATATACACAGAAATTATGGACTTCAAATTGCTTCCAAACAAAAGCTTTTATCTGTAAAATCTGTTCCTGCCCTCTCCGAGGGGAGGGGAGGGAAGGTAAGAGAAGAGCAACATTTTAGAATACCTACTTAATGAAAGTTAGCCACTAATTAGCTTTACGGGAATAGTGTTAAATTGCAAGGGCTTAAAAATCTGTATGATCTAGCAAGCACTTTTTCTTGCTAAAATGTACCAGGACACTGATTTTCTGCAGGGTACATCTACACACACACACACACACACACACACAACTTTGAATTATGCACACCTGCTTTTTAGTGGAGAGTAAGTTGTGTTATCGTAATACATGTCAGCCCATGCTTTTTTTTAAAGAGATAGGATGTATCATAGCCTGTAAGATGATCCTCCTTGTAACCGATGGATGCCTCTATCTGAAAAATGTTTGTCCTTATGATAATGTTTTTGCCGCAGGTGATCCTGTCAATACCTTGCTGTGCAGGTAGTGCTGGTTTTTCTATTTGCCTGGTTCCAGCACTGTCTGAAACAAGTTATGACTGCATATCATATGGAAGTTGGTTTTGCTCTAGGCCCCTGTAACTTCCTGTTGATCAAAATGTCCTTCAGAATTGGGGTAATTTTCTGCCTTGCTCTTATTATGCCAACCCCGGGTGTACATTCTTGGAGTGATTCAGCTGGAGGGGTCCCCAACTTTGGAGGCTTAGTGGTGGCATATCTGGAATATTGAGAACATGCTGTCGCTCTCCAAAAGCTAACAAGGGGAATATAACCACTAGCAAAGCCACGATTTCCCAGAATGCTCTCTGCCATCCTTGCCTGCCTTGTATTCTTCCATAAAATCAAACAAGGGACTTTTATTGAGATGCTTTGAACACTTGAAAGGAAGATGGGATAAAATTTAAACTATAGGGATATTATTTGTTTGCTTTTGTTTCTGTCTGGGCAAATGGGCATAGTTCCAAAAAGCATTGGCTTTTTACCTAACCCTCTTTTTATTTCTTTGTTTTCTAAGCAAGTGTATAAGGCCCATTGTGTACCAAAAAATAATTTGAAAATAAAGACAATGCAGAATGACTCCCACATTAACCTGTAGTCTAGACAAAGTAGACCACATTCTACTTCTTGTTAAGATGGAAAATTGTGGAATAGAAAGCATCACCACCGGATGGATTCATAACTGGTTGACCAACTGCATTCAACGTGTAGTCCTTAATGGAGCTACAACATGGAGGGAAGAGTACAGTGGGATATCCCAAGGTTCTATCTTAAGCCCAGTACTCTTCAACATCTTCATAAATGATTTGGATGAGGGGATAGAAGGGTTAGGGTTAGAACTCCTCAAATTTGAAGACAATGCCACGCTGGGGGGAATAGTCAACAATTTAGAAGACAGGCTCAAGATCCCAAGGGACCTTGACGGACTCTAATACTGGGCCCTATCCAACAAAATGCAATTCAGTTGTGAGAAAGGTAAGGTTTTACATGAAAAGTAAAATAGAGTATAGGTGGTAGGTGACTCAACAGTAGTAACTGTGAGAGAGATCTAGGAGTCCGAGTAAACAGCCACTTAAGTATGAGCCATTGTGCTATAGCTGCCAAAAAGCCAATGCACCCCTAGGCTGCATCAATAGAGGAATAGTATCAAGATCATAGAAAGTATTAGTTTTATACTGCATAGTACCAGTATTAAAACTAAAGTTTTGGTTTTATACTGCTTTATATTTTATACTGTACGGGCGAGACCATACTTGGAATATTGCATCCAATTTTGGTCACAATAGAAAAAAGTTGTTGAGATTCTAGAAAGAGTGCAGAGAAGAGCAACAAAGATGATTAGGGAACTGGAGGATAAAATATATGATGAACCATTGTGGGAACTGAGTATGTGTACTCTAACAAGGACAAAGATGAGGAGTTTTTAAGAAGAGATTGGACAGCCATTTGTGTGAAATGGAATAGGGTCTCCTGCGTGAGCAGGGGGTTGGACTAGAAGACCTCCAAGGTCCCCTTCCAACTCTGTTAGGCTGCTGCTGCTTGTCACCTGCCATTGGTTTCAATGCTTTTAATAAAAGGCAGATGGGTTGGGAAGTTTGGTAGGTGTCGAGAAAGAAGTCCTTAGGCATGCTGGTTTTCTCAGAAATTATGTTGGCTTAATGATTCTAAGACTTGTCACACTGCAAACCATTAAGTTTATTTAATAATTTATTTACTGTATTAGAGAGTATTTAGAGGCTGCCACAAAGAGGAGAGAATCAATTTATTTTCCAAAGCACCAGAAGGCAAGACAATAAACAATGGATGGAAACTTATCAAGGAGGGAAGCAACCTGGAATTGAGAAGAAACTTCCTAACAGTGAGGACAATTAACCAATGGAACAGCTTTGCCTTCAGAAGTTGTGGGTGCTTCATCACTGGAAGATTTTTAAGAAGAGACCAGACAGTCACTTGTTTGAAATGCTATAGTGTCTCCTGCTTGAGCAGGGGGCTGGACTAGAAGACCTCCAAAGTCCCTTCCAGCTCTATTCTGATTCTAAACTGCGGCATAGGAGGCCATCTGATCAGCTTTGTGAAGAACATATGTGATGACCAGGAATCAACAGAATAGATTATGGAAAAGGGGAAAGGAATGTGGTAAGGTTTTTGAACAATCACCATATTTATTTAATTGTTGTGCAGAAAATATCTTGAGTATTCCTGGGCTGGAAGAAGGTGACAAGCTGGCCGGTCAGTTTTTTCATTGCAACCTATGGATCCTATAACAATCTCCATCGAGATGCAGACATGACCCGGATGTTGCGTTTCATTGTGCAATATGGTGTTTGTCAATCTGAAAAGCAGACCCCGATCCTTTGTGGGGGGGGAAAGCTAGAAAGATGATGATGATGATGACAACTCCTGGACTGGAAAAAATAAAAAAATGAATTAAAATGTAAGCAGCTACAGATAGGCTTGATCCACTGATAGCTAGATGTGAAGACGACTTATTATGGACTCTCTTATTGAATATGAAAGAAGAGACACAAAGCAAGTTTGTTGCTCAATAGTTTTAAAAAAGCTGAAAGAGACAAAAAAAAAATACTTTTATCTTCCTAGACTTAAAAATTCAGAGATAGTAACCATTATCATGCCAAAAAATATATATCTGTTATTAGGAAAAGAACATTGACAAATATAGGCCGAAGATTGAAAAAAATATTTATTGAACATATTTACAAAGGCGCCCAATTTATAGACTATGACTCAGAAGATATGTATGATCTGATCTATCTAATATACAGTCATGAAATTTGGAGCATCAAAAAATGCTAAACAAAATTTTTTTTAAAATACCTTTGACCCATGATGCTTGAGAAGTTGTTGAAAATATTTTGGCCTGCATTATAAACAGGTAATTCCTTACGTACTAAACAAGTAATTCATTATGCATTAAAACTAGAGCGTAATGTTTTGGACAGAAGGGTAGAATCATTGGAGAGAACCCTGAGGCTTGGAAAAAGCAACATGAATTTAAGAAGCAAATCAAGGAGGCTTGTTACTATCACTGATGACATATAGGCAAAGGAGCTAATCCTAGAGAAATGACATCCTTCAGATCACAAAGACCTGGAAGTGCCTGGGATGACTGAACAACACCAAGATGAATATGATCTGCTGGGTGCAAAGACCATGCAGTTCTCCTGTGAATGTTCCACTGCAACGGATGGGAGCAATGCAAAAGCCTTGTGTGCTGCACACCTGGTCTAGTTACCTTTGGCCGCCTTCTACAGAATCGGGCATATTTCCAAACTCAACAATGGGCTGCAGCCTCTTTGTCCTGTTATTTTTCTTTTCCAAGAAAGCTTGTTGGGCCTGTTTTTTGCACTAACGGCACTCATGCAAAGGCTGAGACTGGAAGCTGGTGCTTCGCTCTGCTTTGTATCAGTGCCCCACTTTTGAATAAATAAATAATTTTTTAAAAATAAGGAGTTAGGAGGGCTGGCTGACTGACTGGCTGGCAAGGTGGATGCCAAGGGCTTTGTCCGTGAGGAGCGTGGTGCTCTCAGGCTTCATATCATAAGGAGCCAGATTGTTGGGGGCAATATTCTGACTCCGTAACACCACTTAGAGAGGGTTGTAAAAGCACTATGAAGCGGTATATAAGTCTAAGTGCTATTGCTATATTAGGGACCAATAGTAAACCATGTTTTATTGATTTGGCTACAAAACGGATCAAAACTCAACCAACCCACAATGTGACTTAATGTAGAAAGCTCAATATTTACGAAGGATGCTTCTGAATTGGCCTTTAAAAAAACAACAACAGGAGTCTTAGTAATAGCACTTAGACTTATATACTGCTTCACAGAACTTTACAACCCTGTCTAAGCAGTTTTACAGCATATTGCCCCCCACAATCTGGGTCCTCATTTTACCAAACTCAGAAGGATGGAAGGCTGAGTCAACCTTGAGCCTGGTGGGATTCGTTACCACCATGGCTCATGGTAATATTCTTCCATGGTAATAGTTCAACAAGGGATGTCTGTAGAGGTCAAAAAAGAGGTTTCAAAGTGTTTCTAGCAGGACTACCAGATTCTGTAACAGCTTTGTTCCCTATGCCATCCGTCTGGTAAACTCGCAAGATTCGTTTTTCTCGCCATATGTACATGTATACATCTGTGTTGTTTATCTGTGTCATATAAAATATGTGGGTAGGTGGGTATAGGCATATTTGTTTTGTTTTTTTGTCATGTTTATGTAGTTATATTGGAGGTGGTGACCCTTTGAGGGCTATATGCAACAGCATTTCCTTTTAATGTATGCCGATTTGCGTACTTTTAAAGTGATATTAAAGTTAGCCTAAGTCAACATGGCAGCCAAACTGGATTGCAGATGTTCTGAGATGTTTCTGCTTACAGTAGGACCTTCTACAAAAATCTATGTGGTGGCCACCCAAGTCAGAAATTGTTATGACAAACAAGACATCATAATTGTTGTGTGGTGGGATGTCTCAGGCCTCAGTTCAACAATTCTCAGATCTGTAGGCTTGCTTGATTTGTCCTGAAAAGGTGACACCAGTAGGTGGCACCCTTCTTTAATCATTGTGGCTGGTTTAATGAAGATCTAGTATTGGAAGTAACAGGAAAATAATTTCTTTCTGGTTTGTAAAACAGGATTCAGCTACTCTTAGGAGGTTTGTGGATAAAGGAATGTTTTGGGGAGAAGGATTAGGTGATCACTTGTGCAAAAAAAAAAAAAAAGCCCCATATTTCTTGTGCCTTACACAAGTCTAGATTGCTTTCCCAATTTCTCATTTGGCATTTTTCTCTAGTTGGTATTCTTGGGGTGGAGGATCGGTTGAGTTTTCCTGGAAAAACAAAAAGAAACGTTTTCTCCGACAAACAATTTCTCTGAGTTCAGCTCTGGCAAAGGACATTCTGGTTTGGCTTCATGGTGCAAGCTGGTTAGAGAAGTCAAACTTGAACAGAGACCACGCTGGAATTTAACCTCTCCTCTTGAACTGTCTTTGATGTTGCGGCTGCTGGGAATGTTGGGTTTAATTCACCTTTCTCACACATAATGGCTGTAACCCAGAGGCACCTCAGGGCCATTCCTGTGAATACTCATTTCTCATAAAAACAAACACAGGGGGACTTAAATACTGACTGGGTTTGGAGGTGAGAGACCATGTGATGCAAAATAAAGAAATGTTTTCTACAGATTCAGGCATTTCCTTGTGTAAGCAGCACTGCAGATGTTTGTGTATTAAAAGAAAAATAATGTTAAGGAACCCCCTTCAAAGACAGCTGCGAAAAGACACTTTTGCTTCCAGACATACAAATGATTTGGTTGTACAGAGGGATCTAAAGTGGACTTCTCCAGCTTGAAAGTCTCAGATAGAGCAGGATTAAAATTCCACTTAGCCCCAGCCTCTCTGGGATGCAGTGCTGGGAGCTGCAGTCCATTCATTTAGAGCAGGGGTGTCAAACTCAAGGCCCGCAGGCCGGATTCCCGGGTCGTCCTGGAAACAGCGAAGGACTGGCCCGTGGTGCCTCCGTCAGTGGAAAGAGAGCTTTGGGTTCTGCAGGAGGCCATTGAGGCCAAAAACAAGTGACGTCGAGCTGACACCGGTGATGTCGATCTGGCCACGCCCCACCCTGACCCCCTGAGGTCAAACACAATCCTCCCGAGCTCCGTTTTCAGCTGCGATTGCCTCCTGCAACCCCCTGTCAGACAAAACAGAGCTCGGGAGGGCTGCGTGTAAGCTCCATTTTAACTGGAAGAGCACTCAGGCCACCACAGGCACCCCCCAACACAAGTGACATCGAGATGGCTACCCCCACCTCCCAGCCACCCTCCCCCAGGTCAAACAGCTCTGATACGGCCCTCAATGACATCGAGTTTGACACCCGATTTAGAGGCTGTGCAGATCCTCTTAAAGATTATATCTTCTTCCCTTCTGATCAGGCTGTACAGGTAGCCCTCATCCTACAACCACAACTGAGTCCAAAATTTCTGTTGCTAAGTGAGACAATTGTCAGGTGGCTTTTGCCCCATTTTACAACCTTTCTTGCTACAGCTGTTAAGTGAACCACTGCAGTTGTGAAATTAGTAACGTCACTGTAAAATGAATCAAGCTTCCCTTTTGACATTGCTTATCGGAAGGTCACAAAATGTGATCACATGATCCACAGACAACACAACTATCATTAATATGAGCCAATTGCCAAAGCGTTTGAATTTTGATCATGTGACTGCTGCAATGGCGGTGTCAAACATGATCATAAATCACTTTTTTCAGTGCCATTGTAACTTCAATGTTACATGGGTGGGATTCAATTTGTTTTACTACCGGTTCTGTGGGCGTGGTTTGGTGGGCGTGGCAGGGGAAGGATACTGTAAAATCTTCTCCAGTCAGAGGTGGTATTTGCCGGTTCTCCAAACTGCTCAAAATTTTCTCTACCGGTTCTCCAGAACTGGTCAGAACCTGCTGAATACCACCTCTGCTTCAAACATTCACTAAATGAAAGGTTGTAAGTTCAAGATTACCTGTAACTATAAGGAACATCTGTGAAATCCTGTGAGTCTTGTTTCAGATTCTTATCCCTAGAGTGGACAATGGGTGAAAAGTCCTTCAAAGAGAAGACTTTGACAAATGGCTACCTGATAATTCTAGTATATGATTAGTTGAGAACAGCTGAGATATTCTGGCCTGCTTAATATAGACTTTTGATTTGAATGGGGGTGGATTTGTGGGAGTCCTGACAATACCATGTCATAATGTGGCTTCTTGAGTTCTGACCTAATGTATTTACTCAGGGGTGTGAAACTGGCAGCCCGCTGGCCAGATGCCTCACGTGCAGGCCATGCCCATCCAGCTCTGCAAAGGGGGAAAATGTCGCGAAATGTCACGTGACGGCAATGTAACACAGAGAGTTTGGTCCCCATGTTGTCAGCTTGGAAGCCATTTTTCTTTGAGGCTTCTGGGCTGCCACATTCAGTGCTTGGGAATTTGGGAGGGGGATTTCAAGGAGTGATGGAAGAATAGACATAACAACTTTCCTTTCTCTGAGAGTCAAGGACATGTTACTCTGCACCTGGAGGGGAGTGCCTTGGGATAGTCTCCAGTTGGAACGAAGCAATGATTGGACCATGTGATGAACTATTGGGTGCAGGGGTTGGATTTTGGGTTCTCTTTGGGCTTTCTCTTTCCTCAGATGTGCCAATTTGACCAGGGGTTTTCAAACTTGACAGCTTTAAGACTTGTGGACTTCAGCTCCCACAATTCCTCCTCCAGTCGTTAGCTCAGGAATTCTGGGAGTTGAAATCCACAAGTCTTAAACTTGCCAAGTTTGAAGACCCTTGCAATATGACTAATAAAATGGATCTTTGAGAGGATGACAGTCTCAGAGTCTTTCAATTTGGAGGCTGTTTCTTGGAACACTGACACATGTATTACATGAACCCAGGCAAGTGTGATTTATCAACAGCGGTTTATTTATAATTTACTGCAGCTTCCCCAACCCAGTTGCTTTCCAGATCTGTGGACTTCGACTCCCATAATTCCTTAGCCACCATTCCTGAGAATTTTGAGAGGTGGTGTCCACATATCTTGAGGGTTATATTGGGGAAATCTCCCAGGAAATCCATCCAATTGTGGCTTATTCAATAAAATAAGAACTATAACCCGTGTGTTTTACTACAATGTGTGAACCTAGAACATTAGTGAAGGAAGAAGACAGGATAAAAAGAGGCAGAAGAAGAGTTGAACTGGATGGGAGATTACGATTACCAGAGGGCACGTATGCTACGACATTAAAATGGCCTCATTGTGTGATATTTTGAAAGATGGGCACAGGGAGAAGACAACCTTTTATGCATTATTTCCCAATTATTTTAGAGATTGGAGTCATTTGACAAAACTAACACATCACCAATTAAAAAAAAAGGTCTTTAGTCTCCTTACTTCCAGAAACAAAATCCCATTTTGCTAGTTGTTTCATAAAGAAGTAAATTTACCTCTGGATGATACTAATTACAAAGATTTTGGGTGCTGACAAATTCTTGGACTTTTAAAACTCTTTTGGTGACTGTAGTAAAATGTATTTTCAGCGTATTAAACTATGCAATAAATGGAGAACTATTTCGCTATTTATGATTACTGTTTTTGTCATTTTGTAGAGTTTGACTCCACATATATATCTGCATATCTATCAATCTAATCTAATCTAATTATAACAATAATCTAACAATACTCTGTGTTTCACAATAATCTAACAATAATTATTGTTAAACAATAATCTGTGTTTAACAATAATCTAACAATAATCTGTGTTTCAAGTTGGTGATTTTTGCAAACCTGCCTTCTGCAGTAAGTCTGTCCTCAATGTATTCTACACTCACATGTAGTCTGTAGTTCAGTTTCTCATGAAATCCCTGAAAATTGGGCTGATTAAGTAAATGTGGTTAAACATGGAAAGAATATAGTGCAAACACAGCTATTCTATGAGTTACCCTACAATATTTCCAGCTGCACCACCACTTTCTACCTAACCAAACATTTGAAGGCTAATTTGTCAGTTTCACTGCCTTGTTACTCTCTGCCTTAATTCACAACACATGCTAAACTGGCTTAGTTTTCTGGTTTAGAATGTGGTGTGAATGCAACCCATTGGATTGGATTATGGTTCAGAGTCTCAGATAAATTAAGAAGTGTGTTACTGCAATTCAAGACCTGAAGGAAATGTGGTATATGAACAAGTGGTTAATTTAATTAATGTAATTAATTTAGGGTTAGTGTGTTAAAAACCTACGCCCTAAGTCGATTTGATTAAGGAAATCGCGATCAGGTGAATCGCGGGGTAAGCGTGTTGTTTGCACCAGACAGAGGAAAGTGGATCCGTTAAGTAGGTACTAGGGGCTTCTGTCCGCCGCCAACGGGGCTGGAAAAATTCCGGCAGCAGACTCAGGAAATTGAAGCCGGTTCTCCTGGAGGCTCGGTTCGGAGTGGAAGATTTCTAAGACATCGGAGTTCTGCGCTCTCTCTGTATAAAGCCAAGGCGGCCCCCGGAGGCTTCTACAATTATGAACGGAATTTGCAAGCCCATCGGAAGGGCAGAGGGCAAACCATCTTCCGGAATAAGTTATCCTCAGGTCGAGTCCCCCCGCCTGAAGGCGCGAAAGAAACCCACTTATAAGTCTGTCTGGTGAAGAGACGCTGCTAGATTTGCGGCGAGCCCTCCCCTCCTTCAAGGAGTGTGATTTCCTAGGCAGAGGGACCCGGAGAGCCTCCTCAGGTGAGAGAAAGGGGCCATAAACCCGCACTTGGCCGGCGATGAGGGTCAGTCGGAAGACGCGGGCCACTTTGACGGAGGATTACGCGCCGGCTAATCCCTCCTCCCGAGAGAGAATGCGGCGGTACCGGCTCGGTCACCCCCGCCGCTCCCCAGAGCAGGTGGAGCCCTGACACGGGGTGTGCCCGAGGAATACGCTCTCTCCAGGGGGCAGATTCCAGTGGCAGGGAGTGGCCAAGAGCAAACGGCGGCTGGGGCCGGCACACGGCTGCGGAGGCGCGGCAGAAAAAGGCGGCAGCGCTAAAGAGAGCGAGAGCAGAGCTGCTGGCGCACAGGAAGGCCCGCCCGCGTCTCCGGACGGGTAAGTCTTGGCCGTGCCAAGGAAGGTGGGGAGCTCCGGCCCCGCAGCGGCCTTGGGCGCCCGGCAGAAGGTCAAAGGGTGGCCGCGGTGGGACCAGCGGGCTTTCTCGGGAGGGAAGCTGAAAGGAGCCCCCATATGGAAGCGAGGGCCAAATATCGCTGGGGAAACATTCCTAACGTGGAAAGTTTTATTCGACCCACAAACGAGGGGACCGGGTGCGAATGATGCCCTTAGAGGCTTCTGGGGGTGTGTGTGTGGGCACGACGGTTCCTTCAGTGCTTTGTATTTACTTTACACCATGAGAACGGAGTAGGTAGGTAGGTGCCATGCGTGATTTGGATACGCCAAATTTCAAACTGCTGCTTAGAAACCTCCCCCGCCCCCCCTATCCCGTGGAATATCAAGAAAAAGTGTTTCCAAGGGACTTGTATTCTAGTCCTCATGTGTGCAGGAAAGCTTTGGAAGATAGTTTCTGTAACTTAACTGAAAAATTGGGATTGGCTTATCCAGGCCTTTTGAGGATGAGGAAGTGGTTGCTTTTGGTTCAATACTGATATCAATAAAGTCAAGCTCAACACCTAAGGGTGTCTTGGACTTGTCTGTATGATTTTCTCAACAGGAGAATAGAAGGGATTTACCACCTGTATTTGTTTTGTGGGTGATTTTCAACTTTCCAGGCTAGCCTACATTTTAGAGATTCCAGGGAAATTTCTCCTCCAGGGATCCAGCCAAAACTAACCTGACAACCCTAGCCAAGGTCAAGCAGGTGCCGCCATCGGCTAAGAGTCTTGGGAGAGGTAACATCCCTCAAATTAGAGGAATTGGAGCTCAGGTTATTTGGAAACCCCATTGCCTAGCAAATCCCATGCTGGTTATAGAAGGTCTGTGTAGCTGTTCAGTGCCACAAGATTCCTGCGCACTGTTTATGCTCAGAGGCACTCTTTGTCCCCCACCCTTTTTCATATGTTCCATACGGCAGTGGTTCTCAATCTGGTCTGCGGACACTGATGTCGTCACAGGGAGGTCTGTGAAGGCTTGAAGAAATGTTACCATTGAAACCTTGAGTTAAGTCTTGATGGAACATGGCCGTGGTCTGTGGCCACAAAATGAAGGAAGGTCTGTGGTAAAGAAAAGATTGAGAAACCCTGCCGTACGGTATTGTGCAGGATCTAAAAATAAGGTAACCTGCTTGGGAATTTGGTCTCTCTAAGAAATCCCTGCTGAGGAAGCAGTCACTTCAAGAGTTCTTTGTTCGACTCACCTGTGTCCAGAGACTGGGTTGCTTCGGGGTGTTAGTTTAAAAAAGAGTTCAAGAGACAGAGACGAACTTCTTTTGGCTTAAATCCTCCACCCTCACCCTCAAGAAATGCCTGCAAGAGCTCCTATGGTAATTCCTTGTTTGTCCTGTTTCCCCTGGCGTGTTTGTCCCTGTCGAAAAACCAGTGCAGAAGAAAGATTATTCTTTGGAAGCCTTTCAAGAAAGCTTCAGGTAGCAGCTGTTGGGAGACCGAACCCAGTGATCTGTGAAGACCAAGCATACAGGGAACTGTAATGTTCAGGTTGCCAAGTGTGGAGAATTCCTGGTTGAACTTGCATTGCTGTCTTTGCCTTCCCCCCAGCCTTGACTTGACAGATGCTCCAGCTGTCCCAGGGGTCCCCCCTTGACTGAAGTGCAGATGCCTGTGTGCCTGTCTACCCAGACAGCTGACCTTCTCAGTAACCTTTGAATAAGCTGATGAGCTGTCAAGACAGTCAGTGCTCCTGCATGCTAATGGGTTATTGACCAATACTCTAACGTGGCCAGACTCCAGTGTGCCCAGACTCCAATGCTGCTCTGGTTTCTGTTACTGATCAAGCTACTTGGGGAAAGTCTATATTCCCATAGAAAATACTATTCTCTCTTGTGACAGGGCTGGGAAGGACTCTTGTTTGAAACCTGGAAAACTCTTAGAAACAGGTAGTTTCACATGTTCCATGTCTGGGTATTTGCAAAGCTGGTAGATAAAGGGGAATTCCATTAAAGCAAAGGTGAAGAACCTACAGTCCTCCAGATGTTGCTGCCTTACACTTACAGCCTCTGTCTGCAGTGCCCCTGTTGCTGGAGGTCTGGCTGAGAATTGGATTTCTGCAACAGCTGAAAACCCACAATTGAATGACAGAAAATAATGGATTCAGGTTGTGGGATAGCTGGTTTCTTTATTATTTATTAACTACCTCTTTTGTTGAGTCTACATATCCCTCTGTCCTAAGGTCTGCACTGCCAAAAATCCAGACTGCTGCTAGATGATGGCAGAGATAAACTCCTTGGTGCCTTCTAGTGGTCATCTGGGTTTTTGCAGCCCAATTGGATGGCCTTCCTTGTCCTATTTACATCTGAAAAATGGATGGATACTCGCTGCAGATTTATTTATTAAACTCATACACGGTGATTCCAGGTGGTTTATAACAGCAAAAATCCACAACGTAAAGCCCTACCCGCCCCCTCACAGCCTTATAGTCAAACCAGCTGCCCAGCATGCTTTGCACAGTTCTGTCAACCTGCTGCCTACTGAAGAAATGTTTACAGAGGACCAAAGGGCTATTATGAAGTCAACTGTTAGACTTGAACCCAACATCACATTTGCATTTCCCAACATGAGGAGCAGCCCTATTTATCCGTCCACGTTACTGCTTCTCTTCTGACAATGGTTTATCAAGCTCTGCTCCCTGATCTTTTTAATGGGAAATGCCACAGCCTGAACCTGGAACATCTGACACAAAAGGTGTATGTTGTACTAACTGAGCAACAGTAATTTCTCCTCCCACTCCTCCATTATCTGGGAGGTGGGAGTGAGTTTGGCTGGCAGAAAGTTGAAGTCTGATTCCCACTTTGGATCCAGGGCCTTAGATAATCCCTTCTTCTTAATTCATTTGTTGGGTGAGGCTTTTGTTGATAATAATTAAGAGAAAAAAATATATTGTGATTTCTGATTATTGTTTGTGGATAATAAGTGCAGGGAGAAAATAGTTGTAGGCTATTATTGAGCCAAAATGTATATCTTGGAGATCATTTAATCCAACCCACAGCTCTAGTATAGGATCTATAGCGCAAAATGCAGTTTTTAATTATCTCCCTTTCCTGGGAAAGAAAACCTAGCAGCTCTTAAGCCTGCTAGATTCCTCTCTAATTGCTGTAATTATCAGGGTAGCTCTCCTAATGTTTAGTCAAATGCCTCTTCAGTATTATCTCTACCAATGTCAGATAGTGAAACGCCTGCAGATTTTTCTCCCAGTTGTCCTTCAGCTGGAGGGAAAGTAATTGGTTTTAAAAATTGTTTTCAAAGAGAAATGATCAGGAGTGGGTTGGGGTCTTGTCCCTTTTCTGCGCTACCAAAAAAGTTTTGCCCATTATTGAGTTCTGTGATCACAAGGATATATTTGAATGCAATCTGAATGATACAGCTCTGTAATATTCACGTAAACAAATTATTGATTCATAAAGGTTCTCAGGACTCGCCTGTGCAAATGTATCTCTGGTTGGGCAAAAAACTTTTGGGATGTGAGATTTTATCACTTGTCATGGGCAGTAAAAGAAATGAGCCTTTTGGGGGGAATTGGGGTGCTCTTTTTTTCACAGTGGGGCCAAAGGCAGTGTCTAATTTTGCCAGGTTAATAGTCCTTGACTTACAACAGTTCATTTAGGGACCATTCAAAGTTACAACGGCACTAAAAAAAGTAACTTATGAGCATTTTTCACACTTACAACCTTTGTAGCCTCCCCATGATCCTGTGATCAAAATTCAGATGCTTGGCAACTGGTTCATACTTATGACCATGGCTGTGTCCCAAGGTCATGTGATCACTTTTTGCGACCTTCTGACAAGCAAAAGTCACTGGGGCAGCCAGATTCACTTAACAACCATGTCACTAGCTTAACCTCAGTGATTCACTTAACTGTGGCAAAAAACATCGTAAAATGGCACAAAGCTCAATTAACAAATGTCTCACTTAACAACCAAAATGTTGGACTCAATTGTGGCCCGTACCTGTCCTGCAGCCTTCCTTGCTTTAGTTCAGTCCTGAGGAAAGATTTCAGGAGGAAATGTCTTCCTTTGGCCTTTTTACCGTTAAGAAGTAGGCTGGGTTGATTGTTTACCTACCATCAAGTTGTTGTTGACTCTTAGCAACCACATAGCTAGACCTTCGTGAGGGAGAAAAGGAATCCTGACTTTGAGAAATACAGAAAAAACATCCACCCTACAGATTGAATGGAGAAATTTGGAAAGATAGTTTAGGCCTAGCTTTAATTTCTCCCCTTTATTATTATTATTTACTCCATCTTCTAATTAACTGGCGCTCTCCATCTCCTTTCTCCTTAACTTTCTCTTAAAATAGCCAGTCCTCTCAAATATTCCTGATTGTTCAGGATTAAACATTAAACATTACTGAGATAAACATGTTCATCTCAGAGATGGACTATCATTTTGAGAGAGTAACTTAACATCTTTCTTGCTGAACAGAATAGTGGAGCAGTGGAGCTATTGGGGAAGGTGAGGGTACTTGACTTATAGCCCTATTTTTAAGGGTATTTCTGAAGGGCAAGCCTATTCTTTTTTATTCATGTCCCACCCCGAATCAGCAGCCAATAACTCCAGCATTGTTCATGTTGTTGCCAAGCAAGGGATCTTGATAGACATATCCAAGGGATCGGGGTGGTAGTTTATTTATATCCTAGAGTTATTATTATAAATAATTAAAATGGCAAAGGTTCCTAATACTCCCACTTCCTCTTATTTTCTCCACAGCAACCATGTGAAGTCAGTCAGGCTGAGAGAGATTAGATTAGATTGACAGAGCTGGAAGAGACCTTGTAGGTCATCTAGTCCAACCCTCTGCCCAAGCAGGAGACCCTACTCCATTTCTGACAGACGGCAGTCCAGTCTCTTCTTGAAAGCCTCCAGTGAGCTCCCACAACTTCCGAAGGCAAAGCTGTTCCATTGGTGGATTGTTCTCAGTGTCAGAAAATTTCTCTTCATTTCTAGGTTGAATCTCTCGTTGATCAGTTTCCATCCATTATTCCTTGTCTGGCCTACAAGTGCTTTGGAAAATAGATTGACCCCTGGCTGGCTGAAGTCTCCCAGCCAGCTTTCATACCGAAAGTTGGGACTAGAACGCGCAGTCTCCTGGTTTATAGCATGGTGCCGTAACTACGACTAGATAAATAATGGCTTTGCTGCCCTTGTGTTATACTAAGGTGGGACTAGGCATTTTTGCTTGTGATGCCATTGGAGAATGTCTCCATACTCAGTCCCCATTCATGCCAAGTTATACCAGAAACATCCCTTTTCAAGAAATAACATTCACCTTCTCAAATGAAATCTAAACTGAGGGGACACAGAGTCCAACAGAGTTCCATGCATTCTTATCGCCATTCCTCTTCGCCATAGTTGTCATTCCTCTTTTTTTTTTTTTTTTGTAAATTTTATTTGAGTTTTCACAAAAAGAAAAGAAACACAATTAAAACATCTTTTTTGAAAGCAGCATAATCCCGGGTTACATTTCTTTGTGCAGACACAATTTCAGGTTCATGCTCATTTTTATATTCTATTCCATATCTTATTACAATTTTACATTTTCTACATAGCTTCTCCCCTCTTTTAATTTCCTCAATTTTATTATATTTATTTCATCTCAATTCAAATCATTATATTTATATTTTTTGTCCTGTTTCAATTGTCTATTATCTTTTCTCATTAAACAAAATTTCTCCTGTAGTTACTGATTGGAGTATGACGCCTTTATATCTTCCCCCTAAAAATTATAACACTCAATATAATACATAGCTTCCATTCGGATTCTGTTTGGTACATTCTTAAACTACACACAATATTCTTATAAAAAAGAAAAAATTATAAATGTATATAATTAAAACAACATTCCATTCCAATTCAATTCTATCGTTAATATTAAAATTCATTAAAGTCTTAAGATTTTTCACGTTACTTTTCAATTAATTACCATACCTCTATGGGAACAATTATTAGCTTTCCATAATCAATTCCCCCCCTCTTCACTTATATTTTATAAAACATTGACTAATTAAAGTGTTCCCATTCCTTCCTAATTCAATTTTCTCATTTATTTCATTTACTTTATTCACAAACATTTCACTAAGTTACACTAACCATTCTATCCCTCATTCTAATCATATGTTGTTTCCAATTTTCTAAAGTTATTTGTATTACAAATATAACAACACAATCTCATGTACCTTTACAGAATCCCCCTTTCAGTTAAATTTTTACTCATTATCTCTAAATAGGTCCTGTTTCTTTATATCTTGCTCCAGACCTTTGTGACTTCTTTTCCTTTCCTTCTTCCCTCTCTTCTTCTCTCTCCCCTTTTTACCCCTTTGTCTGTCTACCTCTATTTCCCTCTTCTGTATTCCCCTTTTCTGTTGTTTTCCAGTATTATACTTATTTTTCGAATTATTTTTCTTTTCTTTGGTTGTTTTTTTAAATCTTAAATTCTCCATCCTCTTTCCCCACTTTCCTTTTTCTTCCCCACATAAAGTTACTTGTTCATTAAAGATGGCTTCTTTTTTGTCCCAGTCTTCTAGTTTTGCAGTCTTTTCTTGTTGTTTCTCATAGTTTTAAATCTCCATTTCTAAGAATTGAAAAACAAAGCCAAAAGAACCCTTCCTTTCTTGTGCCTCTTCTCTGTACTTTTTAAGTTCCATTTTCAATTCATCGAAAAGTGATGCCATTGTAAAAAAATTTAAACAACCACCCGATTGATTTTAGTCATTCAAATATAATAGCCAAAAATCCAAAAGTCACCAAGTAATCCAAATACACACAAACTGTTTCTTTTTTGCTCTTTCTTTTTTTTCCACTTTCTCTTCCTGGGGTTACTATTTAGTTGCAAAGTTTCAGTTAAAAAGTATCTTTTAGAAGTCTTATTGAAATTTTACTTTAGATTCTTTTAAAGTCCAGGCAGTCTCCTCCTCCTTCCAGATCCTGCCCTTATTCTTTTTCTCCCCCTTCCTGCTTATAGAAGAAAAAGGTTTTAATGTCCAGAAATCTTTATTGTCCCTTTGGCATTTAATTATATTTTCAGCTTAATTGCCTGTTGATGCCAAAGCAGATTTTTCCAATTTCTTATTCTTAATTGTCAATATAAGGAAGGAGAGAGAAGAAAAAAAAAGCCAAACCTTTCCCTTTACACTTTCTTTCGCTGCTTCTGACTCTTCTTTGGGAGCAATGTTATTTCTTGTAAAATTTAAATTCCAGGGTACCTTAGTTATTGCTTTTTCAACTTAGCCTGGTCAGCCAAAAATTTCACTTCTTATCTTCCTCCTGCACGTTCTTTTCTGGTTGAGTACTTCTTTGGGGTGGCCATTTCTGACTGCCGCTCCTATCGCCTTTGGGAAAGGGAGTTTGATCAGCTGAGGAGAAGAGATGCGGCTCTCCTCCACCCTGCTGGCAGTCTCCCCCTTCTTCACCACCTCTACGGGGTGGCTTAGCCCTGAAACTAGCCGGCTCGGGGCGCTCCAGCGGCGAGCCCAGGCAGAAAACGCACACGATCGCGGATTCCTGTCTGTAGCTGAAGCCCTTCAAACCGGAAGTCTGACCATAGTTGTCATTCCTCTTTTGTTGCTACCAGTACATATATGCAGATGGTTGACCATTGACTAGAATGACTTGCAGACACTTTTTTTTACAGCCCACATGTTCTCCAGGTTGTTGTAGAACTGAATGCGTGAGTGGGCAAGAATATGTATCTTGCCTTTCTCACATCCCTGAATGTTGCAGGGCTGTGCAGCCCATAACCTCCCACTTTATATTTAGCACCAGTGAAGTCCATTTTGCATTGCTGTGGAAAGTTTCTCATGGAGGATTTTTTCTGCTTCTCATCCAATGCAGATAATGATCTCTGTGCATTGCCTTTTGACCTTGCAGCCTCTCTCCAAAAGCAATCCAGAAGATACAAGCAAATTGTGCTTCTTGCTTAAGATGCATATGTGTGACTGGAGAACCTGATTGCTGTAAATATCAAGTCATACAGTTTTATTGAAATGTCCCTTATTTCCCTGTTGTACAAATGTTGAGAAGTTAGTTGCTCAATGAAAGATTGAATTCATGGAGCAGCTTCTCTAATCCTCTGTATTCGGGTTTTCCTTATTCTTTTCCACAGGAGATGCCACAAAGTATAATTTCTTAATTTAGATCATCTTCTAAATCCTTTAGATCAAGGGTGTCAAGCTCAAGGCTCTTGGGCTGGACACAGCCCATAGGGTGCTTAGATCTGGCCTGCGGGGAAACAGCAAAGGACCGGCCCGCGGTGCCTTTGCCAGTGAAAATGAAGCACAGCCATCCCAGGCTCAGTTTTGGGTTCTGCAGGAGGCCATTGAGGCCAAAAACAAGTGACGTCGAGCTGACACCAGTGATGTCGATCTGGCCACGCCCACCCTGACCCCCTGAGGTAAAACACAATCCTGATGGGGCCCTCAATGAAATCGAGTTTGACACCCCTACTTTACATCTTCTTTAACGACTGAGGCCACAAAAGCAGTGAAAGGTTTAGGGCTAGGGGGAAAAAAAAGACTAGGGTAACATTAGGAGAACTGCAAAGGACAAAGACCAGTATTTCTCAATCGCAGCAACTTTAAGGTGTGTGGATTTCAATTCCCAGAATATCCTAGGCAGCAGCTTCTACCATGAGGAGAAGTGGGATGAGAAAAGCTGATATAGCCGGCATTTAAGAACAGGGACAGCAAAGTATCTTTAGACTGTATAACAAAGAGAGCCAATTTGGTGTAGTAGTTAAGGGCACTGGTCTAGAAACAAAGAGGCCATGAGTTCTTCTCTAAGCTTGAACATGAAGCCAGTTGGTGATTTGGGGTCTCTCCCTCCCTCCCTCCCTCTTAAAAGAGAGCACTGGCAAACAACTTTCAAAAGTATTGCCCAAAAAAGTATATGAATTTATTCAGATGGTCATTAGGAATCAAGACTGACTTGAAGCACACATATTAATAAAGATAGCAAAAAATAAAGTGTAGTAGTTCAGGTACTGGGGATGAGGGCGAAGATGAGATGGTAGCAACACTTAAGTCCTGTAAACCTTTGCTGCAATTAAAAAGTCAGCAGAAGGCTTTTGATCCATTTCACCTGTCATTTTCTAGACAGCCACCTATAGCCTTTGGTGACTAAGTGTGGGTGTTAACCAAACATCATGAATTCAAAGCCTTCGTGGCAACAGACACAACATCTATCACAAAGGCTGCATGTACAAAAGAAAGAGAGAAAAAAACCCCATGTCTTCCACTGAACGGGACTGTGCTGTTTGAAAGCGGCTGTTTTATTTGCAATTCTTCCCCTGTTTTAGTATCTTATCTTGGTTTTGCAGGCAAACTGGAGCCACCTCCCTTTGAATCTACTTGACAAAAGGTGTCTCTGCTCCTGGTACATTGTGGTTTGGGAGCACGTTATCATCAGTGCTGACCTTTTGTCCTCTTTTTGTCCTTCTCAGAAATGTCAACTCATTTCCTGACCAATTCCTCCGAAGTTTGTTGAATGGAAGCGTGGACTATTGAAGCATGACACCTGAGTCCTTCGGCTTTTGGTCTTTCAGTGTTTGGGTCCATTGCAACCTCCAGTGACACCATGGCCCACCACAATGTCGGTTTCCAACCTGAACCCTCAGCCCCACCCTTGGATTCCAAGGAGGAAGCCGTGAATGGCACGGAGGAACCGTCCAATGCTGAGCCCAGCCCTTTGGACTGCGTTATCTGCTTCACCCCTTATGACCAGCTCTTTAAACTGCCAAAGGAGCTGAGCTGCAGGCACGTCTTCTGCCTGGAGTGCCTGGCCCGCATCAACGTCTCCTCAGAAGACGTCAACGCCATCACCTGCCCCGTCTGCCGGGCACCCACTGTCTTGCCTCCCCGCAAGGGCCTGCCGGGGCTTCCCACTCGCCGTGACTTGCTGGAGCAGCTCAGCGCAATGCCGGTGCCCCCTGGCTCAGTGCGCTTTGATCGTCGGCGGGGTTTGCTCTACTTGCCAGCGGGGAATAAAAGCGGGGCTCAAGTCGGATCGAAGCCAGGACCTCCGCTCAACACTGTCAGTTTGAGTGTTGATGTCGGGAGGCCTCCTCCCCCAGGGTCGGTCCGAAGGCTGGCCGTCTCGGGTTGGCCATTCTATGCCGCTCTGTCGGTCGCCTTGCTCGTTACTGTCGCCTTGATAGTCTGTGGCATCTACATCTTCATGATGCCTTCCATGTACATTTCAGTGGGAGGATTTCCCAAAGGGAATCACAGCTTTGGCCTTGGAGGAAACCACTCTAATCCCGTAAGTCCGTCCTCAACCGAACGCTAAGGGATGGGCTTCCTGCATCCACCTGTTGGGATTGTGCTGCTGGTCATTTCAGATTCCTCAGAAACTCCCTGGCCGCCTCCAGTTGCCTGGGTAGGATGAATGGGAAGATAAAGCTTCACTCTGCTAATCCTTTTCATCTCTGGAGGCTGTGGCACCACCAGCACTTTACTGTATGGGGAATCACTCCTGGGACTTCCAATGGCACTTTTTCTCGCAGCCACCCAGCTGAGGATCATCTTTAGAGGAGGTGTATTGGAGAGGTCACAGTGGCCCCTTTGCTGTTTTATTGCTCAGAGGAACAGGCCAGTGGAAAAACAGAGCATGTTATAACTTCTTGGTGGAAGGGAGACATTAAGCCACCTTAATTGGTACCTTGGCAGAGACATACCATGCTGTTAAAATATTGCCAACCTTCCTTATCCTGGTGCCCTCCAGGCATGCTAGTTCATTATCCCCAACCCCTCCAGGATGTCGTAGTCCAGATGTCAGATGGTGCCAGGCTGGAGACTTATCATTCCAGATGAGGGGAACATCATTCCAAGTACCGAAGCCACTTGCAGCTTGAAACTTTTTCCCCAATCAGAAATTTAATGCAGGGCAGAATGTAATGGGGTAAAACTCTTAGGAAACGCGGTTAGGAAGAGGCAAGCGAGGATGATGTTTCCGTTGGCCTTTTCTCCTGAACAGCTGGTGAAATCTACTCTGCGGTTCTGCTTCACAAATGAATCTGGCACATCACTTCCAGGGACTGAGGTTTCTTTGGCAAAGGGACTTCCTCCCTGGGAACTGCACTTTCACTGTTCTTGGTGTTTCCTTTTTTTTTTTTTTGCTTTCTATCCTCTCCTCCTGGGCCCAGGCTACACTACTCACAGGAGCAGCTTGGCAGACAAATCCCCGTTTGGTGTGGGGTTGAGTGATGGGCACCTTTGCCAAAGATACCCAAGTGAGATTAATTGTGGATGCTGCTCTGGAATTCTGGCTAGCATGAATATAGATGTCGAGCTTTGTGGATTACAACAGCCGCTAATGAAGTAGTAAAGTATCACTTCCAGTTTATTGCTTGTTTTGCTACCTCTTCTGTGGCCTGAAAGCAGGAATCCTAAAATCGCAAGGTTTTCCTAATGTGTAATGAAGCGAGGGGACTTTACCTGCTCTGAGATACTTGCTGTGTAGCCATAAAGGCCCAAGACTGGGATTTAGGAAGGAGGGAGAGATAGGGTGGAACAGAACTGCACAAAGACAGCCTGTGATAGAGGTTTGGAGATTTTTATCTCCAACTCAAGAGTCATAATTTTTCTTTTATTGGATTGTGGTTATTAATTGGCTGGGGGCAAAAAAAACCCAACCATCTGGCTTTGTATCTGTGGCTTACTAGCAGCAGAAAATGCACAGATCAGCAGATAAAGTGAGAAGCAGTTACGGGCAATTAACGCAGGTCAAATTACTCTGAAACACAACAGGACGGATCAGTTAGGGAAGGAAGAATGCCAGTAAAATTCTGCACTCTTCAGGTTTTGTGCCTTAGAAATTACTCTTTGTTTTTGTTTCTGTTATTGTTGGCCACTTTGTTCTTGGATATATGCCCCAAAGCTGTTTCACCGTCCTGTATAAGAAATCTGTATTATTGGGGGGAAAATACTTATTTGTAAAAATATTGGCCAGCTGCTTTGAACTTGATACTTGTGATAAGGAAATTTAGAACTGGAGTCCAAAAGCCTAGGACTCTATGCCCATTGCCCTAAGAAGTTTAATCTTCTTAAATGTTTTGTCTGCAATCACAAATAACCATTAAAAGACTTTCACAGATTTCTTAAGCATGTCTTGGGAACTTATTCTGGGTTCGTAACATGTAATTTTTTTTTTTCTCTTTATGGTTGGCTAGGAGTTGAGCAAACTCCTCTCCAATCATTCATCACCTGGGCCTGACACCTGAAGTTCAACTAAATTATTGGCATTGGTATCTTTGATTAATTGATCATTGCTATTGAGAGATCTAAATGGATATCTTCCTTAGGTAGCTCTTATTTTTCCTTTGCCCTGTCCCTCAAGCAAATTATTCTTTTCAGCAATCTAAACATTATAACTCCTAAGGTCACAAATGGATGAAAGATATACATAATACAACAGTGTTTTGTAACCTGAAAGGCTTTAAAATCTGTGAACTTCTAATTTCAGAACTCTGGGAATTGAAATCCATACATCTTAAAGTTATGATGGTTGAGAAACACTGCGGTAGAGAACATCAGAATCAGCAAGCTAGCCTCTCAGTCTGCTTGTGGAGGCTATTTAGCTATTTGTGTATGTGTGTGTGTCTACTTGACTGCATTTATTAAAATGCTGATTCCTGCATATATGGGCAAATGCAAAACAACAATGCCTTGGAGGATGGAACCCAGAATGTTGTTATGGAGGAAGATCCAGTTACCCTGTACCTCGAAATCCTGTATATCTATTGAGAGCCAGTTTGGCCTAGTGATTAACGTGCCAGCCTAGAAACCAGAAGGTTATGAGTTCTAGTTCTCCCTTAGGCCTGAAAACAAGCTGGGTGACTTTGGGCCAGTCACTCTCTCTTAGCTTAACCTACTTCACAGGGTTGCTGTTGGGGAAAACTAGGAGGATGTATTGCCGCCTTGAGTTATTTAACAGCGTTTGCCACCTTGAGTTATTTAACAATAATGAAGGGATAAAAATCTAATTAAAAATATCTCAACCACTTCAAACAGGAACTTCTAAGAGCCCCTTTTTTTAATGGGAAAGAATCTCCTCATTTTGGATGAGCAGGAAGTTGAGGTAATATTAGTTCCTGGCAGTTTCTAATCATCTTTCTGGTTGCCCCCTATCTAAGGAGTTAAAATAATTGTCCAACTTCACTTAAATCTTACATTTATTCTCCAGAGAGCTATGTCTGCAGTGTACGAAAGAGTGGACTGAGCTCTAATTATACTGAAGAACTGTCCTGGCACACAGTTTTGGCAGCAACAGAGCAAGCGTGCTGGCCACGTGACCTCCATCGATCTCTACTATTTTCCCATTTTCCATAGCTGTTTTAACTCCAGGAGCTGGGCATTATTAAACAAATGATCTTTTTTTGCCTTAGGGAGGCTGGGCTAATTCATCTGTTCATTCATTGGCAGAGATTAAGGCTATATTTTAAAAGAGGCTTTTCAGACTAGTCTAGCCACTCCTTTGCTTCCTTGGCTCTGCTGCAGTAACAAAGCTTTTCCCAAAACAAACAAACAAACAAAACACACACACACACACACACACACACACACAACCTCCCAGTCAGGTATTAATGGCATTGAGCAGCTTTTCTTCTAAAGTAGTAAGAACAATCTGGAAACAGTCCAAATATACCTGCTTTTTCAAACATGTAGTTTTTACAAGTCTGTGGTAGCAACCAATTATGGTTGGCATTAACTGGCTATGTTTTTTAATCAACTTTAAAAGCCCACCAGAAGGGTTTTCTCTCTCTCTCTCTCTCTCTCTCTCTCGGCTCTACTTACTTTCTTTTTTGAATATGTTTTATTGGTTAGGTTCTTCTTTCTTAGGAACTTGCTTATAAGAGGACCCCAGTGAACTCAGTGAAACTTACTTCAGAGCCAAACTGCTTGTCCTTCCCTCATTCCCAAGAAGTATGATGAATGGTCAAAGCTGGTGCAAGTTTATAAGCCAAAACGTTTAGATGGTGCTAAACTAGATTGAGATGCTCTCGAATAACATGCGTTGATTTCCTATACATGCAGTCAAGTGTGTCTTACACCACAATAGAGCCCCAAATTTCCATTGCTAAACCAAGACTGAATTTTGAATTTTGTCTCATTTGCCACAGTTAAATAAATCACTGCAGCTTGTAACACGGTTAAGTGAATTCGGCTTCCCCATTGACTTCGCTTATCAGAAGGTTGCAAAAGGTTGATCGCGTGTCCCTGGGACATTGCAACAGTCATAAGTGTGAAAAATGGTCATAAGTCACTTTTTCCAGTGCTGTTGTAACTTCAGATGGTCACTAAACAAATGGTGGTAAGTCGAGGAGTACACGTGTAAGAGAATGAACAGGTTGTACCTACAAGTTGGGGGAGAATTGGAGAAATCCATTTTGCTATCTGACTTAACATAACAGATTATCAGAGTTGGAAGGGACCTTGTAGGTCATCTAGTCCAACCCCACCACCCAAGTGGGAGACCCTACACCATTTCTGACAAATGGCAGTCCAATCTCTTCTTGAAAGTCTCAAGTGATGGCGCTCCCACAATTTCTGAAGGGCAAGGTGTTCCACTGGTTGATTGTTCTCACTGTCAGAAAGTTTCTCCTTGTTTCCAGGTTAAATCTCTCTTTGTTCAGTTTCCATCCATTATTCCTTGTCTGGCCTACAGAAATATATAGTATATGGCACCAAAAATGCTTTCATGAAAGAGAATTCCCTTTGCCCCATCCCACGTTACTTTGTGTACGTCTTACATTGTCACTGGAGATAAAACAGAACCACAAAATTGAAGACATACCATCCACAGATGACACACAGGCAGGTATTTCATATGGTATAATTTTACTAAAGAACATCTGTATACTGGTGGAAAAGTCTGGCAGGCACCTGGGCTTCCCTCACCATTCTAGGCAGCACCCATCACTTTCCTATATCTGCTGGGACAATAAAAGTGCTCCAAATGGGAAAAGCATGGGGAGGACCTGGCACACGCGTGTGCATTTTGCATGCAGAGGTGCATACATTCGTCAGACTGTTGGGCCCAGTTCCCTGATGTTCATCAGCAATCTAGCCAATCCTTGACTTCACTGTAGCTCCAGCACCCTACATTCCTTGTTTAGATGAACCAAGATGAAGGCAATAATGGCAATTAAATACGATCTAGAAGTTCTCCAGGGCCGGGTGTCAAAAGGAAGACACACTTCCAAGCATGAGCAGATGTTGCTGAGGGAGAACTGCCAATATTCGTAGAAACAACTCCCAAGCTCACCTTCACGAATCAGGCAATGCCCGTCCCCTCCTATTCAAGGAACGGTGCTTGCTTTCATAAGAGGCGTATCTCATGGTTAATTAATTACCAGCTGGACAAGGAAGTCACCTGATATATGTTCTCTCTCTCCCGTCTCTAGCAATAGCCTATATCTGAATAAGGGCTCCACCTTCACCTTCCAAAAAATTTCCCTTTGAATTTAAACCTCCACCTCCATCCTTGCATCACTCTTCACCTTTACATGGATGTGGCCCCGCTGGGACTCCGCTCTGTCCCATGATTGTACAGGAATGATGGCAGAGGTTAAAATGAGGCCTGGTTATGATGCACGATATGGCTATCGTTAGAGCCAGCCAGGTTGGGCATTTGTGGGGTTGCTTGTATTGGCAGCCAGAATCAGATCGGGAAAGTATGTTAAGTGATTTTGATAACGAATGTACATAATCGATGCACTCCGGTCCAACAGTATGGAACTCTTTGGGGTTACAGGAAATAACTTTTTGTCATAACCAAAATGCTTAGAAGACTCAATTATCTGCTGCAGGAAGACTGTGCTACAGACTGGCTTGCAATAAATAGACCCTTTTGCAAACAATCAGGTTGTAGCAAAAGCGGGGGGAAAAATGTCCTTGTAAAGAAGACCCTTGTGAATTATGGTAGGACTGTCAGTAACGGAATACAATTGCCACATCATAACTCAACTCTACACAAAATTGGTGTCCCTGAATGCTGTTTCTACTGGTATCTGTATCTACTGGTATCTGTATCTACTGGTATCTGTACCTAGGTAAGTTTACAGAGGAGCAAAAACTAACCAGTTTTCAATGCTCCTTTTAGTCTGAATTTCTTCTCGCTCTGTTTCCTGCAAGCATCCACGGCATGCAGAGAAAGAGTTTGGGTTTACAACAACCATACTTCCAGTTGCTCTCTTCCCAAGTAGTGACACTTGAAGAGTGGATGTGGGTATCCTTGGGATTCCCTACTTCTAAAATAAGTCTCCAGATTTTCCACTTGGGATTCCAGGCTCCAGGGGAAGCAGATGGACAGACATGAAGATATTTTACAAAGACTAGGGATTATTATTCCTTTTCCTTCCTTTCTTTTTTTGGGGAAAAAAAAAGCCCCTTCCCAGCCAGCTGTACAGAGTCCCCACCACCAGATGCCCATTCCCACCCCCGGCTACCCAAGCAAAGGCCCAACTCTCCCTTTCTCCAGATGTCTGTAAGGTCCTTCACTTGTAGAGCAAGTGGACACGGCTCCCATCACAGTTGTTGCGTCCCAGCTTGTCAGCCTGCTCCGCTACCAGGCAACGGACGAGAGGCAGGCTGGGCTGGTAGAGGTTGGGGCCAGTGGCTGCAGAAGCTGAAGCCGAGTTGTTGAAATGGTTGTCAGCTGCACAGTTGGAGGAGCGCCGCCGGGAACGCAGTTGCTGCCGCTCTTTCAGCTGCTGCTGGAGCTCCGAGACACGCTCTTCTTTCTGTCGGGGAGGAAGGAAAGAGGGAGGGAGGGAGGGGGGTCTATGAAGTATTGGGACAGGAGCCCCCATTGGAAGGGATGGATGTTGGCACGGGAGGACTTGATCATATGCTATGCTATGTGTTGACTGTAAAGGACCACATAATAGATTTGTTCTCAACTTGGTCCTTTAGATCAGTGGCCCCCAACCTTTTTTGTGCCACGGCCCGGTACCGGCATCACAAAATGATCCATGGCCCGGTACCAGCATCAGCACGCATGACAAGGCAAGGCGAGCCGAGCGACCGGCCAGCCAGCCGTCCCACGCTTCTCCCCGCCACCTTCAACTCCTCCTTTGTACCTTTGTCAACGGGCTTCACTTCAGGACGGCTTCGGGACGGTCGCTCGGCTCTCCTTGCCTTGGGTGCTGAAAGAATCCTCGCGCCTTAGTTTTGTTTGAAGCTACCCCCCCTTCAATGAAACTAAGGCGCGAGGATTCCTTCAGGACCCAAACGCCGCTTTCCAACCGGAAAAGCTCACCCGGAAGCACTTTCTCGTCAAACAAGATGGCGGCACCCAGCAAACCGGCGGCCCGGTAGGAAATGTTCCACGGACCAGTACCGGTCCACGGCCCGGTTGGGGACCCCTGCTTTAGATGAGCCACGGCGGCGCAGTGGTTAGAGTGCAGTACTGCAGGCTACTACTTCTGCCGACTGCCGTCTGCCTGCAATTTGGCAGATCGAATCTCACCAGGCTCAAGGTTGACTCAGCCCGCCAGCCTTCCGAGGTGGGTAAAATGAGGACCCAGATTGTTGGGGGCAATATATAAACCACTTAGAGAGTTCTGTAAAGCGATATATAAGTCTGCTATTGCTATTAGTTACAAGGAGGAGGCAGCTGCAATCCTCCCCACACACAAAAAAGACCACCCCAGAACCAAATTCACTTCTAAGGAGGCTGCCCAGCAATCAAAAGGGAAGTCAGTTCTCCTGCTGTTTTATGCTCAGTTCTGTAGACTTCTAAAATAGTATATTCTAAGAAGAGTATGGAGGGGGCTCATGAATGGTAAGCAGGGTTGAGTGCCACGCTCTTAATCTTTATAGGTGGCCAATTTGCACCTCCAGGGTTGCCTTCTCCACCAATGACCACTGGAAACACAGTGGAGTCTCCCACAATTTTGAGGAGAGAAACCCATCTCCCTTCTCTCAGGTAGAAAGTAATTCCATGCCGTCGAGAGGTGGGCTGCGGCTGGTTCACACTGGTTCTGGCAGACCGGGAGTTAAGATTAAGTGCAGTTCAGTGAACTGGCAAATCCTGGCTAGCCCTGCCCCTGCCCATTTATTGGCCTGGTTTTGGGGCCGTTTTCAGGCCATTTTTCAGGCAGTTTGGGGGGCGTTTTCAGTCCGTTTTCCAGGCCAAAAATGGCCCCCAAACTGCATGTTTTTTGGACCATTTTCAAGCCATTTTGGGTGCCATTTTCAGGCCTTTTTGGACTGAAAAATGGCCTGAAAACAGCCCGGAAAACAGCCTGAAAGTGTCACAAAAAAACAGGCCAAAAAACAGGCTGAAAAATTGGGCGCGGGGCCAGCCAGTGGTGGGATTAGCTGCAACTGGCTGAATCCTACCTGTTCCTTTGAGGCAAGTGGCTTGGGAGGTGGGGCTGGGTGTGATGAGTGACATCACCTACCCAGTCACATAACCAACCGGCCACACCTACCCAGCCAGAGAACCGGTCATTAAAATAATTGCAGCCCAGTACTGATGCCATCTCCCATCATGGCTTTGCTCTCTGCCCCACGTGTTCTCCCTCTGGCTCCAAGAAAGTTCCTACTGTGCATTATAAGCTTGTGCAGGAAATATAAGGGAAATTCAAGGAAGGGCCAAACGTCCCTTCCTTACTGCCCCCTGCCAAGTCACACAGGGTTCCCACCTCGGCAATGATCTTCTCCAGTTCACGGTTCTCCTTCTCCAGCATCCGTGATTTCTCCTCCTCATTGTTGTTGGTGGAGGAGCCAGTTTTCATGGTGTCCTGCTGCTCGGACTGCCATTCTCCCCGGGTGATAAGGCGCCGCATCTGAAACGAGAACCACAGTTCCGCAATTCATGGCTAGGGAAGGGCCGCGCAAGACAGCCAGAACAGGAAGACCGGACGTACTTCTCTACTTTTTTCAGCTCCCTTCCTGAGAAGGCCATTGTCTGGGATGGGCTAGAGCAGATCTGGGCATTTTACAGCCCCCAAGTCACATCTGGCTCTTTGGCTGTCCCTGTCCAGCCCATGTGAAGTCAATCAAAAATTAGAAATCAAATGTAGGCCACGCATGCAATATAACTGCATTGCTTTTATTTTTTCCTCAATTTAAGTATTGCATGCATGCGTGCCTGTGCACCTTCGCGGCCTTTTTGGTTTGGCCCTCTACCACAGTCCCAGTTTCAGGTGGCCCCTTTGGGAAAATTAATTGTCCATCCCTGAGCTAGAGAATGACTTAAGCAGTGTCAGAAGGGAAGTAGGGTACTTACCTTGGGCACAAACAACACAACCAGTGTGATGTAAGAGGAGAAGACAATGGCAAGGGAGGCGAAGGCGAAGGCAGCATCCTGTTGACTGCTGAGGATCATGGTCACGGGGGCCGTGATAAGACACAGCACCTACAAAAGGGAGAGGCTCCAGGCTGTTAGCTTACACCGGAAAGCACACCCAGGAAGTCTTACAGCAGGATTTTACAACCTTGACAAATATAAGGCGGGTGGACTTCAACTCTCAGAATTCTCTAGCCTTTGAAGGAATTGCTAGGAAATTTGCTTCTAGCCCTTAAGGCTCACCCAGCCCCTATGGCCAAAGAGAGATAATAAATGCCCTTGACATCCTCCAACAGGACAGGTTGTCTTCCGGAAAGCAGATGGTTATTGCTGCAGCTCTAAGCGCTGGGAAGCAAAGCTTCCTGACTGAGCTGCAGCCAGACGCTAGGAAGCTCCTCGCCAAACCCCACTGGGCTGGCCACAACAGGAAGTCAACTCTACAGGAAGGTTAAAACTGCTTTATTGAGATTGACTATAATAACAGAATTGTCCAACTCTCATTGTATCTCCTACTCCTTCTAAATATACTATAAATTTAGAATTATAAGTTCTAAATATTTTAAATTTGGTGAATATACTAAATAAAGTACATTTACCCTTGTAGTATGGCTGTAATTTTATTATTATCCTTCTCATCTTTTTTACTACCTTCTATCATTATTATTCTATTGTTTTGCATGTACATTGACAGCTTATGCGCCAGAGACAAATTCCTTGTGTGTCTAATCACAGTTGGCCAAATAAAGTTTCCTATCCCATCCCATTCTTCACTCCAGTCCATTCTATTCTTATTGTTCAGTGAATCTGCCACTTCCAAACATTATATAGACATCCTGAAATTAGAAAATAGATTTACCTCTTGTTACCTTGGCAACAGAGCTTGCAGATATATGAAGATCATCTTCCTTCCACTTTACAAAAAGAGATTTATATTGACTGTTTCCTAGTATGATTTGATTGCTTATTGTACCCTATGAGTATCATTAAGTGTTGTACCTTATGATTCTTGACAAATGTATCTTTTCTTTTTATGTACGCTGACAACAGATACACCAAGACAAATTCCTTGTCCAATAAAGAATTCATTCATTCATTCATTCATTCATTCATTCATTCATTCATTCATATCTTACATGCAACCTCCAGTGTGAGACTAAGAAGCCCAAAACAAGACAACTGCCTGATAAATTAGAAGTGGCCCAATCCCCATTCTGATCACGGCTAAGGCAGAAGCGTTGGCCCAAATCTTCTTCCTTCTCTTTAGACTGAAGAGAAACTCTTCTAATTACTTGTCCTCTCAACCTCACCGATGCACTCAGGTAGTCAACTGGCAGAGAGGATTGTCAATCATTGGAAACAACAAACCACTTACAGCCACATTATAGATTGCCATGCCCACAGCCCGGTGGTCATTGATCTTCTCTGTGGAGACTCCCTTTGTCTCATAGGCCAGGAAGATGCCTAAAAGCAGCAGCAGCCCCTTGAAGCCATAGAAGATACCTGTGGGGAGGGAGGAACGTGAAGGTGGTGGAAGGGGAAGAGGTCCCAATGGGAGAGTGGGTGTAGGGGGGGAACACAACCCTAGGAAGGGTGGCCGTAGATTCTGCCCCTCCCCCCAATTCACTCTCTCACTCTTTGGGGAGTAGATAACTCACTTCTTTTAAGAAACACTTAAAGAAGCTTACAAGAAAAAAAGCAACACATAATAATAAAGCAAGAATCAAAAAGAAAATTTAAAAACACAAATTTTAACAGGACTTTAAACCAGCCTCCCTCATTGATTAAATATCCCCAAACTTCCAGGTACCCCAGTTGCTGGTCACTGTAGTCAGAGTATTAGATGGGGGAAGGCTTGTCTAATCAGTTTCCAAACAGCATGAAAAACAAACCCTGCAACGATCATTGAGTACAAACCAAATGTAACAAAGAGAGAGGGCACCAAATGGTATGCAATTCATGCCCAATATTCTTGGCAGGGCCACCTGGCTGACTCTGTCTCCAGGATCCCGCTCAATCCCAGTCTGTGTCTCCAGCCTTATCACCTACATGGTTTTTCAACCCTCCTTCAGCATTTCCTCCCCGATTTTCTAAGACAGTCCATTTTACTTGGAATGGTAAAATACACGTGTGCAGACAGAACACCTGCGGGGAGATTGGGCAGTAGACAAGAAACCCAAAACTATTCAGGACGCCAAGCCTCGTTCCGGAATCCAAGAAAGTGACCAGGTTGTCCAGTTCTAAACTAAGGCAAGATTGGGCAGGGTTGCAGGGCTAGCCAAGGAAAGGAAAGGACACCGAAACCTTGGGATGAGCGGAAGTGGCCTTGAGACAAACACCCTTCTTTTCCCGGAGAGACTCACCCAGCCAGGTGTTCATCTTTTCGGAACTGCAGTGCTCCAGCTTGGGTAGGATCAGCACGTCAATGTCACTTTTAGGCTCCTCTTTGGTAAATTCCTGAGTGGGGGGGGAAACAGGATGAAGACATTGGAAGCAGAAGAGCCAAAAATAAAATACTATATTATAAATTATATCTATCTATCTATCTATCTATCTATCTATCTATCTATCTATCTATCTATCTATCTATCTATCTATCTATCTATCTATCTATCTACCTATCATCTTTAAAACTTTAAAAGCACAACTATAATGACGTGGGAAAATACCCGAACAAAGCTGAATATCATACATGTAAGTACCCCCGAACGTCATTATAGTTGTGCTTTTAAAGTTGTAGCAACGTTTCAGCAGAATCTCATCTGCCATTATCAGGCTTCTGTATTGTGTTCGTCTAAATTTTATATATATATATATATATATATATATTTGTTTTCTGAGGTTCTCGCGGTATTTGTATGTGGATCTTTGGTTGTTCGGGTTTTCTCGCGTAAGATTCAAAGTATCTAGGCAACGTTTCGATGAAGTCTCATTCATCATCATCAGGCCTCTGTCTTTGGCTCTGTGCTTCTCAGAGTAATGGAGATTGCAGCTGCTTCCTCCTTTTAACTGCCAGTGGGGTGGGACTTGATTGGGTGGGGCTTGGCTGTGTTCTGATTGGGTGGGGGTGTGTTCTCATTGGTAGGGGTTTGGCTGTGTTCTGATTGGTTGGGGGTTAGCCGTGTTCTGATTGGTTGGGCGTGTTCTGTTCAGGTGGGGGCTTGGTTGTGCTCAGGTTAGTCTTAGTTGCTGGGGATTTGAGCTGGAGAGTTGTGATCTTGCTGTTTGGCTTCTAGTTCGTGGTCCTGCTGCATCTTCATAGTGGGTGTCGGTTTGCTTCATGTATGGCTCAGAGGGGTTTGAAGTGGGTAGTGATGCAGCTGCAGTGCAGCTTCTGGTCCATGGTCGTTTCTCATTTTCTGAATGGGTGGGAGTCTGTTTTCTACATGGAAGTGTGGTGGTGGCATCTTGTGTGGCTCTCATGGGTGTGGGTCTGGTGTCCTTCTTCATGTTAGGTACTCGTCTGTTCATGAGGGCGGGTTTCCAAATGGCTGGAAGGCGGGAGGTGTCATCTCGTTTGTTCATGCTGTGTGGGCGTTTTCTATCTCTATGGCTTCTCTGATTATTCTGCTGTTGAAGTGTTCGGTTTTGGCGATAGTTCTGGTATTTTTAAAATCAATTTCATGTCCTGTGGCTTTGAGGTGTTGGACCAGGAAGAGGTCGTTTCTTCTTTTTGATTGAGTTCTTATGTTCTTCAATGCGTGCACTTATTCTTCTGTTAGTTTGTCCAATGTATGTGGTAGGACAGGCAGTGCAGGGGATTTCGTATACTCCTTGGTTTTCTAATTCGATTTTGTCTTTGGGGTTTCTTAGGATGGTGGATATTTTTCTGTTTGTGCAGAATGCTGTTTTGATGTTGTGTTTTTGGAGGATCTTGCTAATTTTGTCTGTAGTGCCTTTTATATATGGGAGTGTCTTGGCTACGGAATTGATCTGTGCTGGGTGGTGGTGTGAGAGTGCATGTAGATAGCGGTTAGTATGTGTTTTCTTCTGGTAGATGGTGTGTCCTAGGGAGCCATTGGATCTTTTGTATACCAAGACATCTAGGAAGGGAAGTTGATTGTTGGCTTCTGTTTCCATGGTGAATTGTATTTTGGGGTGTAGGCTGTTGAGGTATGTGAGGAAGTTGTTCAGTTTTTCTTTCCCGTGTGGCCAGATTATTACTAACCGCTATCTACATGCACTCTCACACCACCACCCAGCACAGATCAATTCCGTAGCCAAGACACTCATCTCCAGAACAAAATGCTTAGCCGATGAACAACACCAAAAAACCGAACTACACACTCTCACCAACGTACTTACAGCCAATGGATTCCAAAGAAAGAAGATTACCCACCTAATCCAAAAAGAAACCCCAACCAAAATCCAAGACAGAGAACAAGAAAACGGCAAAGCCCTCCTCCCATATATAAAAGGCACTACAGACAAAATTAGCAAGATCCTCCAAAAACACAACATCAAAACAGCATTCTGCACAAACAGAAAAATATCCACCATCCTAAGAAACCCCAAAGACAAAATCGAATTAGAAAACCAAGGAGTATCAAATCCCCTGCACTGCCTGTCCTACCACATACATTGGACAAACTAACAGAAGAATAAGTGCACGCATTGAAGAACATAAGAACTCAATCAAAAAGAAGAAACGACCTCTTCCCTGGTCCAACACCTCAAAGCCACAGGACATGAAATTGATTTTAAAAATACCAGAACTATCGCCAAAACCGAACACTTCAACAGCAGAATAATCAGAGAAGCCATAGAGATAGAAAAACGCCCACACAGCATGAACAAACGAGATGACACCTCCCGCCTTCCAGCCATTTGGAAACCCGCCCTCATGAACAGACGCAGTACCTAACATGAAGAAGGACACCAGACCCACACCCATGAGAGCCACACAAGATGCCACCACCACACTTCCATGTAGAAAACAGACTCCCACCCATTCAGAAAATGAGAAACGACCATGGACCAGAAGCTGCACTGCAGCTGCATCACTACCCACTTCAAACCCCTCTGAGCCATACATGAAGCAAACCGACACCCACTATGAAGATGCAGCAGGACCACGAACTAGAAGCCAAACAGCAAGATCACAACTCTCCAGCTCAAATCCCCAGCAACTAAGACTAACCTGAGCACAACCAAGCCCCACCTGAACAGAACACGCCTCCAACCAATCAGAACACGGCTAACCCCCAACCAATCAGAACACAGCCAAACCCCTACCAATGAGAACACACCCCCACCCAATCAGAACACAGCCAAGCCCCCACCCAATCAAGTCCCACCCCACTAGCAGTTAAAAGGAGGAAGCAGCTGCAATCTCCATTACTCTGAGAAGCACAGAGCCGGAGACAGAAGCCTGAAGATGATGAATGAGACTTCATCGAAACGTTGCCTAGATACTTGAATCTTACGCGGAGAAAACCCGAACAACCAAAGATCATATATATATATATATATATATATATATATATATATATATATATATATATATATATATATATATATATAGTACGTATATATATATTTGTCTCAACCACATAGACTATAAAGAAGGATATAAACAAGCATATATAAAGGAATACCCTAATCAAGAAACCACCAAGGAGAAAAAAATCACCCCCTTGAGCAACTCTGGCAAGACAAGCTACTGCATATGAAAAGAGAATTGCCAATTGCACAGTGGCAGAAAGGAAAGCACTCCAAGAGATTAACGTCATTGCCCAGAGGATCATTGGTTGACCTCTCCTCTCTTTGGAAGAGCTTTATAGCTCCCGCTGCCTTAAGAAAGCTCAAACATTCTCAAAGATCCATCTCATCCTGGGAACCCTTTTTTTGAACTATTACCATCTGGCAGACGACACAGGATAATAAAAACAAGGACAAAGGAAAGACACCTTCTATCCCAGGGCAGTAGCTCTTTTGAATTTTACTGCATAGTGTAGTGTTGATGTGGTTTGGCGGGTTTTCGGTTCAATGTGTGGAGTGTGAAGGATGTGTTTGTGTTTATTTTCATGGTACACCATGAAGTACACCATGTGCACTGAAGATGGTGTTTGATTTCATTGTACAAGGTGCAATGACAATAAAGTAAAGTAAAGAACAAACCCCACTCCCTGCTAGCACTGATGACGTTACCTAGCTGGGTAATAAAACATCTGCAAGAAAACAACCAAGCTTAGAGAGCACCAGGACTTCCCAGTTCAATCCTAATACTCTCTTAACTAAAGAAAGGTGTGGAAGAGGATGAAACTCTTTAATTTAACCATAGCAATAGCATTTTGGCTTACATACTGCCCCATAATACTTTAAGTATCAAGCATGGAAAATCAAGAAACCAGGCACTTCAGATGAATATAGAAGTTTAGTGCATGCTTAAGCTCTCTATAAGAATATTTACTACTGGCAGTCAAAACAAAGAGGTGATAGGTAAGAGTCAATGGATTCGAGGTGGGTTGGACTTAGGTTTCTTGTGGGTGCGAAGAGACTCAAGACTGATGAAGCATTTGACCCCTCCCTTGGGCTCAGCCTGGTCATCTCCTACAGTAAATGCTGATACAGATAATCAGAGTTGGAAGGCACCTTGTGGGTCATCTAGTCCAACCCCCCGCCCAAGCAGGAAACCCTACACCATTTCTGACAGATGGGAGTCCAATCTCTTCTTGAAAGTCTCAACTGATGGCGCTCCCACAACTTCTGAAGGCAAAGCTGTTCCATTGGTTGATTGTTCTCACTGTCAGAAAGTTTCTCCTTATTTCCAGGTTGAGTCTCTCCTTGTCCAGTTTCCATCCATTATTCCTCGTCTGGCCTACAGGAGCTTTAGAAAATAGCTTGGCCCCTTCCTCCCTGTGGCAGCCCCTCAAATATTGGAAGACCTCTATCATGTCTCCCCTGGTCCTTCACTTCACTAGACTAGCCATGCCCAGTTCCTGCAACCGTTCATTGTATGTTTTAGCCTCCAGTCCCCTCATCATCCTAGTTGCTCTTCTCTGTACTCTGTGCTATTTGCATATTGCTCCCAGCAATCTGTATTCTCATTTTACCAACCTCGGAAGGATGGAAGGCTGAAGCAACCTTGAGCCCCGCTAAGATCGAACTCCAGGTTGTGGGCAGAGTTTGCCTGCAATACTGCACTCTAACCACAGTGATACAAGGCCTCCTAGTGGTGCATTTAACATGCAAAAGGGACATATGGACAACTTTTTGTCTTGTGGCCATTTGCTTTCAAGTTTCTTTTCTTAACTGATAACAAAAGCCCAGCTGAAAAATAATCTTAAGTAAAATTTGGTAAGAAAGTTAGCAGCATTTCCTCTCTCATGCACACCTTTTTATACTTTAAATTGCCGTGACTTTACACCTCTTGCTTTATAGGTAACGAGGATAGCTTCAAGGTCAAAATTGCAGGGCAATAGCTGTCATGTACAGTTTGGAAAAAGGAGATTTTCTAATAAGTTGGTTTGACAGAAAGAAATGTATGGCTTGCTCTATATAGCACCCAGGCTCCCTACAGTGTAATGCAGAGGCACCTGCAAAAGTGGATGGTTTCATCAACATGAGGAAATGGGTGTTGTATCATATTGCAAACACCTGTCTCTTATCTGCATGCAATATCTCGAAAGTACAAGAACAGAGCTTGCATGTATCCATATTTCACAACGATTATTTTGTCATTTGCACCTCTTCCCTTGTGATATACTATTAGGTCAGGGGGGAAGGAACACTAAAGTTTTAGCCCCATCCCAGAACCATAAGCAACATTCAGTCAAAGAAGGAAAGGATCCTGGGATGGGTCTTTACATATAACTCCACTTAGAACAGTTTGCTTAGTAAACATTTGAAGTTACAACAACACTGAAATAGTGACTTATGGCCACTCATGTGATTTACATTCAGACTACTTGGCAACTGGTTCATATTTATGATGGTTGCAGTATCCTGGGGTCATATGATCCCTTTTTGTGACCTTTTGACAAGCAAATCAATGGGGAAAGCCAGATTCACATAACAACTGTGCTACTAATTTAACAACTGCAGTGAATCACTTAACACTTGTGGCAAGGAGAGGTGTAAAATGGGGCAAAAAAACCCCTCACTTAACTAATGTCTCACTTGGCAACATAAATGTTGGGCTCAATTGTGGGTGTAAGTCGAAGACACTCTGTATAGTCCAACTCACCCTGGGAATCACAATTCAACCAAGATATGAACCAATTGCCAAGAGTTGAAAGGAAAGCAACCAGGAAGAAAAACAATCTTCTCCACAGGTTGAGATAATGGAAGAGGAGAAGAAACTTCAAGGACATACCAAAGAGGTGAGATGTTGGAGAGGACGAGGCTGAGCCCAAGGGAAGGATCAACCGCGTGTTCTCTTACATGATCTCTAGGACTGCAGATATACAGGCCGGTAATTAGCGGGAGCTTGTAAAACTCAAGACTCAGAGGTTGAGAGTCAATAAAGGTGAGTTTACAGAATTGACCTCTGCTTAAAAATGTCTCTGTTGGCTGGGCCAGTATTGCTGTACCAATTCCAAAAATGGAGAGAATTGGTTAAACCGTGATTAAGGCAAACATATCACGTGAATGCAGCCAGCACAGATGGTCATAGAGGAGAAATAGTGAGATAGGCATCCAACAGACGCAGACTTTTCTACAATACACTGGGACGACTTGCTTTAGTTATGGTCCACCAAGCCATCCCTGACTCGTGGTGCCTACATGGACAAATCTATGCAGTTTCCTTGCCAAAACTTTCAGAGGAGATTCGTCCCTGCCTGCCTTCTTCCTAAGGTGGGGAAAAAAGTGACTGACCTAAGTCACTCACTTTATTCCATGCCTCAGGCAGCGATAAAACAATTCTCAATTTCCTGGCTCCAAATTTAGTGTTGTTAAGCTTGATTGCAACTGTTGGCTTTTCTGTAAAAAAAAAGAAAAACCCAAACCAAACCACTCGTCAGTGGAATGAGAACCATTTCCAGTAAAACGAGGCTAGTAGTCTCTCTCTGTGGTTCCAGAATGACACCTAAAGGACCTCCAGCCTGCAGGGCCAGTGATGTGGGATATTACAAATAACAATAACTGGGAAACCACAAGGCTCTCCTCACTGATCTAATAGGAATGCAGAATCTTCTTTTGAATATGCTTTTAATATAAGAATAGGTAAGCATGTTCGATAAGCAACATTTCACTGCTGAAAAGACAGGCCTTCTGGTTCACGCTAACATAATTTTAGTTTGATTCACTAAAACTTTGTGGGCTAATAATAGAAAGGCAGTCTTGTACGCTCCATGGAATTTTTTAAAACTGCTGTTTCACCTATCTTGGTACTAATGGTACCAACAGCTGTTTCAACAATCTGGCCCTGTCTACTGGAATCCTTGAACCTATAGCTCCTTTTTGAAATGATGCCAGCTTAAGAAGTTACCTCCGTTGTGCGTTTCAGTGGGTTAACTATTTGCCAGATAGCCAAGATGACAAAATCAAGCCCGACAAGCAATCCAACAGTGGCATAGAGTTTCCAGGGTTCCAAAGTCTGTGGGAAAAGAGGAGAGAGAGAACTGGGGGCTGGACCCACTCAAAGGGACGGAATAGAACACATGAAATTTCACGGATCCCGGAGGCCACAGATTCAAGCTGACCTGAGTTTTCAGACCATGGATCCATCTAGTCGATTACAATAATTATTGTTTACCCAATTTCTTTTATTGTGTTTTATTGGGTACTATGAAAACAATACACATTTATTTCACATGCTTCATTTTTTTTATTATGGAAGCAACAGTTTCCCCCAAGCTGGTGCCATTTTATATGTTTGGCTCTCATAAACCTGGGAACTGAAGTGAATATTACTTGGAAGGCGTCAGGCTGAGGAAAGTTGTGAAAGTGTGGGAAATCCAAGACCTTGTGCCAAAAGTTTAGTAGAAAAATTGGGCTTAAGGTAAGAACTAAGATAACACAAAGTTGTTCTGAGAAACAAGTTGTGTGCAAATACAGTTTCCCCTTAAATTCCTGTTTTGGATCCAGAGAGGACTGGAGAAACTGGTCCCAGCCACAACAATACCAGGCTGCATGGTTCAATGGTTTGATTTAATATAAGGCAGCCTCCTCAATGTGCCTATGAATTTAAGTTCTGTTCCTGCAGTGACAGTTCCTTGGGAAATTTATCAACCTAAATGTAAAAACACAACACCGTAAAGCAATAAATCAAAACAGCAAAGTTCAGCAGTGTTTAAACAAGAGGCTAAGGACACACACACGCAGAGAGAGAAAGCATGGTATCCATGGAAAAGGAACTCTGAGAATTTTATTATGCCTTTTCTGAAGTATGGTTACAAGATCAAATTTACTAGCCCTCCCACCCTGAGAATGTGCTCCCCTCCAAATCTGCAAATCGTAGCAAAACTCAGATGTAAATACACTCCTAGCCCTGGGCTTTGCTAAGATTTATCAACTTACGTATCAAATCCTTTCACCTAAAGACACACCCACCAGATATAAAAGGTAAAGTATCTGGGAACGCTAACCACTATCAACAATTATTTTAGTGGAACAAAGGGCGTGGTATGATTTCAGGATTAAATTCCTGCGGAATAGAAAATGATGAACACCCTTGTAACGTTTGAGCAAATGTAGGCCAGTTCTGTCTTGGTGTGGCCCCAAGCCAATTCTGAATTGTTTCTAAGAATAACAGCATTCCAAAGAAATATATGGTATACAGTATATCCAAATCCTTTGTCTATATTACTTGCTTCATTTGAATGACTCAGCACAGAATGGCAAGAAGACAAAATACATACCTTCCGTCGTTCTTTCTTCTCTTCCTTCTTGGTGAAGACGGTGTGCACCCACCAGATTTTGGTAAACATGCTGCCATAGCCAAGGCTGAAACCCAAACCCAGGAGCCAAAGCCGTGCCTGGAAGTAGAGTGGGGAAAATAATAAGAAGAAAGCAGTAGCTTTCTCCAAAGCTCTTAATCAACCAAGAGAATCTGGGACTTTCCCAAGAGATATCTATTGCACAGAGTGTTGATGCATTTTCTAACACCATAGATTTACAACATTTTAACTTTCGAAGTTACAACAGCACTGAAAAAAGCGGTTTATGACGGTTTTTCACACTTCAAACCATTGCAGAATCCCCATGGTCACATGATCAAAATTTAGATGCTTGGCAACTGACTCATATTTATGACGGTAGCAATGTCCTGGGGTCATGTGGTCACATTTTGAGACCTGACAAGCAAAGTCAAAAATTATCCTGTAATCTGTAACTCTTACACTGTAAAAACATACGGACTACACAACTCGATCAGGGCAAAACAATAGATGCAATCTACATAGACTTCTGTAAAGCCTTTGATTCAGTAGTACACGACAAACTACTCCTAAAACTAAAATCTTATGGTATCTCTGGTCAACTGCATAACTGGACAGAAGCATTCCTGTCAAACAGACAACAAATGGTCAAAATTGGGTGTGTCCTATCCAATTCTGTACCTGTCAACAGTGGTGTCCCCCAAGGCAGTGTTCTAGGACCAACTCTCTTCATACTCTACATAAATGACCTCTGTGATCATATTAAGAGCAACTGCATTCTTTTTGCTGATGATGTAAAGCTGTTCAATACCACAGACAATACTGCTACCCTTCAAAAAGATCTTGACTATGTATCAGAATGGTCAAACAAATGGCAACTTGAAATCTCAACAAATGCTCTGTCTTACATATTGGCAAAAAAAAAAATCAGAAAATAAAATACAAGCTTAATAGTCAAGATCTTGTTGATGATCCAAGCTCTGTAAAGGACCTTGGAATACTCATCTCTAATGATCTAAGTACTAGAGCCCACTGTAACTACATAGCCAAAAAGGCATTAAGAGTTGTTAACCTAATCCTACGTAGCTTTTTCTCTGGTAATATCACACTACTAACTAGAGCATACAAAACATTTGCTAGACCAATACTTGAATACAGCTCATCAGTCTGGAACCCACATTACCTATCTGATATTAGCACAGTTGAGAAAGTCCAGAAATATTTCACAAGAAGAGTTCTCCTCTCCTCTACTCGTTGTAGAATACCTTATGCCACCAGACTTGAAATTCTAGAACTAGAAAACCTTGAATTAGGCCATCTTCAGTCTGATCTAAGTATGGTATATAAAATCATACATTGCAATGTCCTACCTGTCAATGAATACTTCAGCTTCAACCATAACAACACAAGAGCACACAATAGATACAAACTCAAGGTTAACCTCACCAAACTTGATTGCAGGAAATACGACTTCAGCAACAGAGTGGTCAATGTCTTGAATACTCTACCTGACTCTGTGGTTTCTTCTCCAAACCCCAAAAACTTTAACCTTAGGCTGTCTACTATTGACCTCACCCCTTTCCTAAGAGGTCTTTAGGGGGTGTGCATAAGCGCACCAACGTGCCTACTGTCCCTGTCCTATTGTTTCTTTTATTTTTCTTATATGTACCCATTTCATGTATTCATAACTATGTATATACTTATACTTATTATCTTGTAAACAATTGACAAATCAAATAAATAAATAAATAAATTTGCATGGAAACTCTCAGTTCTGAAATGGAATTAGAAGTGAAGGGGACTTCACTGAAGAAAAATTCAGAAATTGGATTTGAGTTTGAATATAACCCAGGGCTGGTAACTGTGGTTCTCCAGAAACTACAGGATTGTAGCTCCTAGCATCATTTACCGTTAAATAAGTTGGTTAAGTTTGCTGGGAAATGTAGCTCAGTGGCATATGGGGAGCCTCAGGTTTGCTATTCTTTGTTTAGCTATTAAACTACCAGGATGTTCTCTAAAGCTTTCCAGCAGCCATGATATACCTGGCAAACGAAAGGGAAGAGGTCTTTGCTGATGTGAAGGCCATCCAACCCAAGTGGGAAGACAGCTGCCTGGGCCAGTGCACAGCCCACAGCTGTCATATTGTTGAGATATGGCTGAGAGTTCTGGATGTATCTGTAAAAAAAGAAGGACGCTGGTCAAGTTCCAAGCAGAATCTGGTATACAAAGGGTTTGAGCCACCAGCTCTGCTTCTAAATTACTATAAGATCAAAATAAAGTATTTCAGCTGAATGAACTAGGCAAAATCCGTTTTGAGTAGCCAGTTTTAAAAACAATCAAACTCAATTGTTGATTCAATTTGACTTTTTTTTAAAAAAATTCTAATTTATGTTTTTGAATAATTGAATTGCATCTTGAAAGAGCCTCAGTTTAAATGAAATAAACAAATAACTCAATCTTTTTGATTGTTTTGGGTGAATATGCCCTTCAGTACCATATGAGCCAGGGTGGCGCAGTGGTTAGAGTGCAGTACTGCAGGCTACTTCTGCTGACTACCGGCTGCCTGCAATTTGGCAGATCCAATCTCACTGGGTAAAATGATTGTCAGATTGTTGGGGGCAATACGCTGACTCTGTAAACCACTTAGAGAGGGTTGAAAAGCGTGGTATATAAGTCTAAGTGCTAGTACTATACGAGAAAGGTATCTAAGAAGCCACCTTACTCCGACTTGATATTCCCTGTCTTGGTTGTCTCTAACATGGTACCTTTTGGTTGTTCAAATACTCAAGTTGTGCTGTGCTGGCAGGGGATTCTGGGAGTTGAAATCCTAACATAACTGGAAGTCATTAGATTGGGGAACTGATAAGTATTAAAATGTGACAATATCTAGACTGCTGCAGTTTCCTCACACTTGATCTGTGCTGATGGACACTGGTTCCTTCAGTGTTTCAGAATCCAGATGTTGTTCTGGATATATGAACTTTGGGGACTTTGAATGCAAAGTATGTCTTCGACAATATTTTCATTTAAGCAAAAGAAGCTGAATGTATTAAGTAGAACATCTTGTCAGTGAGATGAGTGGCATCTAAATTTAATAAATAAATAAAAGTATCACCCACCTGACATGCCCATTGTAGATGTTGAAGGCCAAGCAAATGATGGCCAACAGGATACCCAAACTTGAGAGCACCGAAACAGAAATAAAGAGCTTCTGGGAAAGGTACCGGAAGGTGATGATGACCTTAGTATAATCTGCTGGTGGGACACCACCTGCAATGAGAGATATGGGAAGGAGAAAGGAATTCAAGAGCCTATTCACATCAGAGTCTTTTTCACCAGGAAGATCCACAAAGACTAAGCACGTGTGTGGCGGGGATGTCTCCATTTGGTAACCTGAGTAGCTTGAAAGGTGCATTGCCTGAGGCTAAGCAGTTCCTCCTGACTCAACCCATGCACGAAGCTTTTCCCAAGATGCATCTCTCGGCAGACATAGAATGCTGAATTATAAAATTCACTCAACAATCACTTAAAAATGGTATTTGCTAACTTCATCATATAAAAATTAACCCACATGCCTACAAGGAAGTGGAAAGCTCTTAAAATTTCTCATTCATCTGATCCCATTCCTACCATTTATAGTGTTGGTCCTTTGTCCATCACTGTAAAGAATATACTCTTTTTCTTAATTGTTCTTGAAATGAATCGTTAACTACTACAAGTCAGTATAGATACTCCCAGGATGTCTAAACCTGAGATGAGAACATTTTTAGGCCTCAAGGAAATCACTAGACTGCTAGATTTCATCTTTTCAAATCTAAATCCCATATTTAGTCCAAATATGCACTGGGAGTTCATTCATATCTGTTTGCCTGTTAATTTCATCACCCTACAATTTCACTAACAGATTCTGGTTCACTAGTTAAAATCTCTAGAATTTCATATTCTCAGATAAATTGGAAAACAATGACTTGCATCAGTTTTTTAATTTCTTATTTTTCTCACCATATAAGAAAATGTCTTATACTGACTTACTTGGGATGTTCTGTTGAAATGATCGTTTGGCTATGTTGCAGCAGGACAAAATTTAGAACAACTTCTGGATTTTGTCTCAATTCCTGGACTCAGAATAAAACTGCTGGAATGTACAACTTTGTTTTGATCTTGGAACACTTGAAATCACCAGCTTCAGTTTGAAGCACTATTTTAGTATTTATTTATAACCCAAATACTCAAAATGCCATTGCTCAGAATCATTATGTTTTAGGCTGTTGGTTTGAGCTCCAGGCTTGGTAATTTGGTTGTATGATTAAGTTTTATTTGGAGTTTGGAACAAAGCAATATTATTTTATTTTAAGCTCAGAACACTTAAAACATTTTGAGCTCAAAACAGTTTGCACACTCCTATTTATAATGAACATTTTTCAGACTCTTACCAATCCACTTGTCATTGTTATACCAGGAGAGGTTATCCTTGGTGCTGTCATAATAGCCAATCTTCTTATAGACACCATCTGTTGGCAGAGAGAAGAATTCTAGACAATGGAAGAATCAAGTAATGGATTTATGGAAAGATAGACTATTGGATCAGTTTTTAAATTGTCAGAATGCTGGAATTGAATCTTCTTTAAAAAAAACAATAATAGCCTAGCAACACCTGATTGCCTTTTTATAAAAGGAAACATGGTAAAATAAGTCCTATATAATTACGCAGAAATGAACATTTCTACATAATTACACAGTGTTTATTGTGTGGAGCTGATCCTTGTAATGTTGAACAATTCCATGCCCTCGGTGGGATATTATACAGCTTTGTGTAATATGGGCAAGAAATGGCACTGCTCCCAAGCACGGTAGTGTGATTCACAACCTATGGTATTGTTAAATGCAATCATTCAATTTAGAGCATCTTGTCAGCAGTATATTTCTAGGAGCTATAATCTCAAAAAACTGTAATGATGGGAACATAATTGTCATCTTTTGTTCCCCTCAATATCCAGGAGGGAAATAATTTCCTGCAAGGTGCTGACACACCTGACTTTACCATTTCATCAAAAAAATCTTTTAAACAGGATGTACAGCTGTCCTGCAGCAGAAGTCCATTTCAGGTGTGTGTGTGTAATGTGTTTATTTATTTAAAGGGCAGGATTCCCATAGAGTTGTGCAACCATGCAGGAATGAAGAACACAGAGGAAAAAAAAAAGATTTCCACATCACTCCGAATAAAGGGGAAAGGTAAACCCCCGGTGATATAAGTTACACTGTGGGGTTATCGGCGCACCCCTAAATTAATAGAGAAGAAAGGCGGGGTGCATGGGGAGGAGGAGCAAAATGAATCCCGCCAATCAAAACCACTCCTGTAACTGTTAACACTGCATGATTGCCACACAACACAGGTAATCCTCAGCTTAGAACCACAATTGAGCCCAATGTTGATGTTGCTAAGTGAGACATTTGTCAAGTGAGTTTTGCCCCATTTTATGACCTTTCTTGCCACCGTTGTTAAGGGAAATCACTGCAGTTATTAAGTTTGTAACACCGTTGTTAAGTGAATCTGGCTTCCCCATTGACTTTGCTTGTCACAAGGTTGCAAAAGGTGATTACATCACCACCACCCCGAGACACAGCAACCGTCGTAAGTATGAACCGGTTGCCAAGCATCTAAATTTTGATAATGTGACCCCTGGGGATGCAGCAATGGCCATAAGTGTGAAAGACAGTTTATAAGTCACTTTTTTTCAGCAGTGCTGTAACTTCAAATGGTCACTAAACAAACTGTTATAAGTTGAGGACTACCTGTAAAAAAAAAATCCAAAATGGAAATTTCAACACATCTGTGTTGCATTGGGGGGAAAAAAAAGAGGATGAAAGGACAGAAATGATGCGAGTGTGATGTTTTGGCTGCTGTTTCATGGGAGTCAGCTTGATGTTGCAATCAATGGGAAAACCCATAGTGTGGAGCATCCTGGGAACTCTACTCACCCTGAAGCTGCTCAATGAGGGTCCAGGCCATCCGAGAGCCACTGGCATCAAAGACCACATGTCCCTGGGGGAGTGAAGGAAATCATACTAAGAGAAGGTCCTCATGGTGGCAACCTGGTTTGGATCCAGGGGTGGGATGCTATCGGTTCTACCCAGCTCTATAGAACTGGTCGCTCTGAAGAGCAGCAGACACGGAACTGTGTTTGCACATGGTTCTGTGTTTGCTGCTGTTTGGCTCACCCACCCGCCCAGGCTCTTATCTGTCCTTTATTTCCTGCTTTTTCAACCGCAGCTGCTTTGCGCGGCACAGCTGAGGTTGAAAAAGCAGGGAAAAAATGGCTTTTCAAACGCTTTTCACCAGGGGTGGGATTCAACTTTTTAAACAATTGGTTCTGTGGGCGTGGCTTAGGTCGTGGGTGTGTCTTGGTGGTCATGTGACTGGGTGGACATGGCTTGGTGGTCATGTTATTGGCTGGGTGTGGCCAGCTCAATATCACTCACATCGAGGCACGCATCTCCTTGCCTGGCCTCTCATGACTGTGGGGATGCTGCAACAGTCGTAAGTGTGAAAAATGGCCATAAGTCACATTTTTCAGTGCCATTGTAACTTTGAATGGTCACTCCACACAAGCAAAGTACCAGCAAAGGAGGGGGAAAAAACTCCAGAGAAGTTCCGGAGACAGGAAGTCTAGTCCTGCCAAGAATGTAATAAAGGTTAATGGAGAGGCAGTTTCTGTAAGCAACACCAGAATGTTTCCTTCCTGCCTTCCTTACAGGATTAGGCCAGTAATTTCTTCTAACAACCGGTTCTCCGAACTGCTTAGAATGTTAACAACCGGTTCTAGTGAATAGGTGTGAACTGGTAGAATCCCACCCCTGCTTTTCAGCTGTCCAGGAGGCACAGCCTAAGGTTTGTTTACACGCGTGCACAGCGCATGTTTGGCATGCATAGCGCGCATGCGTGCGCAAAATGTAGTCACCGAACCAGTAGTAACACCAGTTGAATCCCACCGCTGTTTGGATCTCTTGCCAATGCGACTTGGGGAAGAGCCCCATATTCCCAACAGTAAGAGAAAGAATGATTGTTTCTCTCTGGTGAGAAAGAGTTTCAGAGGAGAAAAGTGGCCAGTGTCACAGAAGGATGAGAACTTAAGAAGCTGAGTCAGCTTGTCTGTAGACTGTACAGTCCCATTCGAGAAATATTTCCGTCTTGTGTCTGACTTCCAGAGCAAAGTTTCCGAGAATCTCAGTTTTCAAAAATATGGGACAAGCAGTTCAAGGACTAAGTCATAATTGTGAAGAAATATTGTACCTGAAAGTGTACATATAACCTCAGTGAAAGGTCATGGAAAAAGTAGATTTTGTTCCTTAACTGAGTGGGACGCCTATCCTTGAGCTACTGTCTTTCATGACCTTTTCCTTATTATATGTCCTGTACTAATAAAAGATAAAGGTTTCCCCCGATCATTTGTATCTGACTCTAGGGGGCAGTGCTCATCTCCGTTTCTTAGCCAAGGAAACCAGGGTTGCCTGAAGACGCTTCTGTAGACATGTGGCCGGCATCACTATACGCCAAGGCGCGGGAACACCGTTATCCTCCCACTGAACTGGTACTTATTTATCTACTTGCATTTTCCATACTTTCCAACTGCAAGGTTGGAGGAACTGGGACAAGAATGGGAGCTCACTCCAGTACAAGGTATTTAGGTCTCAAGTTGCCAATCTTCCAGTCAACAAGTTCAACGCCTTAACCACTAGGCCCCTGTGCCACCAACACATACTAATACTTCTTTATACATTTCTTTTTTCTTGCCATCAGGGTTTCTTGGCATACCCTGTTTACTACTACCCCACAAAATCAAAGGGCTCTAAAAATTCAAATAGGCTTGGAAGGAGAATGCAGGATTTTTGATCTGACTCAAAATAATCCTGCTTGATGATCCCGAATTCCGACAGACTTGCCTACGGACAGATCCTGAATGCTCTGCACACCAGATTCTCTGGCTTCAGGAGATCAATTTCAAGGGATCACTCACCGAGACCCCTTCAAAGGCTGAAGAGTTGAGGGCTCTGTAGATCTCGTCTGTAATAGTCTGGTTGTTGTAATTGAAGTCTTCAAGGCGTAACCCTTTCTTTACCAATTCAGCTGAGGTCTTGTTCAATGCAAGGGCCAGGGCCCAGATGGCATCATAAGCCAATGGAGCTTCCTGGAAACCCCCAGTCTCCTCTGGAGATTTCTCTACTCGCTTTGTCAGTTTCTCAATGAATTCCTCTGATGTCTGGAGGGGAACCAAGAAAAACAACATTCTTCCTTGTTGCAGAAATTGATCATTATTGGGATTGTTTTAATAAAGAAAGAAAGAAATAGCAAAAAGTGAAATGCAACGTTTATAAATAAGCAGGATTTAATACTTTTACTTAAATATGTAAAATATTTTAAATTTGCAAAGCAGTAAAGTATCATTATTGGCTAATATAACTACTTTGTGGTGTGGATATTTTTAAAAATTTGCCTTTACCCAGGCTTTTCTGCCTGAATGCACTGTTCCATTTAGATCTCTTTAAAATTGTCTGCGTGATTTAGTTCTAGAATATTATTTTTATTATATTTTGTATTTTCAATGTTATTTTATTCATCGTACACCGCTTTGAGATTATTTTTTAGTATTATTAAATGGTTTACAAACTGATTAAAAACAGAAATCTTGCTGTAAAAAAGTTTGGGAATAATATTGACTCAAAGATTTATTGTAGTTTGTTTCATAATTGAATGCAAAAGAATGTAAGGTTTTCCAAAAAGGAGAATTAATCTTATTAGAGAAATCAATAACCATTCAGCTATCCCCCCAAAAAATTTAATTGAATTAGAAATATTACTTTATACAGTGAATCAGCTCTTTTTAAATGGGAAGGAAACTTTCACGAAATAATCTTGTTTTCTTTGTAATAAAACTAGGGAGCATCTTTGTGAAACAATAGTTTTGCTTAGCTGAAATACTACAAAAAAATTTCCTGCCAACATATATAATTTTGACTAGAGCTCTGTAATAAAAGAAAATATATAATTATTTTACGTGTAATTAACGTGCTATTGGCTATCAAAATTCATTTGGAGAGTAAATAAGTCCAGACTAAGGAATGTAACTCCTAGATAAATTTTCAAGTCTATTTTAAAAATCAGGAGGAGTTTGGCAGGCCAAAGCTTTTTGAATTTTACAGCTCACTTCATCAAATTGCACAGGGTGAGAAAATCGATGCAAAATTTAAATTAAAAATGAGGTCAGGGGAGAAGAAAGGGGAAGACCAGGTGCTCATGTCTTTCAATCAAACGTATTCGCCTGAAAAAATGCTGTCAGCCTTTGGCCACCACGGATTAACTGGGTTTTCATTTTAGCAAGAAATGGCCGCGTTCCTTGCCTGTTGCGGCTCTTTCTCACCATATTAGAGATGCTGCGGGTGTTTTCTGGGTTCAGCATGACGATCTCCGTGGTGATGTGTCCCTCCACCGCCTCCCTCATCTCTTCCTCTGTGCAATTAATGTTTGCGTCCTTGATGCGGAACCAGTTGTCAGCATACCAGCCAATCAGGAACCAGACATATTTTTTTCCAAACAAACGCTCCTTATATACCTGCCACCATTCACAAAGGAGGGAATAAAACAAGGTTAACTCGCAAACAGAGGAAGCCACATTTCCCGAGGAGAAGGAGATCACACCACCCCAGCACAGAAAGGGTCCCACTGAATCCATACAGGTAGGCCAAAAAAAAAGCATGGCGAGATTGGCTTTGCATTCAGCACTGGAAAGTAACAAAGCCGAGCACCTACACAGCAACCCCAGAGCACGAGGCATGGAACAGTTCATCAAATCAGTGCCATCCTCCTACCCGCTTAATGCTAATTTTCCAGAATCAGAATCAGAATGGAACTAGGAAAATATTCTATCTGCATTCTCTGGTCCGCTCCGAGGACTCCGTGTGTACCCACCTCACAGAAAACCTTCCGGGCCTCAGTCTCGTAAAACAGCCCAACAATAATGCGAGCGTCCTGGCGCTGGAAAAGGGAAAAAGTGGAATCAGATGTGACCAGAGGACACTGCTACGGAGACAAGACTAGATATGAACAGTGCCGATGGCAGGAAACACAACATTCTTTCGTCAAATGTATATGTTTACATAGGCACACAATTGTACTTTTGTCTGCACTCATTACTATCCAACATTCAGCTTGTTTTCAACTTATAACCATTCATTTATCGACTGTTCAAAGTGATGGCGGCACTAAAAAGAATGAGTTGCAACCAGTCCTTGCACTGATGACCACCGCAGCATCCCCAGAGTCACCTGGTCGAGTGTCTGGCAATCAGCATGCACCTATGACAGTGGCATCATCCGGGAGTCACGTGATCACCACCTGCAACCTTCCCAGCTGACAAACAAAGTCAATGGAGGAAGCTGGATTTGCTCAATGCCGGCATGATTCACTTATAAATGGCAGAGTTTTGCTTAACAGTGATGGTAAAAAAAGAAAGGTTGTAAAAATCAGGCAGGACTCACTTAACAGCTGCCTCACTTAGCAACAAAGCGATCCCAGCTCCAATTGTGCTGGTAAACCGAGGACCACCTGTACTATCCAGCATACTTAACTGCAGATCATGTTTCCATCAAATAGAATGAAATCATATAAATGGCCTTCTTTACAGCTTTTTGAATGCTGCACGGAAAGATATGCGCTGCTGTCCCTTCCCACAGCTGCAAACTCACCCTTTCAGACCATTAATTCCCAACTCTTTACCAATCCCAAGAATGTCACCTGCCAATCAGCTAATCAAGGACAGAAAAATTTCCATAGGTGCACTGCATGCGCAAAGGTACACACCCATACACCAACAATTTTGAGCCTCACAATGTAAGCACCATTTTATTCCTTTCGGGCACAACAGAGGGAAAGATCCCATATTCATACGGTAAGTGCAGCTGTAGCAATAGCTTCTCTTTTCTATTAGCTTAAATGGGTAAATGGAAATCTGTTTTGCATTATTTTATTGGGGGACCGTGTTATTTTGCTAAAGACTTCCAGAAGTCATTATTACTCTCTTTTATTATATTGGTCTATACACAGATACATAGACAGACAGGTATAAAATTACAAAATTCCAGCACCTGGTAGAACAATTAGTAAAAGGTAACTCAAACCCTGTGGAATCAAACCACAGACCAGCCTTCCCCAACTTGGTGTCATTGTACTTCTGTGCTAGGTCCTAATTACCATAATCCTCAGCCGCTAGAGTCAACAGAGTATATCATATCTGAAAAGCCCAAGTTAGAGGAGGAAGCTGTAGAACAGATCTCTATCCTACCCTGCCCTCTCCTCTCCTCCTCTCCTCTCCCCCTCTATCTTCCCTTCCCTTCCCTTCCTCCTAGATCTCAATCAGCCACTGTGCTTAATTTGTTCAGATCTCTTAAAAAGCAGTCACTGTACACTCAAGGCACATATTTCTGACTTAATTATTCATTGTGTGAAGACATTCTTCTTTTTGTCTGTCCTGAACTTACAGTTAATCAGGCGGCTGTACTCTGTGTCAGAACAGCTTAGCGGGGAATTCTGCATTTTCTGAAGTAGACAAGGCGCTTGGTGAAGCCCGCACCTCGCTTCTTGTTTTCACTCTGGCAGAGCCAGGTCTGACAAATCTATTGTTCTGTGCCATCTATTATTAATGCATGCCGCTGAACTGGGCCATTCGATTTTTAGACGTGGAAAGGACCTGTTGCAACTTGGGTCTCTTCTAGGAATTGGGGAGAGAAGCGTAGGGCCCAAGTTTTCTGGCACCATTATAGCTTCCAGTAAGTGTGTGTGCGTGGCAGGGGGGAGAGTTGCTGCAGTGACTATAATGCAGTGTTTCTCAACCGTGGCAATTTTATGATGTGTGGACTTCACCTCCCTGAATTCCCCAACCACACATCTTAAAGTTGACAAGGTTGAGAAACACTGCAAAATATAGTGAAAGGGAAGCCCTGTCCCATCAAAACGGAGTGGGACCCAGGGGTGGGCTGCTGGGGGTTCGCAGGGGTTCGGGTGAGCCCCTAGCTAAGATTCTGTGCAATTCGGAGAACCCCCAAATCCCACTCCTGGCTGGACCCACCACACCCCTCCCCTCCCAGGAGTCCCCACGTGGCCCATTTTGGATGCAGATAAGTGCAGGGTGCACGCAGAGGCTCGGGGAAGGCAAAAAACTTGGCCTCCCGGAAGTTCAGGAAGGCCGGAAATGGGTCTGCTTCCGGCTTCCAGAGAGCCTCCGGAGCCCAGAAAGGCCGTTTTCACCCTCCCAGAGGCTCGAGGAAAGCCTCCGGAGCCCGGAGTGGGAAAAAACACGCCCCTGCTGTCATGTAGGAGGCCTGCTAGGCCACACCCATCATGGCCACGCCCATCCAGCAACCAGTCAGAAAACCCTTTGCTAAAATTTTTGAAGCTCATTCCTGGTGGGGCATAAACTTATTTTCTTCCATAGGAATAAAGGCAATCTTTAGGAAAGGAGGTGAGGTCACAGCCACCTGACTGCTACCAGCTGATGTCCATCGTAACTTTGCTCCACTTCTTAAAGAATCCACAAAAAGGTTAAGCACTGCCACTGAGATGGCATTTGGCGCATTCATTCCAGAGGCACCCACTTCCTTCCTGAGTAGCAGCAGGGGTGGGATTCTATCAGTTCGCACCTACTCACTAGAACCGGTTGTTAACATTCTAAGCAGTTCAGAGAACCAGTTGTTAGAAGAAATTACTGTTCTAATCCTGTAAGGAAGACAGGAAGGAAACATTCTGGTGTTGCTTACAGAGACTGCCTCTCTGTTAACCCTTATTACATTCTTGGCAGGACTAGACTTCCCTTTCTCAGGAACTTCTCTGGAGTTTTTTCCCCCTCCTTTGCTGGTACTTTGCTTGTGTGGAGTGACCATTCAAAGTTACAATGGCACTGAAAAAAGTGACTTATGACCATTTTTCAGACTTATGACTGTTGCAGCATCCCCACAGTCATGAGAAGCCAGGCGAGGAGATGTGTGCCTCAATGTTAGTGATGTTGAGTTGGCCATGCCCAGCCAATAACATGCCCACCAAGCCATGCCCACCAACTAAGTCACGCCCACAGAACCGGTTGTTAAAAAATTTGAATCCCACCCCTGAGTAGCAGCCCTCAGAAGGATGAGAGTCTGCCCATCTCTTAGTTTGGAGATTGGCAGCTGCCACAGGGATGACAGAATCTCAGTGACAGCTTTTCTCTCTCTCTCTCTCTCAGCAGGCGGCTAAACCAGCTGTGATGAATCTGTCCTGTCTGGGAGCCCAGAGCAATTATGATCCAGGGAGGGTTGAAGCTGCACTGCTGGATGCAGGCCAGGGAGGGGGGCTCGTTTGTTTGTTTTTCCCTGGAAAGGTTAACGGAGGGAAAAGATCATAAAGGGATTTCTCATTTAGGAAACAACCCTATATGAGTTCCCCAGAACAATTAAGGCGGATGCAAAAAAAAGAAAAAGGAAAAGAAGGACAACGGCCTCTTGAAGAGCATCCAGATAGCAGGAGGCAATTATCCTGTTCTATCTGCCTTGGTCAGGCCATATAACCCAGTTTCAAAAGGACATTGATAGATTGGAACAAGTCCAGAGAAGGGCTGCCAAGGACTGGGAACTGCATCTTGTGAGGAATAGTTAGAAGACCTAGGTAGGTTTAGCTTGCAAGAAGAGAAGATTTGAGAGGGGACATGACAGCTGAAGGGCTGTGGAGGGCTTGGACTTATTTTTACTTGCTCCGAAGGGTAAGAGTAGAACTAGAGGTGCTCTTCAACTTATGACCAGAATTGAGCCCGACATTTCTGTCATGCTAAGCGTGACATCATAAATACATTCCAGTTGCCCAATGGCTGAATTCTGACCATGTGACTGTGTGGAGATGCTGCAACATTTGTTAAATGTGGAAAACAGTCATAAGTCACTTTTTTCAGTGCTGTTGTAACTTCGAACGGTCATTAAATGAATGGTTGTAAGTGGAGTACTACCTGTAGTGGGATGAAAATTCAAGGAGGTGAATACAGACTATGTACCGTATCTATCATCTCTCTCTCTCTCTCTCTCTCTCTCTCTCTCTCTCCTCTCTCTCTTTCATCTCTCTCTCTTTCATCTCTCTCTCTCTCATCTCTCTCTCTTTCTCTCTCTCCCTCTCTCATCTCTCTATCTTTCATCTATCTCTCTCTCATCTATCTATCTCTCATCTATCTATCAATCATCTATCTACCAACTTACCACACAAATACACATCTCAAAGGCAATAAAATGGTAGATAGATGATATAGATACACACACATATACATAATCTATCATCCAACTACCATGTTATTGCCTTTGAGTCAGCCTTCGCCCAGATGGGGCTGCTTAGGTAAGCCCCTGCAGTTTTTTTGGTAATATTCCAGAAGTGGTTTGCCCTTGCCTCTTCCTTCTTCCCAGGGCTGAGCAGACAGACTGGCCTAAGCTTCCCTCGTCTGCTTTGTGCCTGAGGCAGTGCTGGGACTCACCATCTCCTCATTTCTGACCCGGCGCCTTAAGCAATAAATCAAAATGGCTTTCCATAGTTCATTAGGACGAACTTACAGGTAGTCCTTAACTTGCAACCATTTGTTAAGCGGCCGTTCAAAGCACTGAAAAAAAAAAGTGATGTAATACTCATAGCATCTCCAGAATCATGTAATCAACATTTGGGTGCTTGGCGACTAGCATCCAAATTACAATGGTTGCAGCATTTCCTTGGGTCATGGGATTGCCATTTGAGACATTCCCAGCCATCTTCTGGCAAGTGAAGTCAGTGGGGGAAACCTGATTCACTTAACAATTGCAGTCATTCAGTTAACAACCGTGGCAAGGAGGTCATAAATTTGGCCACAATTCACTTTAACAACCCCCTTGCTTAACAACGGAAATTCTGGTCCCAATTCTCGTCATTATTTGACGACTATCTGTATCGACAGTAATAGTGATTAATCAGTAGAATAAGTTACTGTAGGAAATTGTTTCTTCCCCTGCTTGAGTTTTTTTAAACAATGATTGGATAATCATCTATCAGGGACGACGTAGGGAATCTTGCAGTGTGCAGAGGGTTGGTTTTGATGACCTCTTAGTTCCCCTTCCAACTCTATGATTCATTTAGTTTAACATTCCAACGTAGCCTTTCTGGACAATGGCCTCTCAAAGAGGCTGCATCAGTTGCACTGCATTCCATTCAAAAGTTAAGTTCCAAAAATCTAAAGATAAGTAGCACTTGAACATATGATTCGGTTTGTATGAAATCATTTCCACATTTCACAGCAAACATACTTGCAGCTTGCCCAATGAACTGCATCAGTTAAAAAAAAATTGATCCCAGCAAATATAGGGGACAGGTTAGCAGGTAAGCCCATCAGATAATTTCAGTGCCTTTTCCCCTCATCTCTGTTTTATGCTATAGATAACCTGCGTATATGCATTTCCAAAGCCAGCTACAAAGCACTAACTCAGCCAAGAAGTCCACTAGCAACATATGATAGATAGACACACATACAAAGATACATTCAGACATGCACATACAGGCAAATGTACACTACCAGTCAACATTAATTTAATGGCCCATGATCAATCATGTACAGTTCATGGATAAACGGGTTCATTTCTAAAAAAACAAGGTTATATAATATAACAATTTATTCACCGGAATCATTAATCTGTTTAGAATTAACCCCCTTTTAGCCTCCATGTTGAGATGTTCAAGGCTAACAGGGTCAAACATGTTTGTAGGAAATTCTTTTGTAAAAGTTTAGTGTGGCCATGTTGCTTTTCAATTTGCAAGAGAAACGTTTCCTGACAACTCTGCCAAGTCTATTATTTTGTTGTCAAATTTCACCCCTGCGATCATGGAGTTGGCGATTGGGGATGAAGGGCAATCTTCCCTAACATACTCTCTGGCTGCAAGCTTAATCCTACGTGGGAGAGGCGGTGGGTTGGGGAAGGCTGTGGGTCCCAACCTGGCCCTCCCTTGACAGTCAGACACACTTCGATACCTTGAGATTCTTGACAGGCACCGCAGGATCAGAGAAGAAGCTCTGGCGAAAAGTGATTTCAATCCCAGCCTCTTTGACTCGCTCTTCCAGATCATCCAAAGTCTGTGGGAATGCAGAAGGAGGTATCATAACCACAAAGATATAAGGACCTGGATAAAGATGTACTTCAGGAGCTACGTTAAGGTAGGGGAATATATATTCTGAGTTTGCATCTCATGCTACTAAACTAATAATAAGCCAACCCCAAACAAAGCACAGTACAGTTCAGTCTGCTGTATGAATCCAGTAATTCTGTTTTTCAAGCCATGATTGAAAACCCAACCCAGTTATCATTTATTCAATAAAAAATATGACTATACAAATACCAGCTTAACACAATGCACAAAATCATTCCATGCACAGGTTAAACCATGAAAATTGCAATGCCAGCTTTATGCTTATAAAATCTCCAGCATTTCTGCAGAAAACAGAAGTTCAGAAGTTCAGCTTCTATGTTTTCAAAAAATGGAAGCCCTGTAGCTGCACAAAAATACCTAGTCAAATACCTTGTTTTGCACTATACAGCTTCTTTTCATTCACAGGGACAAATACAAAATAAATTGCTTAGCATATTATTATTTCACATACTTTGGCCTCTTTTCACACAATCAGTGTTTTCTAATGTACCTGTAGCTCTCTTTCTATTCAGGAAAAATAGACACAAAGGATCAAACTCTTATGTGACAAAGAAGCTTTCCTTTTTCTATGTCTCTTCCCTGTGGAAGCTCTTGGACACAATGAGAAACAGCCCCACTGCAAGCAAAGAAATACTTTTCCATGAGTAGAGAGAATATTTGCACGACTGGATGCTACTTATTAAAAGGAGAAGCCAAGGAGGAAACAAACCACAAACAGGAAGCGGAGTAGAATTAGGGATATACAGAGAAAGGTTTGAATGCAACCACCTAAAATTAGCTGGATACTTGTATATCTGGCATAAACTCAAGCACACTTAGCATTGTTACTTTCACAATTGCTGAAATCGATGACCTAAGAGCCCCAATCGGGACCAGGAACATGTTTGTGTCCAGGGTCCAGGAGCTGTTTTTCTTTTAAAATATTTTTTTTTCCAAAGAAGTGAAAAATGTAACCTATACTGTGATTCCAATAGTGTTGATCTTTCTGTTCCACTGTATCTCTGGTATAATAACTGTGATAACGATAATACCCAACAATGTGCAAGTATTATGAGACGTTGCTTGCATCCGTCATATTCTGCCTTAATTAGAGCTGCTATGATCAGCCACAGTTTCTTAATTTCTCTGATAATTGGACTGGGGATTAATCAAAAACGAAGAACAAGTTTGGGCAGGAGGAGGATCGCAGAGCCCTGGTGGTGCAAATGGCAATACACCACTGTGAGAGACGCAGGGCTGCAGCCCGATTGCGCATTACAGGTCACGTAAAAATAATTCTGGGGTTTCACATTTGAATAAATGTGATAGACTTTGGAAAACAGCTGGTGAAAATGCTCTTCTTTTTTCTTGGAGCTATTTGTGGGATTTGTTTTTTTTTTTCCTTCTCTGAAAGAGGAAGCTGTAATTGTTGTTAGGACATCGTTGAGACAAATAGCCCTCAGCTGAGATCTCAGTTGACATTTATTAAAATTCAGTAAAGAAAAAAAAGGTCCTGAAAATATATTTTCTGCTAGAGAGAGCAGTCTAGAAGCATATTAAGAGACTCATTATTTCTCCTCTTGTCACTTCCTCCTTTTTCCCATCCCAACCTATCCCACCCCCTCTCATCTGTCTAACTTCAGGATGAAAAACTCAAATGCGGGAAAAGAATTACAGCATCACTCTTGTTATTTCACCATATATGGGCACCTTCATGCCAGCTTTTGATTCCTGGCAACTGCACGGAATAGACCTTGAAATTTCCTTGGCAAAGGTTTCCCCTGCCCTCCCACCCCCGATGATCTACTCTTCCTTCCTTCTTCCTATGGCTGAGAGAAGTAGTGACCGGCTCCAGGGCACCTGGCCTCAGGCAGGACTAGAACTCACAGTCACCTGGTTTTTAGCCTGATGCTTTAACCACTAGACCAAATTGGCTCTTTATGTGACATTATACTATATAGTCTACTTAATAAATATGGAATTGATTTCACCTTCTACATGGGCAAGAGCATCCTATATGAAGTTTTCTCCCAGAAAGCCAGCAGACTAGGGAGGGGATAATTTTTGCCATTTCCTCTTCCAACTGCAGGCCACCCCCATAATTCCAGGGTGTCTCCCAACATCCAGAGCTGAGATTTTCTGAGACAGAGGGGACTCTGGATATTTGTGTATGCAGAATCATCAATCAGTCAGTCTTTCTCTGGGTCCATAGATCACACACTGGAGAGAACCTATTTTTAATAATTTCTGTCGTGCACATTTTCAGTTTATCTTAGTCTTGACATCTGGAAGGAAACCTTTCTTGGGGTTTCTAAGGATATGCAAGCCTGAGATATACCCAGAAGTTTAAATTGTCCATTTGTGTGTAGGATAAAGGGATGGCTCCTAATAGTGCTAATAATCCAAAAGAAGATTACGATTATGTACAGTAGTAATTACAGAGATACCATCAAGTAGAGAGAGGGCATTAAACTTCAGATGGGTCTTCCTTCAGAGACAATCAAGGAGAAAGACCTTAATCTTAATTCTGCACATTCAGTTCAGGAATAGGGTCTTTGTGCTGGGAGAGAGATACACATGGATATTTAAAACCCTGCTGAAGTTTGAGATTTGCAAGGTTATTTCTGGTAGATAAACTATATTATCGGTAGTATGCATTAGGAAACTCAAATCTAATGAAAATAATATATATAAGTGGAAGCAATTACCATAGATAACATGAGTTGGTAGGCTGCATTTGTACAAACTTGAAATGTTTTAGTATGGATTCAAGTGGCAAACAGCAACAAGAGGAAAGATCAGCTGAGATATTGCAAAATATGAAAAAGAACCAGGAGGTGAATAAGGAAGGACTTTGGAGAATAAGTCAATCCCTACTTCTCTATAACAGCCTCTCGAGTATTAGAAGACAGCTATCATGTCCCCCATAATCCTTCTCTTCGATGAGTTAGACCAGGGGTGTCAAACTCGTGGCCTGCGGGGTGTGTCATGCAGTGGCCACACCCACGCCTGGTTTAGCAAAGGGGAAAAAAGTCACGATATGTCACGTGGCGATCAGAGGTGGGATTCAATTTTTTTTATTACCGGTTCTATGGGCGTGGCTTGGTGGACATGGCAGGGGAAGGATACTGTAAAATCTTCAGTCAGAGGTGGTATTTGCTGGTTCTCTGAACTACTCAAAATTTCCTCTACCGGTTCTCCAGAAATGGTCAGGACCTGCTGAATGCCACCTTTGGTGATGATGTGAATTTGACACGCCTGGGCTAGACATACGTAGGTCTGTCAAATGTTCATCATACAGTTTAGCCTCTAGACCTCTAATTCTCTTTGTTGCTATTCTCTATGTATCTTCTAGGATCTCAGCAACTTTTTTGTATTGTGGTGACCAGAAGTGGATGCAGTAATATGGCCTCACTAGTGCAGTATAAAGCAGCATTATCACTTCTCATGATCTTAATGTTGATACTGTCCTGGACTGGATTGGCTTTTTGGGCAACTGCAGCCCCTTGCTAGCTCATATTTAAGTGGTGGTCCATTAGGACACCTCAATCTCTCTCACAGTTACTAATGTTGAGCCAGGCACCATCTATTTTGTACCTTTTTATATCCTTCCTTATCATTTTGTATCCTTTCTTGTCCTTGTTCCTTGTCCACTTTAAGATCTATTCTTTTCAGATCCCACCAAACACTGCCTGCATTTTAAAATATTTTGAAACCACAAGCACTAGGACTACGAGGAGGAGTTTTGTTCATTTGTTTTGTCTTTTATGAAATAATATGTGTGGAGATTCTGAAAATGCTGAAGATTATGTCAGTTATATTTATTTATTTAGTTAGTTTATATGCTGGGGAGTTTTTATTGCTCAAAAGCGACTACATAATTAGACGGTAATGAAAGCACATCCTGAAATAGGAATGATTTGCCAATTTTATTGGTGACTGGTAATTATTACAGAATCAGGGCTTTTATGAAGCAAAGGCTGCTGCCAAGATATTTTAAAGATCATTGCATACAGTAAGTGTGAAATATCGTTGTTCGTATCCCTTGGCTAACAAGGATTGGCATAAATTCAAGGATGCAACAAAGATTCTGTCTTCACTGCAATAGTCTTCTAGACAATTTTTAATATTCTCCATTAGGATCATCATTTACCAAGAGGGGGAAAAAGTAAAGAGGTAGTTCAAGATCGTAATGATTATCAGGAGTACACCAGCTTTCCTCTACTGTGGATTACAATATTAGGGCAGGACTGGTATAGGAGAAAGGCACTATCCATTGCCAGAACAAATATTTTGCACAAAGACTGTCCTAGTTTTAAAACCCTGCACCTGTGATTAAAAGAATCAGGTAGCAGGTGATGGACTGATTAATTGAAATTCTGGAAAGTAGTTAGAACGAGGTAGTTTTAGAAGGGATTTATGAACACAGGCAGTCTAGTGATTACTAGTCTCGGACTGAGGAGATATACTTTCAAGTCCTCACTAAATCATGGGGCCAGGCTTCTCTCTTAAGCTAACCTATCTCACAGGACTGTTGCTATAGCAATAAAATGAAAGATCCCATGTACATTATCTTGAGCACCGATAAGAAAAGATGGAATATAACTGCAGTAATTAATCAATGAATTGTCCTTGGTTTCTTTGGAAATCAGCCCAGTACTGAGCCCCTGGAAGAAACAATGCGGTTTGTATATACAAATTGCAAGGACGATGTATTAGACTTGGAAACCTGTTGTGTTTAGGAGAGGAACCAGGGATTATAATCAGGGTAAGACTGAAAGGCGAGTGTTCTGGAACCTGCTGCAAATTACAGAATGACTAAGAGATTAAGCTGGGGAGAGGGTCAACGCACAGGTTTGGGCTCCATACCGATGTAAACACCTCAGTGGTCTGCTGTATTGTGGCAATCTTCGTCCAGCTCCATTTCTTGAAGAGCTGCACACGGGTGGGATTGTGCAGTGTGGCGGATGGGTGCGTGCGGAAAAAGGTGGGGAAACGCTGGCGGTTGGAAAGGGCTGGCGAGCTGGAGCCATAGGACAACTGAAAAAAAGAAGACGGGAATATGATTAAAGACAGGAAGATTGAGGCACCCGGTATTCCTGAGCTAATTTTGAGGTGAAGATTTCCTTTCTGTCCCTTCATACAAGCACGCAGATCTGTCTGGTTAACATGGAAGACATCCGTTCCTATGCATCTAGAGACGCTTCAGTCAAGGTCAAGGTTATGGAGTCTTCCAACATATTTGACCTTCTTTCATTCATGATACATGTTAAGAGAAAGGTATAGTACTTTCAATCTTTTCACTTTGAAGCAGTCAACCAGTGTTAACAACCGGTTTGGTGGGCACGCGCTTCTCAGTAATTTTGAAAATAGCAAGAAAACTTACCTTTTGCCGCAGCCCCGGTGAGTAAAAACAGCTGAGGCGCAGCAATCTGTGCTGCTGTGCCAATCAGCTGGGCTTCGAACGAAGGAAATATAGGACAGAATAGAGCAGGGGCAGGTGGGCGGGGCCAAATGATCGCCAGAACTACCGGTTCACCCAAACCGATCCATACCGGCTGAATCCCACCCCTGCTTTGAAGCATTTTCTTCGTGTGTTTCAGGTTGAAAATGTCAACTTGCAGGGTCAAAATTAGACTTGGCTTCTCCCATATCATCACCCTATAAATCAACAGGAGAGACACTTACCACAATGAGATTCCACATGCGTGCAGCTTCGGCCACCAAGGTAGAAACACTGCTGCAGCCAGGCATAAGGATGATCTTGATGGGGTCATTGTAGAGGAGCTCATACAGAAATTTAGTTGCCACACCAGGTTCACACTGTAGGTGGTGAGGAACAGATAAGAGATAAACCTCATCACCAAGAATCTGAAGCTGCTCATGGTCCTGCATGCACCAAATTAAGAATTCTGGTCAAACTCAGGGAACTGTTTCCTAATCATTTATTTTCTTATCAAATGCTAGGTAAGAAGCTGTACATGAAATGGAGCCGAAACACGAACCAGTTGCAAACTAGAACGACTAAAAGAAATATGCAAGATTCATGTTTGGACAAAATTAGTGATAGAAAGAGTTAAATGGCCATGTAAATTTGGGTAGAATGGAATGGAAAAGGCTTTTGTAGTAAAGTGAGAATGTAATTTGTTAAGTAGGCAGAGAAAAAGCATGGAGCACTTGGTTTGGCAATGAACCTTCCTCTCACAGATGGACCACTGCCCTCCTGTGATCCTTGCTCCATAAAAAGACATTAATATCACATACTTGCCAACTGCTCTGCCAAGACCTAGAAATGAATGCCACTACCGATAGACCAGAGTTCTTGGATTGCAATGGGGTTGCACAAGGAAGGAAATGGCTTCTCCAAAGAGTCAGCTTACCGCAGATATGCTATATCCCTTATTCCCCTAGCTTCTGAACAATGAAGATACTAAGTTAGGACCAGGGGTTTAGGAGAGCCCCTAGCTAAGATTCTAGGCAGTTCGGAGAACCCCCAAAATCCCATTCTTGGCTGGCCCCACCTACCCTACCCCACCCCTCCCAGGATTCCTCACACGGCCTGTTTTGGATGCAGGTAAGTGCAGGGCGTGCACGGAGGATCGGGGAGGGCCAAAAACGGGCCACCCAGAAGTTCGGGAAGGCCAGAAATGGGCCCATTTCCAGCTTCCAGAGAGCTTCTGGAGCCCGGGGAGGTCGTTTTCACCCTCCTGGAGGCTGTAGGAAAGCCTCTGGAGCCAGGGGAGGGCAAAAACACACACACACCACCGTGGTGCAGGAGGCTGACTAGGCCACGCCCACCCAGCAACCAGGCAGAGAACCCTTTGCTAAAATTTTTGAAGCCTATCCCTGGTTAGGACAGTCTCTTCACTAACCTGGGTCTCTCCTAGAAACATGGACTTCGGTTCTCAGAATTCCCAGCCAGTATATCCACTGCTGAGAATTCTGGGAATTCAAGTCTACAATGTTTGGAAGGTGCCTAGGAGGAGGAAATCACAGTTATTTTACCCATTTATTAGATTTATGTGTCATCCCTCTCGTCTAGAAACAACTCTAGGTTAGAAGGCTTCATAGTAGTGAGGAATCAGTAATTAACTGGATTTTTTTTTTCTTTGACAAAGTTAAAAAGTTGCCAACCCTGGAGTTTGAACTGGGTTTGAATGGGAGCGAGCAGGACAGCTGAAGGGGCTTGGCCCAACCTTTCTTGGAATTCACTGGGATTACACGAGGAAGGAAATGACTTTTCCATGGACACATTACTGGTCAGAAACAACTTCAGTCCATTTCTATGTCAACGTGCAGAAAGAAACAGCCAACCTATTATAGACAGGATGAATTTTCACCATGGAGAAGCAGACCAAAGGTTACTTTCCCCTACATTTCCACTAATAAGGCATAACATAGCTAAGCCTCTCAGCCTGACGGCGACTATAAATAGGAGTAAAATCTCCCTTGTATTAATGAACACGATGCCGGTGACTTTGTGAGCAGGCCCATATCACTTTCTGAGCAACAGTTCATAAACGCTTTGCACTGCCATTACTTTCCAGCCAGGCCATTTTCTCAACTGCCCAGTCGTCTGAGGACTTTCCAGTTAAGAGGTTGGGGGGTTGGAGCCAAGTTGGCTAATGAAACTTCCCCTCCCACTAAGGCAGGGTAGGCAAACTCTTTTCTGTGATTCCCCACAGCCACCTAAGATTACAGCTGCTAAAAAGGGTGGCAGCTTCCTAAAAATGTGTAGAGGGAAAACACCGAACTGCAGCCTTAACCTAACCAAAAAAAGTAAATGAAAAAAAAAAAAATCCAACTCCTACACAAAACAATAGCTCTGCCCATCCTGCACTGTCATTTTATCCGTTGTGCTCTCTAGCCATGGCAAAATGTTACTGCCATCCGGTCCATCCAAAGATTCTCCACACACCTTCCACGGGCTTGAGCGTGTAACTAATGCCCACTTAACTCTGCACATCCTATCTGACCCCTGTCTTGCTTGTTCTCTCTTTGAATAAACGTCCCATCCAAGACTCAACCCTGTTTTTTTATTTTCCCTACCCCTCCACCATGTGCCACATCCTGTTCCTGGCTGTGAGCCTCCACCGCAAGGGGATGATGAAATTATTCAGGGCACCGCCGCCCCAAGAAAGAGGATCAGTTTCCATGGAAACCTCAGGCAGGCGCTGCCACGGCAACCTGTCAGCACCAGGGAGCGGGGCTTCAATAGGGAGGGAACAAAGGGAACGCCATGGGGGTGGTGGTGAGGTTGACTGGGAACCACAGGAGAGCAGAAGACAAGGGTGGTGGGGGGAGAGAGAAACAGGAACAGGCAGGCCAGGGAGGGGAGATGTGTGTGGGAGAAGGGACAGACGACCAGGCAGACTGATGGGTAGAGGAATGGAGGAGAGCAGAGACAGGCTATGTAGAGATGGAGGAAAGCAGAAAATAATGATTAAAAAAAAAAAAAGTTTGCAGAAATTCCCTGCAAGGGAACCGGGCAGGATGGTGGCAGCTGGGCCACATTGCTTTGTGCCTGCTTTGAGATGGAGGAGGAAAAGGGCTGGTGTACGTAGCTGTGGGTAGCTGCTGGGCTAAGGAAAGGGCTACAGGGATTTCAACATGGGCATCCTGTTTGTGGGGAAAGTCTTGTAGGGAAGGGCATGTGGCCTGCCTCAAGTTGCCAGAGTCGGTCCAAGAATCTTTCAGGCAGGGAGTTGCAGCAAATGAGGAAGTTAAGATGGGTGTTTGGGGGAATTCTGTTCACATACGCCCATCAGAGCCACAGGAAGAGTTTGGTTCACTTCCCAATCTTGGGAAGAAAAACACGGTCTAATTATGGCGACATGTGGCATAAGGACCCATACCGTAATGGCTTACACAATACTCATGATGAAAACCAGGAGTCTACTCCAGGTAGGGGTGAAAGACATGGCTTGTTCCCATTTGTTATTTAGCCTGAAGGACATTGCAGAAGGCACCAATAGAACATTTGTAGCCAAGGGTTGAACTGTGGGTCTACGCTTTCTGAGCTTGGTTGCTTATTTTGCAGACATTACCCAACTGGGCAACATCATCAGTAAACTTACCAGTGGTGGGATTCAAATTTTTTTTACTACCGGTTCTGTGGGTGTGGCTTGGTGGGCGTGGCAGGGGAATGATACTGCAAAATCTCCATTCCCACCCCACTCCTGGGGAAGGATACTGTAAAATCCCCATTCCCTCCCCACCCCACTAACCTGCTTTCCAGCTCCATTCTCCTGTGCAGGGCAACAAAAGAAGACCCAGCCGATCAGCTGAGATTCAGGAGGCAGAGAAGAGATGGGGACGGGGCCAGTCAGAGGTGGTATTTGCCGGTTCTCCGAACTACTCAAAATTTCCGCTACCTATTCTCCAGAACTGGTCAGAACCGGCTGAATACCACCTTTGGAACTTACCTACTTTGGTAATGAAAGGTCTGCAAGAAAACAACCAAGCTCAGGGAGCACAAAGGAACCCACATTCCAGAAAGCTTAAACCACACAGGAAACATCATTTTACAACAGCACCCCCGGGTTCTCTTCCACACATTCACAATAACTCATCTAATACTGCTGATTATCAGAAAAAATATAGGTATATAAAAAACAGATGCAGAGATAAAAGCAAAAGGACAAAGGATTGAATAAGAACTTAACAAACAAGGGGAGCTGTCCAACACATAATAGAGAGCAACGAGTGCAAATGGAACGACTCATGATTGTACCGGTCAGAAATGGTGCATGCAGTCCTAAATGGACAAAGAGTGTGCAACAGAAGCACATAAAACAATTGGGCATGACCAAAGCTAGTTCCTTGGAAATGCCATGCCAATTCTCTGCATAATCTCTTTCTATACAGTCTTTCTTGAGGGAGACACATGATTTTTTTCAAAAATGAAACGTTGGGAAGCAGAGAGGGCGATTGACAAGGATGTTCATATTTCAAGAGACAGATCTGGCTTAAGGAACATTTGCTATTCAACCCTATTTGCAACTGACTTTGGACCGTGTTGGTTTGGGCAGGAAATGGTGCTCTGAGAATGAGGAATTTCACATCATTATTGGCTCAAAAGAAGCTGGTTGCTCCTGTCTACCTTCTTCCTCACACCAAAATACACACCCATCCCTATACCGGTAACTCTAGAGCAATGTTTCTCAACCTTGACCACATTAAGATGCGTGGACATCAACTCTCAGAATTCCCAGACAGAAGTTGAAGTCCACACATCTTCAAATTGTCAAGGCTGGGAAACACTGCTCTGGAATACAGGTAGTCCTGAACTTACAATCATTCAGTCGATGACCATTCGAAGTTATGGTGGTTCTGAAAAAAATGGTGACTTACTGTTGGTCCTCACGCATACAACTGTCACAGAATCCCCACAGTCAAGTGATCCAAATTTGGAAACTTGGCAACTGGTATGTATTTACCAGTGACCGCAATGTCCCTGGATCATGTGATCACTATTCAAAACCTTCCCATCTGGCTTCTGATAAGCGAAGTCAATGGAGGAAGTCAGATTCACTGAAAACCCATGGTGAATGCTTAATACCCATGACAAAACAATTGTAAAATTGGGTGTGAATCACTTGACAACTGTTTTGTTTGACAAACACAAAGTCTGGCCCCAATTGCGGTCATATGTCAAGGACAACCTGTAACCTTGAATAAGATGATAGATCTTACCTCTGTTTATCCACATGGCTGGTCCTGGTGAAGATAGCCTCATAATATCTGTGATGCTACCTCAATCAACCTTTTTTGACGATTGGCATAGTGATCTCCCATTTAAGACCTATACCTAAAAAACCTACAACCAAACGACCAACTGTTTTATAATGTACTGTATTATTTTCAAGAAACTGCTTTGCTGACAAGGCCTCCAGTCCTATAATAAGCCCCATTAAAGATATAGTTTCCTGAGGGTCCTTGGTGCTCTGAGCTTGGTTGTTTCTTGTAGATAAACAAGTTGTTTCATTACCCAAACTAGGTAATATCATCAGTGCTGGTCAAGTTTGTCAATCAGAGTAGCACTGATGATGTTTCCTAGTTTGGTTAATGAAACATCTACAACCAAGCTCAGAGAGCACCAAGGACCCCTCATTTCAACCCTGAGCTACAAATATTCTCCTTTATTGATATAGTTTTCTTCAAGCTGAACTTGAGTCCTGGAGACTATATACCTGCATTCACACAGTTATCTTGGCAGTTGCATGGAAAGGTTTTCCACAGCCCCTGCTGGGATCTTTTTCCGGTCAACCTAAAGCCAAGAATTTCCTGGTGGTCTCTTATCCATACAAACCACTCTTAAAAGCCTGCTTAGTGTTTAAGTCAAGGGCTCCCTAAAATGTACTTCTCAACCTCTATTCCTTTTAGAAGGCTACAGGTAGTCCTCCATTTACAACAATTCATTTTGTGACCAAAGTTACAACGGCACTGAAAAGTTGACTTATGACCATTTTTCACACTTACGATCTTTGCAGCATCCCAGTGATCATGTGATCCAAATTCAGATGCTTGTTAACTGGTTCATACTTTTGACTGTGTCCCAAGGTCATGTGATCCCCTTTTTGCGACCTTATGACAAGCAGTCAATGGAGAAGTCAGATTCACTTAACAACTGAATTACTATTTTATTGATTGCAGTGACTCACTTAACAACTGTGGCAAGAAAGGTTGCAAAATGAGGCAAAACTGACTTAACAACAGAAATTTTGGGCTCAATCGTGGTCGTATGTCAAGGACTACCTATAATGGTGAACACTGCCGCCGCTGCTTCTCCTCTTCCTCCTCCTCACATTAAAAACAGGCATCTTCCTCCAGCACATCTCTCTCTACATGGGAACCCTAGCAAATTGTTAACTGAGTCATTCTCATGTTTGGAATCTCCAACCCTTTCCACCGTCTCCATTTCTGAAGAGGCTCTCCAAACTTTGCTTCCAATAGATGCACCAATGTCCCTGTTCCAGTCCCACCCTTTTCCCAACAGTTGACCTTCTTGCTATGTTGGACCATTACGCCCTATGAGAGCTCTCTGCCTCCCCATCTTCCAGGTCATTCTTTTTCCTAGATCCTCTAAACGTGGTCTGGGGCAGTACCCTAAGTTCCCCGTAACTCCTTCGTCTTCAAACTCTTGGGAGGAGCCCAAGATTGACCAACTCTTGCAAGGAAATGAGAAGATTGCACAGAGTCCTACCAACCGAGGCTCTGACCTCAAAGGAACATGTTGAAAGTTGGGTGAGAAAAGACGGACTTCTGCAGGATTATGCTCACAGTCTCTGCCTCTCCCATAGCTCGAAAGCCCTGAATGCTAACTTAGTCCTGCTATTTTCCTTTCCCTCATCTTTCCGTCTTCTTGTGAACTTTCACACGCACATCCCTGCTTCCCCATCAAAACCAGTTGCAGGAATTCCACATCTCTCCTTCGAAGGCTGCTTTGTCTTTCCATCTTTCTCATGAGCCTCTCCCCCACACCCAAGGGTATCCTAGTTGCGAAGACTGACACCTTTAAAAACACCTTTCCAAACCGCTTTGGTCTCCATTTACAGATGGGTCCCCTGCCTGATATGGAGGTGAGGAGGACTCGTGCCAAGATTGTCCGTGATGCTCAAGCCTCCCACCCCACGCAGAACTAGCTTGGTTATAAGGCACAAGTAAAGTCCTCCTCTCCCCATTTGATTTCTCCCACCTCCTTTGAGTGGATGGTTCCCTCTAGTGTAATTGGGGGGCGGGGGGGTTCCCTGCCGCAACCGAGGACCCTCTCTCCCTTCCCTCCCTCTGCGGAAGCCCACCCGTCCCCACCTGGGCGCCGGGGTCGTAGGGCTCTGCTCACCTCGCTGTCGCGGTGGTCGAGACGCAGTTCGTAGTCGGGCAGAATATCCCTCCGGCTGTTGACGTCCTCGAGGGCCATCTGGGCGGAAGGCAGGCAGGCTTGGCCCCCCGGCCAGCCGCCGGTCATGGGGAAAAGCGCCCCGATGTGCAGCCTCTTCTTGCCTGCGCCTAGCGGAGGAGAGAGCAAGAGCCAGCCCGTGAGTACCAGCAAGGCCGCCTGGGGGCCCCCGCCGGGCCGCGGGCCGGGTAAGGCCATGGTGCCGGCCGGAGGTCAGGGGCGACGGCGGCGAGGGCGCGCGGTGATGGCTGCACTGCGCGGTGGTGGTGGCGGCGGCGGCGGCGGCGAGGGCGCCGGAGCCGGCTCCTCCATGGCGCTGCCCGGCGTCGGTGCTGCAGTAAGCGAGCGAGCGAGCTGGCAGGCGGGCGGGTTGGCGAGCGAGCCAGCCAAGAGGAGGAGGAGGAGGAGGGGGGTCGAGGGGAGGGGGAGGAGGGGGCGGGAGGGGGGCTGATGTCAGCGCGGAGCCGGCGCGGAACGCCGCCGTCCAAGGGCGCGGGGGGAATTGCAATAAGCCCACCGCACCGCCTCGTCGCAGGGGCGGCGGGCGGGCGGGCGAGGGAGGGAGCGAGGCGGCAAAGGAAACGCGCCGACGATGGGGAAGAACGAAGAAAGAACGAAAGGCAGAGACCCCTCCCCACCAGGGGTTGGAGAAAAGAAAAAAAGAAAAAGAAGGCGTTAAGAAAAGAGCAGGCGACTGCTAGAAGAGGAGAGGGAGACCAGACGGTTAGGAGACCATCTGGGATGATGGGAGAAGCATGAAGAAGCGCGGAGAAAGGGCAGAGAGGATGGAGAAGGCAAAGGAGGAACGGAGTTAGGAACGCTATGAAAGAGGTGTAACATAAAGGATTCAAATGAGACAGACCAGAGCCAGGAGGAACAGAGATGAGATTAGTAAACACACACATACACGCACAGAGAGAGAAAGGTGGGGGGAGAGAGAGAGAGAGAGAAAAGAAAAGAAAGAAAGAAAGAAAGAAAGAAAGAAAGAAAGAAAGAAAGAAAGAAAGAAAGAAAGAAATGAAACTGATGGGGAACAGGAAGAAGCCAAAGGAATGAGTTAGGGAGATCAGCCAAGTTTACCCAGCCTAATCACTCCAAGAACTAATAGCTGGGATTGTCCAGCAGGCTAACTTTGGTTAAACTTAATTATTGGGAGCTGAGGCAAGGGGTTGGGGTCCTCTGAATGCAACCCACTTAGGTAATGATTCAGAGTAGTGTGAGGGACAGAAATTCAGCAGACAGGTTAGGTCTTAATCAGAAAAGGTAAGGCGGGGTTGGACCAATAGGAGGCAAGATGAAATGATGAAGGAAGAAACATCTGGAATGTTTTGGAGATAAGTGAAGAAAGAATAATACAAGGACAAGAATGGGGACCACAAAGTAAAAGGATGAAAGACCAAGCAAGAGAGGATGGGGATTTGGAGCTTGTTGGAAAAATAAATATGGGGCAGGGGATGGCTAGATTAGGATCACGGGAGATCAGAAACGAATAGAAATCCAAAAGAATGTCTGGTACAAGTTGGAGACCTGAAGGCACCAACGATAGAAGCTTGGATAAAGAAAAGCTAGGCAGGGAGGGAGGTGATAAAGAAGTTGGAAGGATGATTAAAGAAGAGAAACATGTATTTTTTTTTATAAAAAGATGAAGAAATAAGAAAAGTTCAAGTTAAAATACCAGCTCCTCCACTGTGTCTAGCAAATGCTTCTCTATTACTCATAATTGCTGGCGTGTTGGAAGATGGACTCTGGAAAAGGGGGCAGTTGAAGAATGAAGAAATTGCGATGATCAAAAGGCTGAGCAAAAGATAAAGAGCAGAAAAAAAGAGAAGGAACAGTCAACAAAAGAGGGGGGAGATATAATGAGGTTCTAGTGAAAATATAGTGGGGAAGGATGGAGAAACAGAACAGCTGAGGAGGAAGGTGGACTAATGAGGACAGATAAGAAGGAGCAGAAATGCAATTAATGTTGGGAACACAGAAAGAGAAAAGTGACAGATGCAGTTAACAAGCAAGAGCCAGATAGAAAAGCAGATAAAAAGGAAGACAATGCAGGATGGGAAAGTGAAGAGGCTTCACAAAGGCACACAGCAAAACACAAAAAGGCTGACAAAGAAAGGGTGGAGGCAAGGATGCAGATCAGGCACGGAGAGGAAAAAAGCAGTGGGATTTATCAAAACACACCAAAAGGAATGCGGGGAAGCCATTGAGTGGTGGAGATAAAATTGAAGCAAGGATGCCATGGAAATGGTGAACAACAACTAGCATTTCACGGATCAGCAAATCATAGCCATTGAGAAAGCAGCAACGGGAGTCCCAGTCTGGTATGGAGAAGGATGCATGTATCAGGGCTACCAATTCTGGGCTGCATAAACAACACTACCAATAGATGACCACTAGATTACAACATTTCCTAGACCTTTGCTGCTATTTAGTGGGTGTCTGGATATTTGCAGCCCAGATCTGGTAAACCCTAATCTAGGTGGCCAGAAGAAGAAAAATATTTTAGATTATCCTGTCCGCAGACAAAAAGCATCAGAGGAAGTAAACTCAATTGTAGTGTATCTGTTCTGCTCCACAGTTAGCAGGGCAGAGAAAGTGGGTGTCGGCCCTAGCATGGAGACTCTGGGAGGGCAGGATTCCTAGGTTTTCTGAAAAGGGACTAAATTGATTAGAATAGTGGTACTTGTGCTTTGTGGTTGTTGTTTTTTTTTTTGAGGAAGGGGGGGTTGCACTGTAAAGTCCTTGGCTCTTTTCCCAGCTCTGAGAAATGGGGAGGAGGTAGTGTATATCACCAATTCCTCTCCCTGCTGGCTGCTGACATTTCCCTGGCAGAGAGACATATGCGGAGGTGGCTGGAAAAGGAACGGAAACAAAAAGAAATAAAGGGCCTCCCTGCAGCCCCAATTTAGTATTCACCCCTGTAGGGAAAAGGAGGCTTCGTAAGAAAGGATATGTGGAAGAAGAAAAAACAACTGGAAAAGCAAAGGTTTGCAACCTGGAAATGTAGCCCCTGTTCCATCCTGTGGTCCAGGTTGTAATTATTGTAACTCCTTAGACTCTCATCATGGTTTCTTCCCTGTCTTAAGGTCCATTCTGCCTCTGTTAGGCAATTAATATGAAGGCTTGTGAGGAAAAAGGTAAAAGGATTTGGAATTTGGGCTCCCAGGCTTTTGATAGGGAGGGTCAAATTATAATTCAGATTATATCCTGGAGGACCTCTTTCCAAGAGGCAAACATGTCCTTTTATACAGGGGACACGGGGACACACACTCACACAGACACACACCCCAAGCAGCCTGTTTCAGCTCACAGAGCGAGGTGTTAAGGCTATAGATGGAATATTTGGAGATCCCATTTTTTTCTTGGCTATATCTTGTGAAAGGTATTGCCTCAAATAATAACAGAAGAAAAGTGTATGCGCAACAGTATTAAGAATACAGGAAGTCTGATGCATATTCCGAACTGCATCGACAGAAGATTTATCAAAAGACATTTGCCAGCTGTTTCCTCATTCCCTCCATTGAAACAGCTGGCCTTCAGCAGGAGCTACTCTGAGGGGCAGGGCTGGTGGATGGAGAATGTGACAGTTGCTAGGCAACCATGTTCTACTGCCACTGGTAGATTTGGGCCTGGCAATAGAAGCCTACTCTGGAGCCGGTTCTTGCAACTTGGTGCCCCCCAGATGTGACAAGATTTTTACTCTGCAAATTCCACCTTGGAGTATACAAGGATGTTGAAGCCTATTCTAAATTTTGCCTGGCATTTCTCTTCCCCAATAATGAAATAACTGTCGTAGGGAATATTATTTTCCTATGTTTAGGCTGTCATCTTCCAATTTGGACTCTAGTCCCGTAGCTACCAATGGTATGAGAGATGAGGCAGTGTGTGTGTGTTTTCCTACCTGTTTCTTCCCTATCTTAAGGTCCATTCTACCTCTGTTAAGCAATTAATATGAATCTTGTGAGGAAAAAGGGGCATTAAGGCCCAGAGGAACAGGGAGCAACTATGGCTGCCTCATCTCCAACAGCAGTTGGGTGATTTAATGTATCTCATACTTGAGTTGCAATGTGACAACCCTAATACCTACTTAAAATTAAGTTCCTTGAAGTGGATATGCACATATTCCTGGCATGTTCTTGGCAATCATAGGGAACAGCTGGAATTACCAGGTGATTTTTCATTCAAGTACTGTCAGACCCATCCTGCTTAGCTCTAAACCTAATCAAGGTTGGCCAACTGCTGCCATCTGCAAGAGACACCTGTCTTTAAAGAAAACACAAGTGTGGCTCCTATGCCAAATTATCACACTTGCAGGGGTAACGGAGGAAGCCATCCAATCTTCAGCATGTCAAACACCAAAAGAAAAAAAGAAAAAGAAAACCTACAGCAGTTTTAAGTTACATCTCTGTGAAAAGCACTTGTGGTCCAAAGTGTCCTTTAAAGTCCCAAGGGGAAATTACCTCATTGAATGATTTCAAAGTCTAATGCTTTTAAACAAGCTGCCCTGCAAAAGATGAGGTCAACTTTTTTTGTCTGCCTGTCTAGCCAAGGCAGTGTTCACACATCCCATCCTAATCTGGTACTTTCCATATATATGAGCCGCAAATTTATTTATTTATAATTTTTTTTGCTGTCCATCTTATATCCAACAACTCTGGGTGATTTACAGCATAATCCCTGATCTTCCATATTAGCTAAATGTCCAGGTCAATTGGCTTCTAGTTCCAAAACCTCAAATTTCTATTCTACCATTTGAGGCACTAGAAGTCTTTCAGGGACTTGGATATGGACCAATTTTATAGTGTGGAAAACTGATATGGGCCAGTATCATACTGTTGTGGTTAGCCGGCAGCAGGTGCGGATGGCTGAGGCAGTCCACTCCCTAATGGTCCTGGCCACTCATCTGATGAGTGGCCAGGACCATTAGGGAGTGGACTGCTGCCTTCAGAGATTGTGGGGTCTGGCAGCAGTGATGACGAGGTTCCCAAGGAGCCTGTGCCAAGTGCGCGTGCGCGCAGGATTGCTTGTAGGAAAGAGCGGCTACAATAGCACGGGCAACTCAGGAGTAAGGCTGCAACGTAATGGCCCCTCCTTCAAGAAGATAAAAGCCAGCTGTGAAAGGAACGTACTTTGCAGAAGGCAAAGACGTTTTGAAACTCCAGCCTCGTGGACATTCCAGTATCCTGAGTTTGTTTGAAGATTCTTGTATTGCAAATTATTTCTTGTCTATTATCTTTTGGCAAGTCTTGCACAGTTTGGCTTGGCTTGTGTTTATCACAGCTAATTATTTTGCAGAAGCATTAAAAGGTTTTTGTTCCCTTTGGATGGTGTTTGATTTATTGGAAAAGGGCATGGGTCAGAACACATACTGATCTAGTTTCATAGTGAGAAGACTTACTTTTTGAAACACCCTCTTCCTTGAAGCTAAGGAATTGCCTTATTTCTCAGCACTTAATGCCCTTATACTGGGTTCCAGAATAGTTAGTTAGGCACCTATATAGTTTTATTATTATTTTTTGCTGCAAAACAAGTAAGATGCTGATCAGCTCAGATGTTTCCAAAGTCCACGCTGGGAACAACCATGGACTCCTGAAAACCTGAATCTGAACTCAGTATGTGATGTGAGGGACACGTGTAGTACAGTGGAGATTTACAATATGAGAGCAATGTACTACATAAAGATGTTGCCTACACTGGAATTTTGAATTTGAATGTATTGGAGAATGGGGCAATCCAGGGGTGGGATTCTACCAGTTTGCACCTATTTGCTAGAACTGGTTATCATTCTAAGCAATTCGGATAACCGGTCGTAAGAAGAAATTACTGGCCTAATCCTGTAAGGAAGGCAGGAAGGTAACATTCTGGTGTTGCTTACAGAAACTGCCTCTCCGTTAACCCTTATTACATTCTTGGCAGGACTAGACTTCCTGTCTCAGGAACTTCTCTGGAGTTTTTTTTCCCCTCCTTTGCTGGTACTTTGTTTGTGTGGAGTGACCATTTAAAGTTACAATGGCACTGAAAACGTGACTAATGACCATTTTTCACACGACTGTTGCAGTATCCCCACAGTCATGAGAGACCAGGCTAGGAGATGCGTGCCTCGATGTGAGTGATATTGAGTTGGCCATGCCCAGTCAATAACATGACCGCCAAGCCACGTCCACCAACTAAGCCACGCCCACAGAACCGGTTGTTAAAAAATTTGAATCCCACCCCGGGGCAATCAGTGATACAGAAGTACTCTTAGAAGCCTGGGAAGCATCACATTGGATCTGCAAGGCCACAGACTAATAGAATTGGAAGGGATCTTGGAGGTCTTCTAGTCCAATCACCTGCTCAAGCAGGAAACTCTACTATTTCATACAAAAGTCAGCCTCAAGTCAGTTTTTCTCTGTTAGATTAATCCCTCGTTTGGCTGCATGACATGGAGTCATTCATACCATTAGGCATCAGATGCAGCTTCTAATTCTCCACACACTTGCTGGCAGCTGTAAGGAACATGAATAGGATGCTGGAGAATCACAACATGATGGCAAATTCCACATGTATAGCCTTATAATTTATGGTCCATCTTGGGATTATTCACTTCTGGGGAATGGTTTTGGCAGCATGCCTAGGTAGCAAGTATTACAAATGCACAGACCAAAGGTTTCAGCAATCTAGCAACTGATAGAGAGAGAGGTAGAGTTAGGAAGCGGCTACTTAGTATAAAATCATACTAAAAATTTGAAAAGAACATTTGTTATCACCTTAGAAAACTCAAGATAACAGATAGGCAGATGGTTCTTTCACATTCTTTTGGCAGCAGTCCCATGAGCTGGGTTGAACTGAGAGTGTGTGTGACTTGTCCTAAAGATACCCATGGAGCTTCATGATTTAGTAAAGATATTTGACATCTCTTGTTTTACTTCCACAGGTAATGATGTTTTTTTTTTTTTACTATAGATCTAAGAAAGTGCAGAAAAAGACACGCAGCCATCAGCAACCATTTCCCAAACTAAACCTGGCATTTGCAAAAAAAAAAGATATAAGATGTAAGTAGAGCCCCCGTATACATTTGGGTGGGTGGGTGGGTGTGATAAGGACCTTTAAAACCATCTATCTACAACTGAAACTGAACTAGTATGGTAGATCATGGTCCACAATCTTCACTTAAAGAAGACTTCACCTTACAGTGGATTGATTTTGGCTGATGATAATAATAACAGCAGCAACAACAATAATAATACAAATGCAGGGAAAAAAATCTGTTTAATTTGGGGCCCACTACACTATTACTTAACTACTGATATGTGACTCTCTTATAAGAGTTTGCCTGCACCAATTTTTGCCTCGTATGTTTTTAAGCTATCAGGAGAGAAGTCCCTAATTATATTTTTGCTTCACTTATTCAGCTGGCCTCAGATGAACCTACATCTCAGCTTAAGTGTTAATAACACGAGGATAAAGTATGTGGCTTCCTTTACACAAAGCACCTCTAATACCTCAAATCTACTATCAAAATGCAAACCTGAATGATATGCCCCATTCTGTGTCCTTTTAGACGAGGGTTCATGACTTCTAAATCAGGTAGATAAATAAATAAAACATGGGGAAAAAATTCTTTCAAGGAGAGATGGATGAAAGAAAGGACAGATGAAGCAGGAGGAGCCCTTTACACGCAGGACCAGCAATTGAAATTCTATGTCCCAAAGATCAAGGCAAGACACTATAAAATATGAATAAAGATGTAGCTCCTAATTTGTGCATAAAACATAACTGGCGGAAGGAAAGGCTTGCAGCCTGGAGACAGAGCAACGCTTTTGCCCATTAAAAGATTTTTCGTTCAAGGAGGGCTCAGAAGGAGTGAGAACTGCAGCCTTGTTAGTGAAGACGGTTCTCCCCTACACACAGGAATCTTCTGATCTGGAATAAGAGTTCACAGCAATGCCCCCTTAGATGCCAATAGAGAGTGGGGTGGGGAAAAGCCGACCCTTACATTCCAGAACTTTTGTCTTCCTAGAAAATGCACCTCTGCACTCCTTTTTATTCAAGCCATATTCAGGGCTGTATGGCTCCCAGCAATTTTTTTCTTTTTTTTCACCACAGAGAGCTAAATACTAATTTTCCACCCTGATGCCCACCACCAATGCTGAACCTCAATTCTCATAATCCCCAACCAATATCGCCAAAGCTGCAGAGCTGAGAAAGCAAGCTTTAAAAATAGAAGGTTCCATGTTCAGCTTCTGATATCTTCCACCGCAGGAAAGACTGAAAAGGCCCGATTCGGTCCGAGACTTTGAGAAACCTCTTCCAAGGGAATGAGACAAAAGTGGCGAAAACAGCATCCCATACTCCAGTGTCCCCGATGCCTCCCAGCTCATGACTCACATTAAGAAGAAGAACAAGTAGTCACCCAAGACATCTCCTGGCAACTGAGGGGAAGCCTCCAAGCATTACCCATCAGAGAACCAAGCTGAAGTATTTCAACCTGGGTTTAAAGGGGATCTCCTTTTGGCAGCTTTAAAAAACAAGATCTGGATGGGAAAAGAGAGAAAGAGAGAACGAAATGGCCTCCCAGCGACAAACTTGACCGAGAGACAAAACGCGCAGGCAGAAAAATCCCTTCAGAGGGTCTGACCACAAGGTTGCAGCAGAAAGACACCATCATCAAGAATTCTGGGCAGATGTGCCCCCTTTTCAGCAAAATGGACAAAGCCCATAAAGCGAGAGCGGAGATGCATTAAAGGCACAAGAAAGAGTATCTGTATTTCTTCTTCTGAATGCTAAAAACAACCCAAAGGAAAACAGGTCATTCCTTTACAGCCTGTTGCCTCTTACAGCGTTGCTGTAGGAATGCAAAAGAAGTTGAAAGTCTTCTAAATGCCTGAAGGGCAGCGTCGATAAAATGGAGGATCCTGGCCTCTTTGAATTGTCTAGTTGGAGTCTCGGAATTGCCTAGTTGGAGTCTTTACAGAGAATTTGGTTCTCATGGTTTAATTAGGCCTATGGGATTCTTGTTGTGCCATATAGGTTTCAAAAGATTTCATTTTATTCCCTGTAATAAAATGGACTTAACAAAAAAATGCACATTCACGAGAAACCACTTCGGGAAGTGATCCAAAGGTATGGGGGATTACCTTTGACTCTTTACCCAGGCCTTTGATGAGGAGGATGGAGACCTCTAGCCTCATTGCACGTGGCATCCTTTATCTTTATATTTGATTGATTTGATTGTAACTTCTTTGTTTGATTGTTGTAAGCTGCCCGGAATTGTTCAGAATCAGGCGTACAAGTTTAATGATTATTATTGTCGTTGATCACACAGCCTGTGATCAAAGGTCAGCCTGACCTTTAGACTAGATTCAGCATTTTTATCCATCTATCAAGTCCTTCCCAAGGACCTGCAATAGGCAGATGTTGTTGTTTGAGGGTGTTAATGTTATTGTCAACTCAACCTGTTTTCTACCCACTAATTCAAAGAAGGCTGTTGAGTTTTGGTTTTGGCATGAATGAGGGTGAACAAATTGAAGTACAAGACAGAAGTACATTGTGTGAAGAAATGTGCTAATTTGACAGAGAAGGGTTCTTTAAAAAAAAAAAGCATAGTGTGGTAAGAACATCAATCGCTGCTATTGCCAATTTCTTCCAAAGCCCATGTTGACCTGCCTACTTATCATCCATATTTGCCAAGTATCTCTTGACACTCTACTAACCTGCTACTTTAACCTGGTCTCACAAAAGCTCTAAGCTAAGTGACAATTGCTTGGAGATCCGATTAGCCTGGGATTAGTGAAGAATTTAAACATGTATGTTTTCTGTGCGATGCTGACACACCCCTCTTAGATGTTAATGGTGCAGTTTTCAAAGAATAAGCTTAATAATTGTGATCAGGATCTCAGAGAGAACAAAGCCTTGTCACCCGTTAACATCAGCTGGAACAGGCTACCAGGGTTGCAGACCTCCAAGAACTACCCAAAACATATTCATGAAACCAAGGGATGAAAGTGAGCTTTGTAGACATGTGAGAACAAGGATGGTAGGCAAAATAGAAATCACCTCACCTGATCCAGGCCGGGAAACAGGACGCCACACTGCACAGAAACGAGAAAAAATAACAGATGAGACCCACGAAGGATCTGGGAAAGTATTTTCACCCCTTCCCAAAGAGTATGCAAGTACAATATATCACAAGGATATATACTCTTTCATGTGCTGAATTAAATGATTTGTAAGTGGCTGGTGGTGGTAGAAAGCTCATTATTTCACCAATTCCACCAATGAAGCTGCTTAATAACATTGAGGAACCCTAAAACGTATTTCAGTATCAGTGTAACTTTGAACGATCATTAAAAAAAATGGCCATAAGTCAAGAACTTTCTATATAGCCAATGTATAGATAGATACACAGGAAACTTTTATCAGTTTGCTGTCATCTAATGGTCACCTGGATTTTTACAACCCAGATCTGATAATCCTGTTGGTTTTCCTGGATAGGTATGTTTCAATCTGGTTTTGAATCTGGATGGGTTGGGATGACTAAACTTGGCCTTCCCTCTATTAGGAACTCTATATCAGTGGTGACTAACCTATTTGGGCTCCTGTGCCAAAAATTGTGCTCATGCTTATGTGTGCGCACTTGCATGCCAGCACCCAGAAGGCAATGCGCATGCCCCCCTGCTCCTTGTACATGTGCGTGCAATCCCCCCACCACCCCCTTACCTGCACTGCACCTCCCAGCTGATTTTCAACCCGTTTGAGGCCTTTTTCATCACTTCCAGTATTTCCGGAAATACAGGAAGTGGCAAAACGGGCCTATTTTTCGGCCTGCAAAGGCTTTCCTCAAGCCTCAGGGAGGCCGAAAATCAGCTGTGAAGCGCGTACATGTGCAGTGAGGTAAGTTTGCCTGCGGCTTGTGTGCTAGCACAAATGGCTCCGCTTGCCACCTGTAGCATGCATGCCATAGGTTTGCCATCACGGCACTATATAGTTATTCTGTGGTAACTGAGGCAAATTTTTAAATGTATTTTTTCTCTCTCTCTTCCATATTAATATATATGTTTTTTCGATTGACTGTTATAAATGTTTCATTACTTTTTAAAAACCTGATTGTAAAGCACTTTGATATATTTTATGGGGAGAGGCAGATAAATGCATTTCATTGTTTATCATCCTCAGTATGATTAGCCTTGAAAAAAAGCCTTCCATTAAAGCCCAGAGGTGAGGGCATATGAGTTTGCATGTGTGTACCTGAGAGTGAGAGTTTAAAGCAAGGGTGTCAAACGGAAGGCCTGTAGGCCAGATGTGTCACATGCAGGCCATGCCCACCCCAGCTTCACAAAGACAGAAAACGTCACGATAGGTTGCAATATGTGACGTGACACAATCGAGTTTGACATCCATGGCTTAAAGCAAAATATAAAGGAATGCATGTATGTAGGTGTATGTATGCTATACTGGACTGTATGGCAATCCGTGAATTTGAAGGCATGCAGAGATGAGAAATAAGGGGCAGTTCTGCTCCTTGACTACACCCACTTCAGTGGTGCTATTCTACCGGTTCGGCCCGGTTTTGGTGTACCGGTAGCACTAAAGATCAGCGGAGATTGAACCGGTTCTCTCTGATGAGTTGCTGTTGGGCCCACCCACCTGCCTGGGCTCCAATACTGACCTTTATTCCTTGCTTTTGCCACTGCTTTGCGCAGCACAGTAGATTGTCGCGTGCCAGCTGTGGAAGCTACAGGAAGAGTGCAGGATTGCAGGAGGCCAGTGGAATGCCTCTGCGGTGCCTGTGTAAAGTGTGTGTTTGGCGTGTGCACGCATGTAAAGCATGCCCACCAAGCCACGCCCACCGAACTGGTGGTAAACCACTTTGCAAAACCCCACTGACCCACTTACTAAGGGTATGCAGTGTATCCTGTCCAGTTAGCAGTGTGAAGTCCACAAGCTTAAAATAAGGTTCCCTGATCTATCTTCCTTCTTTTAGATCAATTGGGAGAGGCCCAATTGATACAGAAGGCTTTTAATTGATTGCTTTCTTGGCTGTATTATTTTAGAGATTATTTTTCCTCCCCAGCTGATGCTTTCTTTGATGCTAATAGATTCAACTGTAATTTTGAATTGCATATTTTTCATCTGTTGCATGATGCACTCTTAGGTAAGTCACTCTGAATTCATGCTCCAAGAAAGGCAGTATTTGGAAACAGTTTAAATAAATAAGAAGGCCATTCTAAGGTCTGCTGTGAACTTATTTTATTCTGACTGATTTTTGCCGTCAATGGTATCACTATTTGGGGTGCTGGAGTGCTCTCACTCAGTTTGCCAGGAGACTACTAACCGGCTAACATGAAGTTCTAAGAATAATATTCCAATGCAAAGAAAAGTGCACAAAGAAGCCCCACTAAATATGACTATTGCAAACTCAGTTTAAATCCGTGTTTTTCAAACTTGGCAGCCTTGAAATGTGTCAAGATGTATTAAAGATGAAGTCCACAGATGACAAGTTTTTTGGGGGGGGGAACACTGATCTTAGTCCATCTATCACAAATATATATTGTTTTCTTCCAGAATTTCTGAAGTTAATGATCATAAATACTATTTCCCCCCCCCCAAACCTTCTGCTCCAAGTCAATCTTCCCTGTGTCTAAGGTTCCCCAGCTCTGCTCTCCTGCCTTATGACTTACACTCGCAGACAGGTTTGGCGGAGCTCCAGCGGCCCACCTTGGTGCAGTTGCTCCGGGGACTGCCCACTAGGTAAAAGCCGGGGTTGCAGCGATACTCCACCCATGTGCCTTCAACAGGCACCCGTTCAATTGCCCGGACAGTGACTTGCCCATTCTCCAGGTTCAGGTGCATCTTGGGACAAGTGCGTACTGTAGAAAAAGAAGGATTCATTGCAGAAATATCCCCCAATAATTATTGTACATAGATTGGCATTGCTTCATGAACCAACTAGGTCTTCATGCTGAACAAGTCTGTGACTACTTGGACATCTTTCAGACAGGAATTTGACTATTCAGTAGCGTTTGTTCCATTGTCAGGGTTTCCCAACTGGGGCAACCTTAAGACAGAATGGGACAACTTGCCACAGCCAACTCTCTGTGGCCAAATCGCCACGGCCAACTCACCACAGCCAACTCACTGTGGGGCAGCATGCTGCGAGACGATTTAGCAATTCTGTTTAATTATTTAAAGCAAGGGTCTTCAAACTTGGCAAGTTTAAGACTTTTGGACTTCAGCTCCCAGAATTCCTGAGCTAACATGACTGGAGGAGGAATTCTGGGAATTGAAGTCCACAAGTCTTAAAGCTGTCAAGTTTGATTTAAAGTAAATAAAAAAAATATTTTACTTTTTGCCATTCACATGTCACCCTGTCTCTCCCTTTGCATCCTTTCTTTGATGATTCTCTTCCACTATTTCTTTGTTATTAGTGTAATTCTTGTCCTGCAGCAAGCTGTCCTATGGTGAGTTGGCCGTGGCAGGTTGACTGTGGCAAATTACCATAGACCCACCTTAAGATGGAGCTTAAGGAACTGGTGACTGGGGAATTCTGGAAGTTGAAGTCCACACATCTTAAAGTTGCCAAGGTTGGGGAACTCTGAATTTATACTAGACCACCCATACTTTCGAAGCTGAAAGCATCTTCTGCAAAATTCCTGTGTGCACTGTCACCCTTCTTGATGAGTCCAAACTTAATGGGCACAAGCTACAAGCACACTTAAATTAGCACTGTAAATTCCCCACCCTTATGTGGGTATTCTGGAGATTCCTAAGAAATTTTAAGTGGCCGTTTATAGCTGCCTGCCACCTGAAGACAATTTCAGTGTGGGGTGCTGATGCCAGATCTGTGCTCTTAGTGCTAAACTCAGAATTTGTTTGACCTACTGACCACTTCCTTTCATTTACCTCCCCAGCCATCCCTCAGAGCAAGGATCTCTGCAAAAACCCAATGGGCCAAGCTTTCTCCATCACATTCGCCTTGTTAGAGAACTTCCTCATGGATTATGCTCTTACCGCATGAATGCTCTCATGATGAAATAAGGGGAAACTGAAAAAGTAAGAATAAAGCTGCAAGGTTGATTTTTTTATTTTTTATTTTTAAAAAGCTCACCTTGTCTAGCAGGATGAAGTTAGCTGCACAAGATATTGGGAGACCAGGAAATTAGCTAAACGAAATAAATAGAAATCTGTCCAATGTGGCAGATGTCATTCACCTAGAAGCTCTGGACTGCACTGAGAATGAACCATTTTTTGCCTCCCATTGTTCTCCAAGGCATACATCATACATTTCCCTCTTGACCCTGATCTTCCCCCCACCCTCTGGATGTGACTTCTCCAATGGGACACATCCATCTCCAAGAGTCATCCATCATGCTCTCCAATAACCTTCTTATGCTCCGACAACTTGGGGCTGCCGGGGTGATTATCAAGGCACTTAAGGAATGCCTTGTTTTCCCCCACTTCCTTTTTCTGGCAGCTAAAAAGACCAAAGGAGTATCTTTTGAGTTGACATTGGTGCTTTTAGCCCAAACAAGGATAGTTTCCATAACCACCAGAAAGTTTCACACCAGTAGTGAAATGCTACCGTTTTGGCCCGGTTCAGCTGAACTGGTAGTAAAAAAAAGCTCCGATGATCAACTGAGAGGAGAAAGAAGAGAATAGTTCAGGATCATCCCTCCCACCTGCCCAGAGGTGGTATTCAGCAGGTTCTGACCAGTTCTGGAGAACCGGTAGCGGAAATTTTGAGTAGTTCAGAGAACCGGCAAATCCCACCTCTGACTGGAGATTTTACAGTCTCCTTCCCCTGCCACGCCCACCAAGCCACGCCCACAGAACCGGTAATAAAAGATTTGAATTCCACCACTGCGACCCATCTCTGTGCTTTTCTCTTTATCCTTTCAGCTGATTGGGACGGCAGAGCCTCAGCTGGTGTTTGAAAAGCTGCGAATCCCACCACTGTTTCACACCCACACCCACACCCATCCGTGTTGAGCGCCACAACAGAAAGCTCTTCTCTCAGACACCAGGTAGAACTCACAGCAGCGGCTTTCAATGTCACTATCCGTCCAGGTTCCATTAGGGAGGCATTTTCGTACTTTGGGCCCCACAATTTCCCTCTCTGGACGGCAGACGTACTCAATCTCATAGTCGAAAGGAAGGAAGTGGGCAGTCTTCACTTGTTCACGGGTCAGGCCTCTGTAGCGGATCCCACCATCCCAAGGGGGGAAGATGAGTTTGCAACCTGGATGAGAAGGCAAAGCAAAAGACCCGTTCAAAAAACAGAAGCAATACTGCACGCCTGAAAAACATTTTTTTTTTTGACCTGAAGACCAGAGGTGCATAGGAGTTTGGATCTGGGACATCAGCTGAGAGATCTCAATCAGCTACAAAGCTTATGACTGGGAGACCTCGAGCTAATTACTGTGCTGGCTTTCGCTTTCAACCTCCACTTCACAAGAGAGCTATGACGGTAAAAAGGTGTGCCTGTTTATACCTGTGTATGATTGCCTGAGCTTTTTGGAGGAAGGCCAAGAAATGAGTTCATCCTTAAATATTAATTTAAGAAGTCACTGAGGCACTTCAGATCAACTAATCCTCCCTTGGCTCCAAACAGCCATCTTAAAAGCTGGATTTTGTCTTTCTTGATTCCAACGATCACAGAGGTTTTCCTAGGTGTAATAGTAACAGTAAAAAAGGAAAGATTCTTCTGAGTCAAATTCAGGAAAACACATCAGCTTTCTCGGTAGCATACAGAAACAATATGCCATTGTTTTGTTCAACTTGACAATCTAGTGGGATTGCTGACAGTCTTCAAGTCCTAATCATGTTGTTGTCCAAGGAGAATTAAGTGCCGCAGTCTGCCATACACACATAAGAGCACAGTGGTTAGAATGCAGTATTGCAGACTAATTCTGCTGACTGCCAGCAGTTCAATCCTGACCAGCTCCAGGTTGACTCAGCCTTCCACCTGTCCGAGGTGGGTAAATTGAGGACCCAGATTGCTCGGGCAATATTCTGATTCTGCAAACCCTATAAAGGGCTATAAAGCACTGGAAGTGGTATATAAGTCTAAGTGCTATTGCTATTTATTTATTCACTTTCTTATTAATCTTAATTTTCATGCACAAGCTCAACATATAATGTACTCTCCTTCCTCCACAACCACCCAATGAAGCAGTTGGGCCTGAGCAAGCATGACTGAACCAGTGAACATCTATGCCAACCAGTCAACCGCCTTATCAATGCACCACAACCCCCTTACAGAGCCCAATTTAATTGCAGTCCAGAGAGACGATGTGCTACTGTAGTTTTATGCTATATTTTAATGTGTTTCCTGCTTCAGAATGGAGGGAAACCGAAATTTTCCATGTTCTTGAAAAAGACTGTCGGATCTTTGAAAAGGGATTTGGGAGGTACTGTCGCCAAATGATGCACAACGAGATATGCTGAATCATATAGTTGGAAAAAGCAACACAAACAGGCAAATCAAACAAGAATGAAAGGGCAACGGTGATAACTATCTTATTAACTACTGGCAATCCTGCCATAAAACACCTGCTGCCAGATAATAACTGTTATCAGGTATTTCCTTCTTAATTCACTGTTTACAATTCTTTCTTCACCGCCCCCACCCCTTTTCGGTAATCTGTCTCAAGATAAACCTTCAGGTATAAAAGTCGTGATGTTTACCTTGTACTGCATGTGTTTGTTTGAAAATGCCAAAAAATATGCTACAAGTATCTCTCCTTCCTTAATCCCATCTAAATGCAGACTTGGTGATTTCAAGTTCATCCTGCCATGTCACCTTTTACAGTTAACATACAGCCCCATATACTTTCTCAAACTTTGGGGTATTGTGATCCCCAAAAATAATGCATGAATTTGTGTGACACTTTCCCCCTCAATTAATTATTTCATTGGACTTAGCAATAGCAACAGCACTTATATACTGCTTCACGGCGCTTTACAGCCCTCTCTTAGCCATTTACAGAATCAGCATATTGCCCCCAGCAATCTGGATCCTCATTTTACCGACCTCGGAAGGCTGAGTCAACCTTGAGCCTGGTGAGATTCGATCTGTCAAATTTCAGGCAGCCGGCAGTCAGCAGAAGTAGCCTGCAGTACTGCACTCTAACCACTGTGCCACCACCCTCTGTTAGGGTTAGAGAGTTAGAGTTAGGATTGAACAAAAAATACAGCTTCCCTCACCTTAATAATTAAAGTTTAATCTATTTACTTATTCAATTTATATAGCTGTGTATCTCATACATGACTCTGGGGTGGGGCGGGGGCACAGAATCAAAATAACAAAAAACAATAAATGAATACAAATAAACATCCAAAACAAATAAAACAATGAAAAAACAATGAAACTAATCTTCAGGAAAGTACAATCCACACATTGGAAACAGCGGAACCATTTTGCAGGTTTCCTACTTCTGCTGGATCGCCAGGCCTGCTGACGAAACCAAGATTTCTGGAAGATTAGTAGATCTTCAATCAACCAATGGAACCAATGGAACTTCGGAAGTTGTGGGAATGCCATCACTTGAGATTTTCAAGAAGCGATTGGACCGCCATTTGTCAGAAATGGTGTAGGGTCTCCCGCTTGGGCTAGATGACCTACAAGGTCCCTTCCAACTCTGATTATCTGTTATCTGTTAATAATCAATATTAGAGCCAGGGCTAATTTAAACTCGGGAGGAATGATGTTCCAAAGACAGATCCGATGCCATTGAGGACTTTATGGGTCATTACCAACACTCTGAATTGAACTCGGAAACAAACTGACGACCAGCGCAGCTCATGGAGCAGAGGTATCACATGGGCTGGTCTTGGAGCCCACATAAAGCCTCTGGAAGCTCCAGTTGGTTCAAAATGCAGTGGCCTGCATGGTTTTGTGCAGACCTCAGTGTGCACATGTGGCACCTCTTTTGTGGGAGCTGCATTGGTTGCCAATTTGCTTCCATGTGCAATTCAAGATGCCGGCTGTCACTTTTAAAGCCCTTCATGGTTTGGCACCAGGTTATCTGAGGGACCGTCTTTTGCCAGTCACATTCACCTGACCCACAAGAGGGGAGGCAAGGAATGTCACGGATCCCATCCTCTAAGTAGGTACATCTGGCAGGACCTAGAAGAAGGGCCTTCTCCATGGTGGCCACCTCCTTTTGGAATATCATCCCTTCACTAGGCTGGCCCCTATTTTGACACTCTTTTGTAAGGCCCTGAAGATTTGGTTTTGCCAGCAGGCCCAGGGAACCAAGAGTGGGATGGAGCCCATCAAATGGCTTATTTGACTGTGTTGTCGCCGGGGATTGAAAGGGCTATTGTTGTCCCCCCCACCCCAATACTATGTTTTATTGCTTGTAAGCCAGCAAGAGTCACTGTGAGCAAATAGACAACTATAAATATTTTCTAAATAAATAAATAAGTGCCTGTCCTGCTACATTCTGCACAAGATGCAGCTTCTGGATGCTCTTCAAGGGCAGCCCCATATAAAGCACATCACAAGTAATCCATTCAGATGGTGACCAGAGGGTCAAAGTGGGAGTCACCCTATTTTCCAAAGCTCTAGAAGGCACGACGAGAAGCAATGGGTGGAAACTAAGCAACCTAGAGCTAAGGAGAAATTTCCTGACAGTTAGAACAATGAATCAGTGGAACAACTTGCCTCCAGAAGTTGTGAATGCTGCAACATTGCAAATTTTGCTAGGGTTCCCACTCTACCATCGCGAGGTTAATCAGATTTTTTTTTTAAAAAAAAAAATCATGATCTCATGTTAGTCACCCGGGATCTATAGAGAAATCCTGACTCACAGTGTGAGAGCCCTTGATAAAGCCTAAAAATATTTTTGTTGGTCCTGAAGACAGCATTAGTAAAGCCTCCTTTGACTTCAGCTGAATTCCTGCTGACTTCACAGATGCACCCTCATACTTTTTTTGGCAACTATATGACTGTTATTTGCTATTGCCTTTTTTCAACCGTTTGAAGGGTTTTTCAAAAAAAAAAAAAAAAGGATTTCCTGAGACTTTGGAATTCCCAAGAAAAAGTTGGGCTGTCACCGAGTTATTAACCAAGCCCAATCCCGCTTAACTGCTAAGCCCACGGGTGTCAAACTCGCCATGTCACATGGCCATCACGTGATGTTTTGTGACGTTTTTCCCATTCGTGGAGCTGGAGTGGGTGTGGCCTGCACATGAGGCATCCAGTTTGACACCCCTATACAATCTAAGCGCATACAAGGTTGACCAGGTGCTTGGTCATTTGCTGAAGCCTAAAGATGCCGCACACGTAGCAGATTATTGTCAAGAATGAAACATAAAAGCGTGACTTGTTTCCATTGTTTGGAAAACAAGCCACAATTGCCTGGACTTTGCATGATGTGAGAGACTGTGGGGAGGCTGAGAAGGTACGAGGAGAAATGCTGAACAATGAATAGACCGCCGTTCGTTAGCAGCTTATCTCATAAATGGGAATTCAATCGGCTGCCGAAAGTCTGAGAGGAAAAGATTCAGCCTTTGAAGGAATTCTATCAAACAAACTCAATAATAAACAAGGGGTGGAAGTTTTTCTGCTGCAATTCCACATTTCTCTACTCTGCACCTAATGCTTGCATTAAAGCCCCTTATTGAACTCTTGCTTGCAAAGTATATTGTGCTGTGAGGCGCTGATACACAGCACACTTTGCCCTAGGCCTGAGTTCAAATCATCTGAGCCTCAGTGGTGCAGTGGTTAGAATGCAGTACTACAGGCTACTTCTGCTGACTGGCGGCTGCCTGCAATTTGGCAGTTCAAGTCCCACCAGGCTCAAGGTTGACTCAGCCTTCCATCCTTCCGAGGTGGGTAAAATGAGGATCCAGTTTGTTGGGGGCCATAGGCTGACTCTGTAAACCGCTTAGAGAGGGCTGTAAAAGCACTGTGAAGCAGTATATAAGTCTAAGTGCTACTGCTATCTGCTAAGACCAACTGAAACGACAGTAAGACGATGTGCAAAATTCGCGGCTGACTAGAAATCTCTAATTGCAATCCAGCACTAATGTCACAAAAAAGCACTGTCTCATAAAATTCTTGGAAACCGTAGGATCTAAAGATGGATTGGATGAAGGGGCTTCTGCAGAGAACATTGAATGTATTTTCAAAATCAATAAACGTCTCAGAAAGAGGGTTGGTTTTGTTGAGAAAGTAAGACTGCAACTGAAAAGAAAGATAAATTTGGAGATAGTGGGAAGTTGTCTAGCTCAACCCTCATTGTAAGCATCTGGTATAAGCCAGGATGATGTCTCATGTGCCATGATGTCATCATGGAAATGGCACAAGAGACATACTGTACTGTACTGTAATTCAGAAATCATTCCTATGATGTCATGATGTTTTTAATACCACTATGCCTCCTTACCCTTGGCAGATACCCATGACCGTTGGTTTGATGTAACTAACCCAGAATTAAGAGGTATGGCCAAGCCTGATTCAGGAAGCATGGACCCACCAGCAAAAATCTAAGTTAAGTTGTACAAAAACATTTGCTTATGGTGCAAGAGCTTTTGGGGTCCCGGCTTAAAGGTTACTTTAACTATTTTATGCAATGGTATTCTAAGTCATTCCTTAAATGTCATTCATGCAGGTTTCAAAAGGACATTTCCAAGAGTAAGCCAGCAGGCACAGGAGGTGCTGCTCATAGCTTGTGGTAGAAGCACCGGCTGAAGGGGAAGAGGGCTCAGCCAAGAGGAGTAAAAAGACATCCCAGCTTAAAGTCCATTCTGGGGAGGAAATGTCTGAGATCAAATCTTTAGACCTCTGATGGCGAACCTATAGCATGCGTGCCGGAAGTGGCACGCAGAGCCATCTCTGTGGGCACGCAAGCTGTCGCCCAGCTCAGTTCCACTGTGCATGCGCACACACCTCCCACTGACCAGCTGATTTTCAGGTATCTGCCATGCATGCAGAGGGAGCGCAGGGGGTCCCATGTGCATTGCATTATGGGTGCAGGCACACATATGCACGTACTTTCGGCATGCAATGACAAAAAGGTTAGCCATCATTGCCTTAGAGCTTAGACTGATATCCACTGTTTTCCAAGGGCAGGTGGAAAGACTGGTAAAATTCTTGTATCATAGGTGATCAGCAATAAAGTACTTGTTTCAGCCTATCCATGAATAATTCTGGTTACCTGCATCTGATAAGCATGGGATAAAATGTGATTGCAGCTTCCCCTTTTGAACCAACCAATTAAACAATAAGGAATAGGATTCTCACACCCCAGGAATGGAAATAACAGGTGGAGGAGAAGAGGAGAAGAACATGATCAGAATATTAGTTTAAGTGTAATCTGAGCCAGGACTATACTGTAATCCAGGAGTCCCCAAATTTGGCAACTTTAAGACTTGTGGACTTCCAAGTCGGCATAGCTGGGTGGAGAATTCTGGGAGTTGAACTCCACAAGTCTTACAGTTGCCAAGTTTGGGATCCTCTGCTGTAATCTGACCTAAATTGACTCAAACCCTGTTAGGCCAGTCACTTAGCCTCATGTAGCAATTCATGGGTTACCTCATAGTGGAGGATGTAATGTCAGATGATGTCATTCCAGGAAATATGCGATTACCTGGAGGTCTTCCTCTGAGTCCTCTAGACCATCTCCAAGTGGAGTGGCTTTATCCGATTGCAACTGAGTCACAAACATCTGCCCTTCCCAGAAGGTTGCTCTCTGTTTACAGTGTTCTGGGCTTCAAGCGTGATCCAAACTTGTATAAACAACCTGATTTGCTTTTCTAAAAAAAATTTATTTGTAAACAGATAACAATCTAGTTCATGCAGTAAGTCATAAACCATAATTCCCACGTGCTGTTGATAACCCAAGGGTCTTCAAACTAGACAGCTTTAAAGACTTGTGGACTTCAACTCCCAGAATTCCTCCTCCAGTCATGCTAGCTCAGGAATTCTGGGAGCTGAAGTCCACAAGTCTTAAATTTGCCAAGTTGTGCTAACCCATCTCCCAAGAAACCACATATTGGCTTAATGTACTCTATAAACCAAGTCACTGAATGAAACGGCAGCCCTGCTGGGTTGTCTCAAAGGGATACCTCTAGCCAGGGGACTCTGGAAAGGCCCTGAACTGAGCAACGTTCCTGCCCTGATATTGCAATGCAACCAAGTGATGGAAGCTCAGGATGGAAGCTTTCCCTCCCTTGGGGCAGTCAGAAAAAGAGTGTGTGCCTGAAAGCAGTGAAATCGCATGGGGGGATGCGAGGCACACTGAGGATTTCTAGTTTAGCCTTCAGCTCCCTTGTTCTTGCTCCCTAAAGAGAGGAGAGGATGTGGGATTTCTGCATATTAAAAATATTTTCAAGTGCAGGAGGGAATGGTGTGTTTAATTTTTACACAGGAATAAAAGGGAGTGGGGGCGGGGGAATATAGCCAGCACCTGGCTGCACCTAGATGAACCTGGTTAGCCTCAAACAGGATCAGAACCACTTAACAACAGAATGGGAGACAGCCCTGAAATCCTAGGGGAGCCAAGAAAATATGTATATCACACTTGACTTAAAGGGGAAAGGTTTACTATAATGAGCCAGACCCTTAGATATTTACTGTCTGGCTTTGCATATTGCATCATACTATGGTTTCTTTAGCCATCTTTCACTGACTGAACTACAACCGGCAGCTTTACATCATGCACTAAGCAACAAATCATCCTTCATACATTGTAAGAGTTGCATTTACGCACCATGTCCTGCCCAGCCAAACTAAACAAACCATGTTATGGCTTAGCATCATATGTGAACCCAGCCAGTGTTGCAATGAGGATAAAGGAGAGCCTTCAATAGAATAGAATAGAATAGAATAGAATAGAATAGAATAAAATAGAATAGAATAGAATAGAATAACAGAGTTGGAAGGGACCTTGGAGGTCTTCTAGTCCAACCCTCTGCTTAGGCAGGAGATCCTGGCCCATATCATTTCAGACAAATGGTTATCCAATCTCTTCTTAAAAACTTCCAGTGTTGCAACATTTGCAACTTCTGGAGGCAGGTTGTTCCACTGATTCATTGTTCTAACTGTCAGGATATTTTCCTTAGTTCTGAGTTACTGCTCTCCTTGATTAGTTTCCACACGTTGTTTTTTGCCCTGCCCTCAGGTGCTTTGGAGAATACAGCTGCCTTATATTTCTTGAGGCTGTTAAGACCTTGGATAGTCTGTCTGTCCAGAAGCAATTTTCCTTTACTCTCCTTGGTTCCAGAGATGGGGGGAACATTGCAAGAAAGAGAAGTGGCGAGGGCTTGCGGTGAATAGCACAGGTGGGTAGGGAGGAGCAAAGGATTTGGATGGCACACAAAAGGTTGTGTCAAAGAAGCAGGCATTATCATCAGGCAGGAGAAAAGCAAAACTATAATTAAACACTGGACAACAGTCACACCGCTAATCTAATAAAGCTAATTGGTTCAAGAAAGGGAAAGCTAATTTAAGATAGCAGAAGCCCATTATTGAGATACTTTTTTACAAGGTGCTCGACTTCAGCTCTTGTTATCCCTGGCCAGCATGATTTGAGATTATGTCTGAAGAGTACCGGAGCAGCAAGAAGGAGCATAATCTCTGGTGAAGTCTGTTGTGATTTTTTTCCCCCTGATCAGGGAAGAGAATTCCTGCAGATCAGAATGGATTCTGCCAGCTGTAAAATATGCTACGAATAGCAAATTCTACTGGTGTCTTTTTTCATTACTTCCTAGAGCTGATTCCCCTCTTCTCTGAAGCAACCGACCAAACACATTCGGAAAGAAGATTTTATAATTCTGCTCTAACAAGCGTAGGGTTGGAAGTAGGAAGGGATGAGAATGCAGCAGATGGGTTGGGTGTGGATGCGGGGGAGTGGGGGGAAAGCAAGGCCTTCCTATCATGGGAATCTTATTTTGGTTGCCAAAGAATTAGACCAAAGCAAAAAAATAATAATAATCAAGGGTCTTCTAGCAACTTAGAGTCTAGCACATTTATTATTGCATCAACTTTCATAGTTTGCTTTGTCAATGTACACAATATGGATTGCTGAGAAAGTGTGCATGCCGAGAGATGGGGGGAGATGGAAAAGGGTGAAAAGCAAATTGTCCAAACATAAAGTTAGCAGCATCTGTCTGAATCCATCCCACACATCGCTCCAACTATAAGACCCACCCAATGAAATTAAATACCAGATCGACTAGTTCTTAGGGATAATCTGGTACAAGAGAGGCACAGAAGAGGGGGAGAAACCCAATCGAAATGCCACTCGTCACCTACTGTTCTCAGCTGAAGCCGCTCAACAGTATAATTAATCATCAAAGAAAGGCTGCTTCCTTTCACGCAAACTCCTAGGTGCTTGGCCCGGATTTGCTGCAGATAACCGCTGAACCCCGCAACAATTAATAACCAGCTTCAATAAATAAATTGAATTTTAATTATTTTCAAAAGGAATTACTAATAGATTTGAATTATTATTTTAATTAATACAATAATGCACTATGCATGCCACAGCAGGGACTAAAATTTGCAACGACTCTTCCCAGCTATTTAAATAACAGGGCAGGGATAATAACATCACATACAACATTGGGAAAACACACACATTTTCACTCTTCTAGGAGGTACCTGTCCCCCTCCATCACCACTGGGCACCATATTGTGCACCACACTGGATCCTGATTGCCTCGCAGGAGAATAAGTAAGCATAAATCTGATATAAAAATGGCAACAATCCCAAAAGAGAAAAATCATTTCAACTTCCCAGGCTATTTCTGACCTCGATGGTTACCTTAATGAGGGGGGAAAAAAGGAGTGCATCAGCAAACAATGGAGCTGGAATTCGTTCAACGATTTAACACCATTTCTCACAGATTAAACAAAGGCTGCAATTTCTTATCACCCATGTATTTACTAATTAAGTGCAGGAATATCTGGGTTACATCTAACTACTGTCTAATTTTGGTTGACTGTTAGGTAACTGTGCCTTTCAGCTTTTCTTTCACCCTTCTTCCTCTCTTTCCTCATGAAATCACCTAAACTCTCTCTGTCTCTGTCTCTGTCTCTCTCTCTCTCTCTGTGTGTGTGTGGTGTGTTTGTGTATTCTGAAAATGCCTGAAACTTAATCAGCAAGCAAAGCCATCAGACGAAGAATTTTGGGGAAAACAATCAAGTTTCCACCAGATGGATATACTCAGCACATTTTAAAATAAACGAAGCCATACCCATTATGAAGGACAGTTTTATATATATATATTTGAAAAGTTAATAAATATAATAAAAAATATTGTGAAGAAACAATGAACCATCCAGTTAGCTGCAGCAAGAACATCACACAGACAGACTGCAAAGAATGGCATGAGAAAGTAGACAATGGATGTTGCAGTATCTGGAGGCAGCAGAAGAAAAGAAAAAGAACCAGAGAAATTCACAAAATATAAAGACCTGCAAACAGAAGTAGACTATTTGTGGCAAAAGAAAGCAAAGATAATATGAATGTGCCTTGGGTAAAAATCCAAAACATCGGTAGCACCACTTGGATCCCATCGGCATTGACACAATGACCATCGGTCAATTCCAAAAGGCAGCTTTACTTAGAACAGTTTACACCCTGAGATGATACCTTTAATACCGTCTGTTTATCCCAGGTTCTTGGAAAGGACTCAACAGGCAGATAAAATATCAAATCCAGTCTAAACCTTTGGCTGACAGTATGATGAACCAAAATAATTGTTTGTGTGTTATTGTTTTTTTTTTAATCTAGTTGTCTGCCACCCAGAATCACTTGTTTTCTGAGATAAGCGGCTAATAAATTTGAAAAATAAATAAATAAATCATGATCAAAACACTTCCTTCTTTAGAACTATTATGCCCAGAACTTAAAATTAGCAAACCGGGCCTCTGAGCTCAGAATGGAAATCCTGTTCCAAGGTTTGGAAACTACTGGGCAGAATATGTGGAAGGAAAGATAATGCTTGCATCCATATACATGTATCCTGTCAGACACGAGCAATCAGAACCATTCGTGAATAGTTTTAAACTGTAGCTCTATTGTTTATCATCTATGCTACAAGGATCTCAGACCGCTTGCCTTCTCCTGGAATGCCTAGACAAGGCTTCATGGATTTGGGAGAGAAATAGTGCTTATGCTGTTTGCAACTGTGCGCTAACTCTAAGCTAGGCCCTTACTTGATCCCTCCCTCCAGCTTAGTTGGCAATTCTCCAAAACATCTTATCTATACTGCAGAAGAATGAATGTCATATCATCCTTCTTATGGTAGCAATACAGTACGGTAAGGTAGCAATACACCCCATATTAGCTCCTGGCCCCACCTGATTTTTAAAAAAATACTAATTAAAAGTCAAAAATAGAAAGCTAGGATGAGACAAGACAAAGCCCGTGTCACTAGCTCATCCATGCCATTTTTTTAAATGGGTGTTTTTTTTTATTGTCACAAGCAAGCACTGTGACCATTTTGTGAACAGACGAGCTTCTATGGAAGCTATTTTTAATATTCGTTTCATATAGTCTCACAACCCGGTAACCCCAGTGAAACTGTCTACCCTTTTCTTATTGTGTATCTATCCACAGAGCCTAGGAAATTAGCTGCAACAAAATCATTGCATTGACTACAGATGCCATAAAATCTGTGGGGTCTTTGATGCTCTCTGACCTTGCAGATATGCACTAATGATTTATTTATTTAAGAAAATTTATACAACTACCCAATTCGCTCTCAGTGATTCTGCATGGCTTACAAGAATAAAACCCCAATACAAAAACAAAACAAAAGTTATTACCCCCACCCCCACCCCTTTGAGAACAACAATCAAATAAGGCACTTGATGGGCTCAATATCATTCATTGGCAGAACCACGTTTTCAGGCTTGTGAAAGAGTGTGGGCTAATTGTTTTTCTCTGCAGGGATGATGTTCCACAGGGAGAGAGCCACCAGAGAGAAGGCCTTTCTTCTTGGTCCCTTCAGCCAGACCTCTTTAGGAGTGGGGTCCCATAGCATTCCCTGACTCCCGTTCTGGAGGGTTGGGTAGGTCTGCTTTGGAAAAGATGATCCCTCAAATAAGCTGATCCCAAACCATGTAGCAGGGCTTTGAAGGTGACGATGTTACCTAGCTGAAGTAATGAAATGTCTGCAAGCAAACGACCAAGCTCAGAGAACCCCAATTACTCCATAGTCCAACCCTGACTTACATCCAGTTTTGGTCACCGTACTACAAAAAAAGATGTTGAGACTCTAGAAAGACAGCAACAAAGATGATTAGGGGACTGGGAGCTAAAACGTATGAAGAACAGGCATGGCTAGTCTAGTGCCATCTAGGAACTGGGCATGGCTAGTCTAGTGAAAAGAAAGACCAGGGGAGACAGGATAGAATCTTCCAATATTTGAGGGGCTGCCACAGAGAGGATTGGGGGGTCAAGCTATTTTTGAAGACACCCGAAGGCCAGACAAGGAATAATGGATGGAAACTGAACGAGGAGAGATTTAACCTGGAAATAAGGAGAAACTTTCTGACAGTGAGAACAATCAACCAATGGAACAGCTTTGCCTTCAGAAGTTGTGGGAGTGCCATCACTTGAGACTTTCAAGAAGAGATTGGACTCCCATCTGTCAGAAATGGTGTAGGGTCTCCTGCTTGGGCAGGGGGTTGGATAGATGACCTACAAGGTCCCTTCCAACTCTGTATTCTGTTCTGTTCTGTTCCACTCCATTCCATTCTATTCTTAGCATTAAACCTCCTCCAATTTGTTGTCCCCTCCTGCTATGTTAGACTATGAACCCCATTAATCTTAGCTGATAAAGAAATAAGGTTTTAGCCTCAGTTTTAGTCCAGCATACCAGGAGGAGCACCAGGGGGCTGCTTTAAAATATTACACAGTCTTCATTCTGATGGTTGCTAAGGAAGAGACGACTTCTTCTCTGTCCCTTCCTCTGTTTGAGCTCTGACTGTGCAAATCCGGATTTCAAAGAAAAGAAAGCAGGTGCGCTAATGATCATGCAGGCAAAAACCTGAACCACGCACGGAAATCAAGCAATTATTGTAAAATATGTAATTGCGAAAACATCTATCGGGAGTTGACTTTTTTTCACAGGAACATTACATGATTCATAAAGCATAATTCTGGGGGGGAAACAATACCCTCCTGATTACCATCGATACCTCCATTGAGGTTTATTCTTGTGCACACAATAGAGCCGGATTTACGGAGAACGGCTTTCTTCATGAGGCTGCCAAGTCCTCAGACAGCTCCTGAAGCTGTGCCTATAATGGCAGTGTGACTAAATGAGTGTCAGAATGCATTTGTCCTTGCTGTGCTAAGTCAGGACGAAGCCTTAACTTTGCCATCTTGCTGGAGGTCTCTCCTAGCTGCAGTCATTTAAGAAAGCACATAAATAGCACCTTGCTGGATCGGACCTCTGACCCCGTCTAGTCCAGCAGTCTGTTCATGCAGTAACCAAGCAACTGCCGATAGGAGCCCACTGGTCTCCCAGCATATAGCCTTCAGTGGGAACTGATCTGACAGATGTCATGTGATTTTGAGGAGGGCCAGGGAAGATACTTAGAATAAAGTTGTTCTAGGGCACCTCTCCCCAACTTGGGCAGGTAAGAATAACAGAATAACTATTGGAAGGGACCTTGGAGGTCTTCTAGTCCAACTCCTGCTCAAGCAGGAGATCCAATACCATTTCAGACAAATGGTTGTCTAATCTCTTCTTTAAAACTTCCAGTGATGGAGCACCCACAACTTCTGGAAGGAAGCCATTCTACTGGACTGCCATTTGTCAGAAATGGTGTAGGGTCTCCCGCTTGGGCGGGGGGTTGGACTAGATGACCTACAAGATCCCTTCCAACTCTGATTATCTGTATCTGGTTCTGGTTCTGGTTCTGGTTCTTCTAACTGTCAGGAAGTTTCCCCTTAATTCCAGGTTGCGTCCCTCCTTGATTAATTTCCATCCATTGCTTTTTGTCCTGCCTTCAGCTGCTTTGGAAAACAAGTTGATCCCCTCTTCTCTATGGCAGCCCCCTAGATATTGGAACGTTGTTATCATGTTGTAAGAAATAAGTAAATTCAAAATTAAAATGGTAAATAAGATTACTTAAAAATAAAATGGTAAATAAGATTACTTAAATAAGATTACTCACAAATAGGGGTTGGACTAGATGGCCTGCAGGGTCCCTTCCAATTCTGTTAATCTGTTATCAAATGAAATATATCTCCCTGTACATACATGCTTTGCTTTTGTACTTTTGACATGCTCCATTGTTAAGCCTTTTTTATATTTTTATCTTATGTATAATATGCCTTTTATATTATTCTTATGTTTTTTTTTTGGGGGGGGGGTTTGTAATAATCTCTTTGAAAAAATAATAGTATAAGATGAATCTGTAAAATTGTATCCTCGGAAGTTAGAAAGAGGCCCCGATGAGGGGATGCTACATTCCTTAACACTAAGGAAAAATGCCACCTGGGCAGCCAAAGTATGAGGTACAGAGGGGTACGGAGGAGAACTTAACAGAAGGAGAATTCTCCCTGGAGACATTCTGGGATTAGTTGCAACACCTGAGGGCAAATCCAATGAACTTGAACTTGGGAGGGAATTGGAGATACTTGCCCTGAGGAGCAGCTTTCTCCAAGCTATTATCTTTCAGTTGCACAGGGAATAAAAAAATATTAGAGTATTAACTAAGCATTCTGACAATTGCAGATTCAAACAGCAGGTTTGAGAACTCCGCCTTGGGACTCCTTACATGAGGAAACTTCAAGGCCCAGGACAACCACTGTCTCTAACATCTTATATTCCAAGTTTATTTATTTTTATTTATTTGATTTCTATAGTTGTCCATCTCAACAAGTGACTCTGCACTGCAAGGATGAAGGAAAAGCCCTTTTTTTTTTTTTTTTTTGACGACTTGGAAGTCTAAGCTTGGAAGCTAAAGGCTTTCCAAGGGCTCACTTAAAATTTAATCTTACTTGACTTGGAATACGCAGAACGAATGCAAGACAGGCCTAGGATCGTTTTCAATGCATTTTCAATCCAGAATAAATAAATGGCTGTGCTGAATCAAATCACAGGCCCATCCAAGTTTTAGCACATCATCCCCAGCAGTGTGCTGCCAAATGCCCCTGGGAAGTTGAAAAATAGGGCATGATCGAGATAGTTGTCCCCTGTTGTTTGTCCCCAGCGTCTGATAATTATGTTAGCCGTAATGAAGGCAAACCACTCAGCAGCTTCCTCCACAAAGAAAATTGCTATGTAATTAACCGGCATTCAAGTTGGTTTCACTTCTAGACAAAGCAGCAGCCAACCACCAACTGCGGTTGTTATTTTTTGCATTAATTGAAGGCATTTACCCTCACAAAGGCATTAAAAAGGGAAGCAGAAATTTCTGCCGCTGTTGCTATCACTGAGTTTTGAAAAGGGTTGATTCCATTTGACTTTTTCAACCAAACAACTTGGCAAGATGTGGATCCAGAGGCAAACACACGCTTATTGTTATTGTTATTATTATGTTGTTGTTCTTCCATTTTAATACTTAATACAATGCGTTATATATAATCGCGAACATACTTCATACTCCTACCTCTTATTTTCCTCAGAACAGCAACCCTGTGAGGTAGAGTTGAGCTGAGGGAGAGGGACTGGCCCAAAATCTCCAAATCCAATATTACAATGAAAGGATAAACATCCAGATATTTTGCACCAAGACAGAATAATTGTCCGGCGAGCAGAGGCAGTGGATTGATATCAATTAAGCTCCTGCCTATTTTCAGCCTATGCTTCAACATGTAGTACAGGTAGTCCTTGACTTACAGCCATAATGGAGCCTGTAAGTCATGATGGTTGTAAAGTGGGCAATCGCGTGACTGATCTGATTTTACAATATATTTTTTTTGCGGTGCTCATTAAGCGAACATGATGGTCATTAAGCGAACCCACTATGGGAGTTTTCGCCAAAAACAAAAGTAAATTCTGGTTTGGGCAAAAAACGCTGTAATGCTAGGTGAGTGGGATGCTGCAACCATCAATAAATGCAAGCTGATTACCAAGCACCCAAAATGCAGTTATGCTATTGAAGGGGAAGAGGTGGCCATCAGAACTTCAGAACCATACCTTTTGGGAGGCCTGGTCACTGAAAAAGTCACAGGGACAAGGGAGTCAACTACTGTGTTTCTCACAAAATAAGGCCGGGCCTTATTTTTTTTTGACCCCTGAAGAAACGGCTAGGCTGTCTTTTCGAGGGTGACTTAATTTCTTCCCCCACCTAGAGTGGCCCATACGCACATACCTCGCCACGAGGCCGCTTCTATCAACCAATGAAAGCTCCCTGAAGGCAGAGTCCCCAGCCGCTTCAGGGCATGGCGTGGCTGCCCATGTCCCCTCTCCTTTAGGCAGTCTCTTTCAGGCAATGGAAGCTCCCCAAATGCAGTCACCAGCCACTTTGATCGGTCAGTAGAAGTGGCCTCGGGGCAAGCGCACACACACACACTCCCGTCGCCCTGAGGCCGCTTCTACCGGCCGATCGAAGTGGCTGGTGACTGCACTTGGGGAGCTTCCATCGCCTGAAAGAGACTGCCTAAAGGCGAGGGGACATGGGCAGCCACCCCCTGAAGCGGCTGGAGACTCTGCCTTCGGGGAGCTTCTATCGGTTATCGGGGTATTCCAGCCTAGGCTACCTGCAGGGCACTCCAAAAGGCAAGTTTTCTCCCCCCGCCTTTCCCCCCCATTTCTCTTCACCTCGTGTAGTTCTAACGAACGATGTGAGAAATAGCGGGGAAACGCATGGTTTAAATGGGCCTAAATGTTGGGGGCAGGGCTTAATTTCACCTCATGCCTAGAAATCATGCTGGGCCTTCCTATTGGTGGAGGCCATATTGTTGGAGAAACATGGTTATTATCCAAAGCACCTGAAGGCAGGACAAGAAGCAATAGAGAGAAGTAACCTAGAACTAAGGAGAAATTTCTGGACAGTGAGAACAATTAATCGGTGGAGCTGCTTGCCTCCAGAAGTTGTGAATGCTCTAACACAGCGAGTTTTTAAAAGAGATTGGATAACCACTTGTCTCTAATGGAATAGGGTCTCCTGTTTGAGCAGGGGATTAGATTAGAAGACTTCCAAGATCTCTTCCAACTTTGTGGGAAGTGACCTGCCCTAAATTGAGAACAATCTGTAAGGGTCTTCTTATAGTTATTACTATTTAATTATTGTTTTGTCCTAATGGACTCCAAAGACAAAAGAGCATCAAGGCTGAAACTGTTTTTATCCTGACTGCAGTAGCAATCTGATGCGATTTAATCAGTGGGAGAAAGTTTTCTTCCATATCAAGAGAATTTTGCTCATAGAAGATATATGCCATCTCCTGAGTACAGGTAGTCCTCGGCTTACAACCACAACTGAGCCCAACATTTCTGTTGTTATGCGAGACAGGTGTTAACTGAGTTTTGCCCCATAATATTTCTTGCCACAGTTGTTAAGTGAATCACTGCAGTTGTTAAGTTAGTAACATGGTTGTTAAGTGAATCTGGATTCCCCGTTGACTTTGCTTGTCAGAAGTTCTCAAAATTGATCACATGACATTGCAACCGCCATAAATATCAGCCAACCATGCAACCATGGGGATGTTGCAATAATCATCAGTGTGGAAAATGGTCATAAGTTATCAGTCACACTTTTCTGTGCTGTTGATAATTTTGAATAGTCACTTTCTTGTCCCCGGTAATCTTATATTCCCAAAATTCCTAGGATATGCAGCTCAATACTACAAAGGCTTCCATACAAAGTTACTTTATTGGATTATATCAGGCATCCTCAAGGTATAACTCACAGTTATGCTGAGATTCATCTAATATCCAATCTTTGCATTGTTGTCTTCATAGTGTGAAAAAATAGTTATCTTCATCCCATAACGATACAACAAGGGAAGACTCCAGCACGTTACTGGGGTCCAAGTAAGAATGACCAAAACTCCCCAGCCCAACCAGTGGTCAATTCAATGACCAATCAGGATTACAGATGTGACCACATGACATGAACTAAATCTCCCTTGAGGCATTCCCTTAAGGGGACAGCTCTCATTCTCAAACTAACTATATACAACAGCACACTCTATATACTGTCTAACCAGCACAGTCACTAAACAAATAGCTATAAGTCAAGGACTACCTGTAACTCAGTGGGCTACCTTAGATCAAGGACTATCCTTAATCTGGGGCGGAGCTGGCGTCGTGACGATATGGCATGCGATCTTGGAGGTCTGAGATCGCTGCCGATATCTTTGCTCCTGGATGGTCCTATCGGATCTAAACCATCCCGAAGAGACGGTGAAAGTGAAGAGTGCATCCTGTCGATCCCAGGGATACCGCAAAGTCCCTGGTAGATCCAGGAGAAGCTCTTCTTGCTAGTGGCAAAGAGGCATCCATTAAAGCTGCTGAAGTTGGGACAGCTCCGAAACAGAAGAGAACAGAAAGAGAGAGTGTGCTGGTTTGGTGAGAACTTTTTTTTACTCTAAGATCTGAAAGGACACCCTAAGGAAAAGAAAGAATCTGTAAAAGTTTTGACAGAAGTGATTAAGTGGCGATTTTAAACAGGAAAGTCAAAGTAATGGGTTTTTTTTGTTTTTTTTTCTCATTGCTGGATTTTCTATATACGATCTTGTATTTTGAAACTGGACTGGTTTTTTCGTTCATATCTATTTTTTTCTTATCCTTTTTGATTTTGCAATATTTTAGGCTAGAGGCTCCCTTTAATTAATTCATTTTTTAAAAATATCTTTTTAAAAAATTAATTCTCATTATATCCTGCTCGGAAAAGGAGGGGGAAAGTGAGACAAAGAAACTTTGTAACACCGCCAACTAGAGGCTTGAAAATATTCTTTTCCCTGTGACCAGACAAAGCTGAGAAAGAAAGAACTGAGACTCTTTTTCAAGGACATTGCTATTTGATAAGATAGAGGGAAAAGCACGAGAGAGTATTATTGCAGGTGCTCTTCTGGGTTTCTATCAACAGCTGGAGTCTGGTGTTGAAATGTAGGAGGAAAAAAGGTGATAAGTTTTTGGAGAAGAGAGCTATAATAAGAGCCTTGGATAATTAAATAAAGTGCAGTGTGCCCTTTTTACTTTTCCTAAGTTGTGCTATCCCTCCTCACCAGCTTTATTGTATTTCTTTTTATTTAATTTTTTTTGTAATAACTATATGAGTTTTGGCCTTGTTGGAGCTTGTCTTTGTTTTTCTTTTTTTTTTTTTGGGGAGTCCAATCTCTACGTTTGCTTTTTATTTTAAAGGAAAAGCCTTAAAAGCCTTTGTTTTCCCTTTCCTGGTATTTTTTTTTCATCTACCTTTTTGGTTAATTCTTATGCACTTTTTTCTATTTGAGACCTTTCAATTGGATTAAGGTGTTGAAGAACCTGAAGAATTTTTCCCTTTTCTTTTTTTTCTTTTTAAGCTCTTTTTCTTTATCCTACTATTGATTGGATTAAGGTATACAAGAACCTGAAGAAATGTTGTCCTCTCTTTTTTTCCTCCCCCCCCCTTTTTAATTATTATTATTGGGCTTCTTTTTTTTACTATTTTTATTTTGAACTATAATTGGTTACTTCACAATTGGATTAAGGTTTAGAAGAACCTGAAGATTTTGAATTGCTTAAAATGAGTAGGAAATTTACAGCTCCTGGTTCTTCAACTTCTACTTCTTCCTCTCCCCCATCTGGAGGACAACGTTCAATACAGACAATGTTAAAGCAAGAAAAAGAACAAGAAAAAGTGACTCTGCAGATGATTATGCAAGGAATTCAAAATATTCAAGCAAGATCAGAGAATATTGAAAAGAGAATAGAAAACATCGAAGAAAGAACAGAGAACATTGAACAAAGAACTTAGAACATTGAACAAAGAATAGGGAAAACTGATGAAAAAGTGGAGAACATCCAACAAATGATGTTGAAGTATGATGAGAGATTCCAAAAAATTGAAGAAGATAAACAAAGAGACAAGAAGATTGGAGATATTGATAATAGATTAACGGTGGTTGAACAAGATAAAATTGGTATGTTGAGATGGGAGATGGATAGATCAGAATTCTATCTTAGATTCCAAAACGTAGAGGAAGAAAAAGGACAAAACCTAGCTGAGATAATGATAGAAATACTGGCTGAAGCTTTGGAAATAACTCAAGAGAAGATGATGGATGGAATAGATGAGGTTTATCGAGTTTTCACAAGATATGCGATGAGAAATAGCTTACCAAGAGAAGTTCACATTAGATTTACAAAGAAAGCCATTAAAACGCAAATATTGCAAGTGGCAAAAGAGAAAACATTGAAATACAAAGACAAGGAGATTGTGGTCTTGAAACAAATACCCAGAAGAGTGAGAGAGATGAGAAGAGAATACCGATTCCTGATTAAAATGCTACTTTAAAAAGAGGTGAATTATAGATTGCTGATTCCAGAAGGTTTAATGTTCACATGGCAAGAACAGAGACACAGAATTGACTCAATTGAGAAAGCCGAATTATTTTATACAGAATTTTTTGGAAGGAAAGAGGAAGAGGCAGAAAAAGAGATCTCATTAATTGAATTCCAAGAGGACTGCCAAATGGCGACTGAAAAAGAAGGCGCAGTAGGTGGAAAGGTGGAAGCCAAAGAACAACATGACTTAAGATCTACGAGAGCTGCTAAACCTAACTATAAAATATAACCATGGAAGAGAAAAAATGATTACAATTAATATAAATGGACTTAACTCAGCCGTTAAAAGAAGGAAAACCTTTCATAAATTGGAGAAATTAAAATTTGATATAATCTGTCTACAAGAAGTACATATTAAAAAACTATATGAACAATCGTTGGTACAGCCAAAATTAGGGAAAATATTTACTTCCTTGACACAATGTAAGAAAAGAGGAGTGGTTTTATATATTAAAGAGACCATCCCAGCAAAATTGATCTATACTGATGATGATGGAAGAATACTAATGGTGGAAATAATGGACAATAATATGAAAACACTCCTGATTGCAATATATGCGCCGAATGACAAACAAGAAGAATTCTATAAAAAACTACATATGAAAATAATTGAACTGGACTATGCTAATATAGTTATGATGGGAGATTTTAATGGAATTGTACACAACAAATTGGACTATACAGCACAGAAAACAACAAAGCAAAACAGAAAGACTCTCCCTAAATCTTTTTAAAAAATGATAGATGAAATAAACTTAAAAGATACATGGAGAGAAAGAAATGCTAAAACTAAACAATATACCTTCTATTCAGATAGATACTTATCATGGTCCAGAATAGATATGATATGGATGTCAACAGAATTAATACCTAACATTCAAGAAATAAATATTGAAACAAGTACTTGGGCAGATCACAATCCAATGACAATTAAATGGAAAGGACAAAAAAGAAGATTTAGATGGACGTTAAACAATACTATTTTAAAGGAAAAAGACTTCACACAGTGGATGGAGAAAGAACTGGCCTTTTTCTTTAGAGAAAACAAAAAAGAAGATACATCAATTCAGGATGTATGGGATACAATGAAGGCATATGTTAGAGGCTTGATAATAGACTATACAAGGAAAAGGAATACTATGAAAAGGCTAGTCTCTAAGGCCCTAAAGGATGAGCATAAAAGACTTGAAAAAGAGCTACAGAAAATGCCACAGAAAAAGGACATCAAGCTAAAAATGGATATAATTAAACACAAAAAGGGTCAAATAGAAAAAGAAGAATTAGCACAGAAAATTAGAGGTACTAAACAGAACTACTTTGAAGATGCAAATAAACCAGGTAGATGGTTAGCATACAAATTGAGAAAGGAGAAAGAATCAAGGAAAATATTGCAATTAATAGATGACCAAGGCCAAGTTTGCCATGGTAGCAAAGAGAAGAAGGAAATCATTTGAGACTTCTATGGGAAATTATATATGCAAGAGAATATTGATGAAGAAAGAGTCAAGCAGTACTTACAGAATGCTAATTTACCTCAGATACTTAAAGAGACTGAAAAAAATGTTAGAAAGCAACATAACGATGATGGAGTTAACTGAAGCACTCAAGAAGCAAAATAATGGAAAGGCACCAGGCCCAGATGGACTTCCGGTAGAATTTTATAAAACATTACAAGAATCGTTGAATCTTCCATTGCTAGAAGTTATGAATGAAGTTATGTTAAAGAAGAAGATACCTAAATCATGGTCAGAATCATGTATAAGATGTTTTACAGGTGGCATTTTCCCCGACAAGAATAGCAAGAATGTTCAAGAATAAATCCAAAAATATGTTGGAAATGTCATCAGACACCTGGCTCATATTACCATATGTGGTGGACTTGTGCAGATGCTAAAACATACTGGACTAAAATCCACATATGGTTGGAAAAAATGATGAAAAAACATAGACTTGAAACCTGAGATATTTTTATTGGGAATTTTACCTGAAATATATAGTAAAGACTTGAAATACCTGATTGTAAATGTATTAACAGCGGCTAGGATTGTATTTGCTAAAAACTGCAAAAATGAGAAAATACCATCACAAAAGGAAATCATTAAGAAAATATTGGAATGTGCTGAAATGAGTAGATTGACATTTAAAATTAGAGAACAAGAGGATAAACAATTTTATAAAATTTGGGATCTTTTCTATCAATGGTTAGACAACAAAGTGCAGTAATGAAATATGTAGATTTTTAGAAAATAATAAATATATAAAGATGTACTTCTTTCTTATTATAGCTACACAATTATTTTAGGATAGATTTGGAGTGATAATATGAACTGTTATAAAATAAATCAAGTAAATTATGGTTATCTTGTAAAACATGAATGAATAAAAGTATAGTCAAATGATTGATTAATAATGATACTAAGGTATTTAATTTTTGATTGAGAATATGAGATTATATGTAATGTAATTGTAATTGAAGACTACGAAATGGAAGCACAAAACAATTTGTAAACCAACCGGCACACTGTATGTATACCTATGGAAGATAGCTTGATGTTTTTATGTTTTGTTTGTTTATTTATGTTTGTTTTTAAAAACCAATAAAAATTTTTTTTTTAAAAAAAAGGACTATCCTTAATCTGTTATCTTTCATGACTTGTATCTTATTATGTGTCCTGTACTAATATTTCTTTATATATTTCTTTTTTTCCTACCATTAAGGTTTCTTGGCAGCCTACTACCACTACTGTTACTTCCAAAACAAAGGCTTTAAAAAGGACTATGCAGGGTTTTAGATCTTACTGAACACTTTTCTTATTGGCTAAATGTCTGTGGAGATTCTCAATCATCCAGGTCATGGTTGCACCGAAGGTGCTTTTTCAAAGAGGCAACAGACTTTCTGGTTTTTCTTTGAAGGCATTTCGCTTCTCATCCAAGAAACTTCTTAATCTTCTTCAGAGCTAAAGAAGCTTCTTGGATCATCATTGTCTTTTAATGACCCCAAAATCCCATGTGGGGTGGAGTCTGGGCAACTGAATGAAACTAGCAGTGTTTTAATGGCCGGATGCCCTTCCTGTCACCAATGCAGAGTTTTGTTCAGCAGATATATTCTCAGTATATCCAGAAAGAAACTATCTGCTTCTACCTAGGATCGAACTCACAGCCTCCTGATTGTGAAGTGAGAGTTCCACCTCTAGGCCACTGCACTACTCCAAAGAAGCTTCTTAGATGAGAAGTGAAACGTCTTCAAAGAAAACCCAGAAAGTCCAGTTGCCTTTTGAAAAAGCACCTCTGGGACTATCTTTATTGGCTGCTATGCGGGATGCTGCAGGGTTCCGTCTGCTTCTGTTTAACAACTCCATGGAGCTGCTGTGGTAGATCATCCACTGCCGTGTACAGGAGGTATCATCTGTATGTTGACGACACTCAGTTATATCTCTTTGCCCCCAACAAAGTAAGTGAGGCTGTGGCTGTAGGGGTCCCGATGGAAAACAACAGGAACCCTGTCAAGATTGAATGGTTTGAGTTTTAGGGCCTAACAAATCTGGGGCTTTGCCATCTTTGGTTCTGGGTGGGATGATGGTACTGCCTGAAATGGGCCTAGTGCACACTCTGGGGTTTCTTTTGGACTCACAACCTCTGCCTGAGGAGCAAATAGCAATCGTGGCCATGGGAATCTTCGCACCATTTTGTGAAGTGCACCAGTTGTGCCCATTCTTGGATCATGTGACTTGAAATCAAGTGAGGTACTAATACCACTCTATAAAGCCTTGGAAAAGACCACACCTAGAGTACTGCATCCAGTTTTGGTCACCACATTATAAAAAAGATGCTGAGACTCTAGAAAAAGTACAGAGAAGAGCAACCAGGAAGATTAAGGGACTGGAGACTAAAACATATGAAGAACAGTCGCAGGAACTGGGCTTGGCTAGTCTAGTGAAGAGAAGGACCAGGGGAGACATGATAACAGTCTTCCAATACTTGAGGGGCTGTCAAAGAGAGGAAGGGGTCAAGCTATTTTCCAAAGCACCCAAAGGCCAGACAAGGAATAATGGATGGAAACTGAACAAGGAGAGATTTAACCTGGAAATAAGGAGAAACTTTCTGACAGTGAGAACAATCAACCAATGAACAGCTTGCCCTCAGAAGTTGTGGGAGCGCCATCACTTGAGACTTTCAAGAAGAAATTGGACTCCCATCTGTCAGAAATGGTGCAGGGTCTTCCGCTTGGGCAGGGGGTTGGATAGATGACCTACAAGGTCTCTTCCAACTCTCATTATCTGTTATCTGCTCACAGTCACCCATGCCCTGGTCACCTCCTGAATGGACTACTGTAGCTTGCTCTACATGGGGCTGTCCTTGAAGAGTGTCCGGAAAAGCTTCAGCTGGTACAAAATGCAGCAAACATGGGCAGTTATGGCTATCCTTAGATAGGCACATATTATACCTGCATTGGTTGCCAGTTTGCTTCCGGCACAAGTCAAGGTGATGTTTTTTTTTTTTATCTTTAAAGTCCTATATGGCACAGCACCAGGTTATCTGAGGGACTGCTTCACCCGGTGGTGGGATTCAACTTAATTTCACTACTGGTTCTGTGGGCGTGGCTTGGTGGGCGTGACAGGGGAAGGGGACTGTAAAATCTCCAGTCAGAGGTGGTATTGCTGGTTCTCCGAACTACTCAAAATTTCCACTACCGGTTCTCCAGAACTGGTCAGAACCTGCTGAATACCACCTCTGGCTTCATCTCTACTTCAGCTACCTGTCCCATCAGGTCTGGCAGGGGAGGCATGCTGTGGGTCCCATCTGCAAAGAGTTCCATGTGATGTCACCTTTTCTGCCACGGCGCCCACCCTCTGGATCATCATTCCACTCGAGATGAAACTAGAAACCTCACCCCTTTCCTAAGAGGCCTGTAGGGGGCGTGCATAAGCGTACCAACGCGCCTACCATCCCTGTCCTATTGTTTGTTTTATTTTTCTTATATGTATCCATGTATTCACAACTATGTTTTTACTTATACCTATTATCCTGTAAGCAATTGACAAACCAAATAAAATAAAAATAAAATTAATAAAAATAAAAGTTAGCCTCTTAGGGTCAAAATGTGCTTTTTCAGGAAGCCGGGGTATCCCCTGGTAATAGGGAGCCTGTGTGCTGTTTGTACAATATGTACAATATATCTTCCCTCTCACCATCTTGTTTTATTCATTTTTATTCTTTTCATAGGGATGTGGTGGCTCAGTGGCTAAGACGCTGAGCTTGTCGATCAGAAAAGTCGGCAGTTTGGCGGTTCGAATCCCTAGCGCCATGTAACAGAATGAGCTCCCGTTACTTGTGCCAACCTAGCAGTTCGAAAGCATGTAAAAAAATGCAAGTAGAAAAATAGGGACCACTTTGATGGGAAAGTAACAATGTTCCATGCACCTTCGGTGTTTAGTCATGCTGGCCACATGACCACAGAGACGTCTTCGGACAGCGCTGGCTCTTTGGCTTTGTAGCGGAGGTAAGCACTGCTCCTAGAGCCAGAAACGACTAGCGCATATGTGTGAGGGGAACCTTTACCTTTACTTTTATTCTTTTCATGGGTCCACAAAATGAGTGACATGGGGGCTTAGAGGTGGCGGTCTTACCTCACAATCAGAAGGCTGTGAGTTTGATCCTAGGTAGAGGCAGATATTTTTCCCTCTGGGCAGACTGAGAATATATCTGCTGAATAAAACTCCACGTTGGTGACAGGAAGGGCATTCGGCCAGTAAACACTCAGCACTATTCAGTTGCCCAGACTCCACCCCGTAAAGGATTAAAATGATGGGTTCGCAAAATGTTTTAATCACCGGCTTTATTGAACAGTGCCCAGTGTCACTTCAGGTGAAATGGGCAGCCCTGTAAATTTAGCCAATAAAAATAAAACAATGAAATAAAAATAAAAACCAGTCCCTGGACCTGAATCAAGACTTTGATTAAAGGCACAAAAAGTAGGCCAAGCTGGTTCCCCCCCCACCTTATCCCTTGTGAGCCTGTCTCACTTATAAGGACAGATGGGTAGATATTCAACAGGTAACAACCGAGGAAAGGAAATAGCTTCATATTCAGAATACCTCCTTATTATTCAATGGGTGAATGGCCCTGGAGCGCTGATGGAGAAGAAGAAATGACAGATTTGTGCAACCGAAGCAGCATATGTAGATAATTGTCTCTGCCGCTCTCATCTTTTCTATACTCTGAGAAAGCACATCAGACATACCCAGTTTTTATGTGGGTCACCTCATCTATCAGTATTCGGAAGATGACTCTGGCTGGGAAGGAAGGGCAGATGGAGTGGAGCGCTCGGCTGCAGAGAAGTGAACAGGATGGACTGGGATAACCCTTCCCAGAATCCGCGCTGGTTTCAAGGAAGACGCATTGATTCTCACGGTGACTTCACACAAGTGGTCCTCGGCTTACGACCACGCATTGTGTGTGGCTAAGCAAGGCAGTTGTTAAGTGAGCTTTTGCCCCATTTTAGAACCTTTTTTTGCTGCAAATGGTTAAGCAAGACGCTCCGGTTGTTCAGAGAATCATGCGGTCATTAAACAAATCTGGCCTCCTCTGTTGACTTTGCTGGTTGTAAGCTGGAGGGGAAGGTTACAAATGGTGATCACAAGACCCTGATTCTTTCATTGACTGCCTAATTATATATTGGTCTTGAGAAAATTATAGATGATAACAATACATAAGGTAATATAAAATAGGTGGTAAGCTGAAAATGGAAATAATAGGGGATAAAGGATTGAAAATATATGTGAGGATGAAATGATTTTGATATTGAATTAATGAATTGAAATATGAAACGGAAATTTATCTCAAGATTAGTCGAATGGATAATAATTTGAAGTGATATTAATTAAGAAAGTTGAAAGTGTAACTATGACTATGTATAAATATTGTAATCTGGAATCACATTGCTCACGCAAAGAGATGTGTAAAAAATAAAAATAAAAAAACTTGGGGGGAAAAAAACCTCTGGGAACTACATTTTTATAGACTGTGAATCATTCATTTAGAGTAGGGGTCGCCAACCTTTTGGACCTCAGGGACCACCAAACTCATAATTTTAAATCCCGCGGACCGGAGACCCTGGGAAAATCCTCCAAAAAGTCTGCAGGAAAATTCCTCTATCGATCAATCATTCTTTATTTGGGATCACAGGATACCGTCTCTCTCTCTCTCTCTCTCTCTCGAGAGAGAGAGAGAGAGAGAGAGAGAGAGAGAGAACTTTTGGCTTCATGCAAGGAAAGCAGCAGAAGCAGCAGAAGTCTTTCTTTCTCTCCCCCAAACTTGCCAGAAATGAGTCTTGGTGAGACTTATCGTGCCAGTGCAGCCTCTTGGAGCAGGATGCCCTGCAGGGTCCCAAAGACTCATTTCTGGTGGAGTTTGGGGGAGAGAAAGAAAGACTTTTGCTGCTTTCCTTGCGTGCAGCCAAAAGCAGAAGAAAGAAGTGGAAAGAAGCAGCCCGGTGGCCAGGCCAGGTGCTTGGAGCAAGTGTGGCAAGTGTCCCCTCTACCCTTTCCCCCCTCCGCTCACTCTCTCATGTTGTTCGCAATGCAAGCAATGCAAGCCTGGTGTTCCCAGAGGCCATGTGGGCAGCACAGCCTTGTGTTCCCATGCAGCCTGGATTAATTGCTTTGGGGTGATATTTCTCTGCAGACCACCAAAATTTTCTCACAGAACACCAGTGGTCCCCAGCCCACTGGTTGGCGACCACTATTTGAGCAGTGTTTCTCAATCTTAGCAACTTGAAGGTATGCAGACTTCAATTCCAGCATGCTGGCTGGGGCATTCTGGGAATCCACATATCTTCAAGTTGCTGAGTTTGAAAAACTCTTGATATAGAGTAAATATTATTATAGTCACTTAAATATCTTTAACATATTATCAGAGACAAATAGAAAACTAATGTGGTCTAGTGATTAAGGCACCATCCTAGAAACTTACGATGAGCAGTTGCAGGAACTGGGCATGGCTAGTCTAGTGAAGAGAAGGACCAGGGGAGACATGATAGCAGTCTTCCAATATTTGAGGGGCTGCCACAGAGAGGAAGGGGTCAAGCTATTTTCTAAGGCACCCGAAGGCCAGACAAGGAACAATGGCTGGAAACTGAACAAGGAGAGATTTAACCTGGAAATGAGAAATTTTCTGACAATGAGAACAATCAACCAATGGAACAGGTTGCCCTCGGAAGTTGTAGGAGCGCCATCACTTGAGACTTTCAAGAAGAAATTGGACTCCCATCTGTCAGAAATGGTGTAGGGTCTCCTGCTTGGGTGAAGGGTTGGACTGGATGACCGACAACAAGGGTCTTAAAACTTAGCAAGTTTAAGACTTGTGGACTTCAACTCCCAGAATTCCTGAGCTAACATGACTGGAAGAGGAATTCTGGGAGTTGAAGTCCACAAGTCTCAAAACTGTCAAGTTTGAAGACCTCTGACCTACAAGATCCCTTACAACTCTGTTAATCTGTTAAACCAGGAGACTATGGGTTCTACTTCCACTTTAGGCCTGAAAGCCAGCTAGGTGATTTTGGGCTAGTCACTCTCTCTCAGGCCCAACACCAGGCTCTGGTGACAAGCCAGCCGTTTAGGTTTAGATTTAGATTAACAGAGTTAGAAGGGACCTGGTAGGTCATCTAGTCCAACGCCCCACCCAAGCAGGTGACCCTACACCATTTCTGACAAATGGGAGTCCAATCTCTTCTTGAAAGTCTCAAGTGATGGCACTCCCACAACTTCTGAAGGCAAAGCTGTTCCCTTGGTTGATTGTTCTCACTGTCAGAAAATTTCTCCTTATTTCCAGGTTGAATCTCTCCTTGTTCAGTTTCCATCTATTATTCTGTGTCTGGCCTTTGGGTGCTTTAGAAAATAGCTTAACTCCCCCTCCTCTGTGTGGCAGACTGCTATGATGTCTCCCCTGGTCCTTCTCTTCACTAGACTAGCCAACCCCAGCTCCTGCAACTATTCATTGTATGTTTTCGCCTCCAGTTGCCTAATCATATTGGTTGTTCTTCTCTGCAGCCTTTCTAGAGTCTCAACATCTTTTTTACAGTGTGGTGACCAAAATTGGATGCAGTACTCTAGGTGTGGTCTTATTAAGGCTTTATAGAGTGGTATTAGTAACTCACTTGATCTTGATTGTATCCGTCTGTTAATGCAACTTAGGATTGCATTAGCTTTTTTGGCGGCGGCTGCACACTGGCAATCAATTCCTAGTGCAACCAATGAATCAAGATTTGCCAACCTTGCACTTGTGGGAAAACACCGAGGAGAAGAAGGGGTGGAGGGAGAGAGGCAATATAGTTTATACGTGACAATAGGACTTTCTTGCATGGTACTTCTTTAATGGTGGCGATTTCAGCATGTGGTCTATATTTTAACTTGACCCTGACCTTTTGTTTATAACCATTCCTAAACCATTTTAAGGAATTATGAAGGTTCTTTTTTAGTCTGTGCCTGCTTGGTGTGGTTGTTTCAAGGGTTGATTCAATATCACTTTAAATATTGATTTTTAAAAATATTGTTAATTGGGCTTGATTTCCTTGCACTTAAGTATAAACATGTTCTTTTAAAAAGAGATATCCCGATATACTCTGCCTTTGATTCTATGAAGATAAAAGGTAGTGCAAAATTAGCAGAAAAAGAAAAAGTACTACTATTTGGCTTATGTATTTTCTTTGAGGCTGAAACCTTCCCTAAGATTTAAAAAAAAAACACCTTGATTCTATACCTAAAAATATGCTTTAACAGAGCAATCCTATGCTCTGCTCAAAATGCTTCTACAGCAGAATGTTCTGACCTTGTCAAAGTTCCTGCAGGCAGGGAGGAAGCAGAAAAGAAGTCAAATTTATTTCTATGATTGTTGGTTGGTTTGTGTGTGTGTGTGTGTCTGTGTGTGTGGTGGTGGGGACTTCTTCCACAGTAAGCAATGATATTATTTATAGAATCTTCCGAACACAGAAATGTGGAGTTAGAAAGAACTGTAAGAATCATCTAGTCCAGGGGTCCCCAGTGCCTGGTCTGTGGCCCAGTGGCGGTCAGCAGCCTGTTTGGAACCAGGCCGTGGAAGTGGTGGCCAACATGCCTGTGTGTACATGAAGCTGCATTTGTGAAAGTGGTGTGCAAGTGTGAAACCATTCCCTCTTACCCTCCACTACCAACTCCTCCACTAGGTAGAAAGTTCAGAAGCTTTGTGAAAAGACAAATGGCACAATAGAATACTGTTGCCTAACCCAACAGTGGAAGGGGGAAACTCACCCTGGCTGTCTTGCCCCAGAGCCATAGCTGACCTGAACTAGCCATAGCTGACTTGCCACAGCCAACTAGCCATGGGACAACGTGGCCAACTAGCCACTGGGCAATTCACCACGGGACAATTCAATGCAGGATAACTTGAGAGAGTTGTTGCAACTCACCCCAGGTTCGAGGACTTCTAACTTGAGAATGTTGAAACCTAAAGCAAGACCAGGCCCACTGCAATTCTTTTGTCCCTCTCTTGAGTTCCCCTGCACTGAATTGTCCCATGGCAAGTTGGCCTCAGTGAGTTGGTCATGATGAGTTAGACACAATGGGAAGGTCAGGGTGAGTTGACTGAGGTGAGTGGTGCTAGACTTGATGACTGGGAGACTAGGAGAGGTTAATATCAAGAGGAGAACCTTCCAACGAAACTCACTATCACAACTATTGTTAGCAGGGCATTGATTCCTCTGTCAACACTACTGAAGAAGACTTGCTCATGGTTATCAAACATCAAAAACATTTGCCAGGCTATCCCGCTTCCTTTACATGGATGTTCTGAAGCTGTATGGAAAAACACCCTTACCATCATCATGGAAAAAAATAATGAACATTGAAGATGCTTTATGGAAATGACATCAAAAGTCTGGTTGAGGAAGAGCACGACAAATACCTGGGCATCCTTCAAGGTGTCAGCAACATCAAGCACACTGAAGTCAAGAAGAGGATTAGAGGTGAATACATCATGAGAGAGTTAAAGAAGATCTTACAGTCCAAGCTCAGTGGAGGAAATAATATCAAGGCAATTTACACCTGGACAATTCCAGTCATTAGATACACAAATGGAATAGTGGACTGGATTTAAAAAGAACTAAAAGCCCTGGGTAGGAAGACCAGAAAAATAATGACAATGAATCATGCCTGTCATTCAACTCAGCAATGTTGACAGACGCTACGTACCAAGGAAAATAGGTGGGCGTGGAATGTTGCAAGTACATCAGACAGTTGAAGAAGAAAAAAGGGGCAATGGAAGAATATCTGAAGGACAGTGAAGAAGATGCATCCAAAGTAGTAAAGGATGAAGGCTTACTGAATACCAGAGAGACCAAGCTGGTGTACAAGAAAGACCAAATGAAGAACAGAAAGAAGATGTGGCAAGGCAAAGTATTTTACATGGCCAGCGCACACATACAACTAGCAGGCAAAGCAGATAACAAGAAGATTTGGTAATGACTAAAATAGGAAAGTTAAAGAAAGAGGCAGAGGAGCTAATTGTGGCTGCACTAGACCAAGCCTTAAGAACCAAGCCTTACAAAAAAAATATTGAGACGTTGGAAAAAGTGCAGAGAAGAGCAAGTAGGATAATTAAAAACCTGGAGACTAAAACATATGAAGAATGGTTGCAGGAATTGGTATGGCAAGTCTAGAGAAAAGAAAGACTAGGAATGACATGATAGCATTATTCCAGTATTTGAAGGGCTGCAACAAAAAGATTTATTTTCCAAAGCACCTGAGGACAGGACAAGAAACAATGGATGGAAACTAATCAAGGAGAGAAGCAACTTAGAACTAAGGAGAAACTTCCCCACAGTGAAAACAATGAACCTGTGATGACCCAGGACATGGCATAAAAATAACAAAGTCATCGAAGTAGATAAATTCCTTTTAATGCCTCCAGCTTGGCCCCCAATGTCCAATTATCCTCAGTGGGAGATCAAACTCTTCCAAAAACAGTCTACAAAGGGAAGAAATGCAGTCTGAACCTAAAATACAGATAAAGTAGAAATAAAAAACCCAACATAAACTACACTGAAGTAATTAACACGATAGACAAGATAATAACTTGCAGACTTCCAAAAGATAACAAGACACACACAGTTGGGGGGACGCCAAAACCCAGATAAGCCTCAACAAAGATAATGCACACTTTGCTTCCAGCAACTTTGCCATGCGCAGTTTGCCCTTTTAAACAGTCTTACCAGCTGCAGCCCATGAAGGGGATCAGGGCCCTTTCCTCCCTCATAAACCATGTTGCTCCCTTATCCGTTCCTCCCTGCATGCCCTACGATGAAGAGGGAGTGGGCCTGGGTCTTCCTCTGAATGCCCAGCTGGACTGTGCCCTTCCCCAGTTTCTTCCACAGCCACCGGAGCCACACTCCCACTCCCTATCAGCTACTCGACCTCCCCCTCGGAATCAGACTCCAACTGGGGCATAACTAGTGGAACAGCTTCATCACAGAAGTTGTGGGTGAAAACAATGAACCTGTGATTACCCAGGGCATGGCACAAAAGTTCTCTTCCAGATGTATTCTGAATAATAAGAATAGAATAGAGAGCAACAGACAACAAAAACAGCCTCTCCTAGAAAAAACTGAAAAAACAGCGGATCGCTTAGTTAGCTGCTGCAGGAAGATCGCACAAACTGACTACCAACAATGGAATAACAAAATAGCAAGTAGCAACCCTTATGCATTGAAATAAATGCAAAAAGTACCATTTGCCTGAAAGCAAGAACTGGTAGGGTTACAAAACAGACAAGTAATGGAAAATGAAGAAACTAAAGTGCTCTTGGACTTTAGGATTCAAACTAGGCAATCAACTACCATATAACACCCCAGATTTAACAATCGTTGATTTTAAAAAAGACAAAAAGTCTGCATTGTAGACATTGCAGTATCTGGAGACAGCAGAAAAGAAGACAACATACCGGAGAAAATCACAAAATATGAAGACCAAATAGAAGTAGAATAACGATGGTAAAAAATAAAAAGACAGTACTAATTGCAATAGGCACCTTGGGTGCAGTTCAGAGGTGGTATTCAGCAGTTTCTGACCGGTTCTGCAGAACCGGTAGCGGAAATTTTGAGTTGTATGGAGAACCAGCAAATACCACCTCTGACTGGAGATGTTGCGGTAACCTTCCCCTGCCACGCCCACCAAGCCACACCCACAGAACAGGTAGTAAAAAAATTTTGAATCCCGCAGTTCCCAAAAACATCTGGAGCAGAACTTGAACATCATCAACATTGACAAAATTACTACTAGGTCAATTGCAAAATTGTGGCTTTACTGGAAACAGCTTACATCTTGCAACAATATATTTAATATTGTTAAACAATAATATCTACAACATCTGCCTGACCAAAGTCCTTGAGTATTCAATGAATAGATAAAAATTCCAAATTGAATCTAAGCATCTGGCTGACTGTGTGACCAATCATAGTATATTAAACTTGTTTGTTGCTTGACTCTCAAAGTCATTCTTGTTTTGGAAACCCTGACTACTAGACCTGTAGGGACACAGTGGTTAGAATGCAATATTGCAGGAAATTCTGCCCACTGCCAGAAGTTCAACCTTGACCAGCTCAAAGTTGACTCAGCCTTCCATCCTTTAGAGGTGGGTAAAATGAGATTGTTGGGAGCAATATACTGACATTGTAAACTGCTTAGGGAGGGCTGTAAAGAACTATGAAGTGGTATATAAGTCTAACTGCTACTGCTGTTCTTGCTATCTGACATTTTCAATTTTACAACTTTGCCAATTATTCATAACTACATCATTTTGCCCGTGTTTCTGCTCATGGAATCTTTTTCTATTATGACTGGATCTCATTTTATATAATATTAGATTTAACTTTCTGGTATTCTGAACTTGATTCTATTTATTTATACTTATACTACAGTGCTCCAGGTATTGCAAGAAATTTTAATCTTCGTTTTAATGCAGCAAAATAGAATAATATAAAAGCACCCAAATACAATAATTAAAAAGACATAAAATAATTTACATAAGCATGTAAGCCTGGCCACATTGGAATGAGCCAAGGCCCCCAAGGAGCTGCTGATACAGTTCTACAGAGGAATTATTGAGTCTATCATCTGCACCTCTATAACTGTCTGGTTTGGTTCTGCAACCCAACAAGACAGACACAAACTTCAGAGAGTAATTAGGACCGCAAAAAATACAATTACTACCAACCTGCTTCCATCAAGGACCTGTATATTGCACGAATCAAAAAGAGAGCTGTGAAAATATTTACAGACCCCTCACATCCTGGACATACACTGTTTCAACTCCTTCCCTCAAAACAACACTATAGAGCACTGCACACCAGAACAACTAGACACAAGAACAGTTTTTCCCCCCAAAAGCCATCACTCTGCTAAACAAATAATTTCCTCAACACTGTTCAACTATTACAAAGTCTGCACTATTTCTGTTAATCTTCTTATCACTCCTTATCACCCATCCCCTCCCACTTGTGACTATATGACTGTAACTTTGTCACTTGTATCCTTACGATTTATATTGACTGTTTCCTAGTATGATTTGATTGCTTATTGTACCCTATGACTATCATTAAGTGTTGTACCTGATGATTCTTGACTCTTGATGAATGTATCTTTTCTTTTATGTACATTGAGAGCATTTGCACCAAGACAAATTCCTTGTGTGTCCAACCACACTTGGCCAATAAAGAATTCTATTCTATTGTCATCCACAGTAGTCAGTCATATGCCTCTCCAAACTTGGCAACTTTAAGACTTGTAGACTTCAACTCCCAGAATTCTCCAGCCAGCAAAGTTGCCAAATTTGGGGAACCCCTCCTCTAGAGTGTTCATAAGGAAGAAGAGAAGACCCTTCCTGTTCTTGTTCCATGGCTACTGGTATTTGGAGCGGGCTGACCCAAACTTTGAACGGAGTCCTTGGCAGGCCAGTCCTTCATAGACTAAACAGAATAACAGAGTTGGAAGGGACCCTGGAGGTCTTCTAGTCCAGCCCCCTGCGCAATGCAGGAAACTCTACACATCCTGGTCAAATGACTGTCCAGTCTCTTCTTGAAAACTTCCAGTATTGGAGCTGGAAGCTGCTCCACTGGTTAATTGTTCTCACTGTCAGGAAATTTCTTCTTAGTTCTAGGTTGGTTCTCTCCTTGATTAGTTTCCACTCGTGGCTTCTTGTCCTGCTTTCAGGTGCTTTAGAGAATAGGTTGAATGAGCTGGAATGAGCCAAGGCCCCCAAGGAGCTGCTGATACAGTTCTACAGGGGAATTCTTTGTGGCAGCCCTTCAAATATTAGAAGATGCCACCATGCCATCCCAATCCCTCTCCTCCCCAGACTAGACACAATTTCTCCCAGGGGTGGGATTCAAATTTTTTAACAACTGGTTCTGTGGATGTGGCTTAGTTGGTGGGCATGGCTTGGTGGTCATGTGACTGGCTGGGCTTGGTCAACTCAACATCACTCACATTGAGGCACGCATCTCCTAGCCTGGCCTCTCATGACTGTGTGGATGCCGCAACAGTCGTAAGTGTGAAAAATGGTCATAAGTCACTTTTTTCAGTGCCATTGTAACTTTGAATGGTCACTCCACACAAGCAAATTACCAGCAAAGGAGGTAAAAAAACTCCAGAGAAGTTCCTGTGACAGGCAGTCTAGTCCTGTCAAGAATGTAATAAGAGTTAATGGAGAGGCAGTTTCTGTAAGCAACACCAGAATGTTTCCTTCCTGCCTTCCTTACAGGATTAGACCAGTAATTTCTTCTAACAACTGGTACTCCAAACTGCTTAGAATGTTAACAACCGGTTCTAGCGAATAGGTGCGAACCTGCAGAATCTCACCCGTGATTTCTCCATTCCTTTCTCCTCTTAAGTCCATCCAAGTCAGAAGCCATCGCCTTGTTTTGTAGCAATAAATTCCACAAGTTAATGATCTATTAAGTAGGTCAGTTGCAGTATCATGAGCTTTCAAGGTCTGAGGTGAATTCAACCCTTTTTTTAGCATTATGGCACAGTCTCTGCATGAGTTATCTCTACATGAAACACAGCACAGGCATTTACTTCACAACAACAATAAGAAGATGACTAGAACTTTCCTGGTCTATGAGTGACGACTTGCAAGAAACCCATGCCTGCTGGGGGAATGGTCAAAATATAAGACTGAGGCAATCTCTAACAATGTGTGCTGGTTTCTTGTTTAACCTTTCAAAAATACCAGGTGGGTTGAGGCTGATTGAGCCTCTGTTAGAGCCCCTGTTTTGCCTGCAGAAAATCCCAGCCTGAATTTCTTTGCCTGCATTATCTTGGAGGGCAGCGAGGTTGGTGAACAAGGAGAGGAAGGACCCCTTTCTCCATCTTCCCTCCATCACAGACCATCACACAAGATTCATTGGGTCTTTTTTAAAACCAAGGTTAGATATTTTAAATATAAAGATATTATTTCGAGCAGAGCTCAGACAAGTATTGCACGCTAGAGAAATAGTCCTGGGCAGCGGTGGGCTGCAACCGGTTTAGCAACAGGTTCTGTGCAACCTTCTCTGCAAATGAAAAGGCACATGCAGCGTTCAGAATATAGCAATTTGAAGCTCGACTGCTTACCTTCTAGAGTAGCCCCTAGAGTAGCCGTGAGGTGCGGAAATCAGCTATGCCGCACAAATCAGCTGAGCCAGAAAAGAAGGGAATATAGGACAGGGCGGGTGGCGGGTGGGTGGGACCAGCTGATGGTCAGAAGTACCAGTTCATCAGAACTGGTTCGAACTGGCAGCTGCCCACCACTGGTAGTGTGTTGTCTTAGACCAGAATGAACTATCTTTGGGGTATGCACAACACAAGGAACTGGAGCTCCCAGAAAAAAAGAGGCCCAAGGGCAGAAGTATAGAAGAGAAAGGAGGAATCTTACCTTCTGTGATGTTCAGATGGACTGCTCCATGGCCACGTTGTGATATCACCAGCAAACTCAGCACAAGGAGAAGCGGCATCTGAGGATAAGAGGAAAGGCAATGTCCATACAAAGATTACACTGCAGGACTAAAGAAGAAGAGAATAACAAAGTTGGGAAGGAATGAAAAGCTCAAGCAGGAGACTCCCTACCATTCCAGACAAATGGATGTCCACTCTCTTCTTAAAAACCTCCAGGGATGAAAGTTGATCTCTTCAAGATGGTCATGTAGTCTTGCATTCCATTACTATATCTACGTACTCAACACCAGTGGGTGTTGCTTATATGCAGTATCACTACATCTTGCAACTCATGATGGTGGAATGAGGCCTTTACTACTAGTCATGCACAATGAAAGTTGACAACACTTGCTTTTCTGATAGCCTTCCACTCAAATAGCAGTGTCCAACACACTACCAACTACCAACCTGCCTTCCATCGAGGACCTGTATACTGCACAAGTCAAAAAGAGGGTTGTGAAAATATTTACAGACCCCTCACATCCCGGACATAAACTGTTTCAACTCCTTCCCTCAAAACAATGCTATAGAGCACTGCACACCAGAACAACTGGACACAAGGACAGGTTTTTCACAAAAGCCATCACTCCGCTAAACAAATAATTCTCTCAACACTGTCCAATTGTTTACTAAGTCTGCATTACTATTACTATTAATCTTCTCATCGTTCCTATCACCCTTCCCCTCCCACTTGTGACTATATGACTGTAACTTTGTCGCTTGTATCTTTACGATCTATATTGACTGTTTCCTAGTATGATTTGATTGCTTATTGTACCCTATGACTATTTTTAAGTATTGTACCTTATGATTCTTGATGAATGTATCTTTTCTTCTATGTATACTGAGAGCATTTGCACCAAGACAAATTCCTTGTGTGTCCAATCACACTTGGCCAATAAATAACTCATTCATTCATTCATTCGTTCATTCATTCATTCATTCATTCGTTCATTCATTCATTCACACATATAGTTAAGTAGCCAAGTGGGGTTACTTTTTAATCAATTTTAAAGTGGCCTTTCAAAGCATATATATGTGCCAGAAAGGCAGTACAAGTAGTCCTTGACTTACAGCAATTTGCTTCGTGACCATCTGAAGTTACAATAGCATTGAAAAAAGTGGCCTATGACCATTTTTCATACTTATGACCATTGCAGCATCCCCATGGTCATGTGATTTACATTCGGATACTTGACAACTGACTCACATGTATAACATTTGCAGTGTCCCAGGGTCATGTGATCAATTTTGAGATCTTCTGGCAAGCAAAGCCGATGGGGTAACCAGATTCACTTAATGACCATATTACTAACTTAAGAACTGCAGCGAATCACTTAACAAATATGGCAAGAAAATGGAACAAAACTCACTCAACAAATTTCTTACTTCGCAATGTAAATTTTGGGCTCATTTGTGATCGCAGTTTGAGCTGTACGTGAAATTGGCTTCAAGACACAAAGAACCACCACGAACCACCACAAACCACCAGGAACCAAGAAATGCAACAGATGATTTTAATCAAAATGAAATGAGATGTTCTTGTACTCCAAGTATATTAAGCACATATGGGCAGGAATAAACACCTTTTCAGAAAGTTTTATAAAGCAACAGGTTGAAACTGCCAAATTCTGCAGCGTTCTAGGAGTATGTGGCCAGCAAAGAGATTATTTGATCCTGAATATGCACGATGTGAATAATTCTGAATGGTCGGTCACCATACAGGACCAAACAGGCTGTGTTTATTTCCCAGAAAGGAATATATAGAAATAAAATAATTCCTCAGATGAACAGAGTTCTTGTTCATTGTAAGGCTTTAAAGGCTAAAATTAGTATTATAAAATGGATTTGGAAATTAATAGGAAGCCATGCAACTGATAAAGAATTTGGTTTGAATGTCACACAGCAATCGCAAAAGTTCTGGCCACCAACGCCAGCTTTACTTGCAAATTTTAAATCATCTTCAAGGGAGCTCCACATAAAAGGACACCATAGTCATCAACCCTGCATCTTACCCAGTAAATGAGTTTTACTTTAACACGAAGTGGCCTAAATTGGTTATAAAACCATGCCTAGCCATTGGCACTAACTGCACCTCCCCGGAGCATGCTGAATTTAAAAGGTATGCATTGCATAAATGACTCTATAAATGAAGTGCTGTAAAAGGATTTTACAGATCAGCAGCATGGTTTTCTTCCTGAGTCCAAGTTTTAACCTGTTCATTGTTTCAGCCATTTCCCCAGGACAATGGTTGCCAACCAGTGGGAACCACTGGTGGTCTGTGAGAAATTTTTGGTGGTCCACAGAGAAATGTCACCCCCAAAGCACCCCCCAAAGCAATTAATCCAGGCTGCACAGGAACACAAGGCTGCACCACCCACATGGCCCGCGGGAACACAATGCTTGCAGCACTTGCATTGCGAACAACACGAGGTAGTGAGGGCAGAGGGGAAAGGGTGGAGTGGGGAACTTACCCCACTCGCTCCACGCACCTCACCTGGCCACCCGGCTGCTTCTTTCCATTTCTTTCTTCTTCTGCTTTTCGCTGCATGCAAGGAAAGCAATAAACCTCTTTCTCTCCCCCAAACTTCGCCAGAAATAAGTCTTTGGTGTCCTGAAAGGCATCCTGTTCCAAGAGGCTGCATCGGCATGACAAATCTCACAAAGACTCATTTCTGGCGAAGTTTGGGGGAGAGAAAGAAAGACTTCTGCTGCTTCTGCTGTTTCCTTGCATGAAGCCAAAAGTCTCTCTCTCTCTCTCTCTTTCTCCCCCTGAGAAAGGAGCTGGAGACGGTATCCTGCAATCCCAAATAAAGAATGATTGATCGGTAGGAAAACAGGGTGGGGAATTGTCCTGAAGACTTTTGGGGGATTTTATTAGAGTTTCTGGTCCGCGGGATTTAAAATTATGAGTTTGGTGGTTCCTAAGGTCCAAAAGGTTGGCAACCCCTGCCTTATAGGATAAAATGATCAAAAACAGAGAGTGTCACTTGCACATTCCTCTCATCTCGTGTCAGAAATGCAGGAATTAGAAAAATGGGAATTAATTAATTTAATGTTTTAAAAATATTATGATAAAAGCTTCATATAGTTCTATCCCAGTACTGGGCCACATTAACGGCAGAGATACATCTGATTAACAAGTCATTCTGTGTGCAAATCAGTCCCAGAGAGCACTATAAAAGATGGATAGTTGTTTGAACCAGTGCTTCATATGAATATCCTCATGCTAGTTCTAACTAGGCCAGTGTTTAAATATCTCCAGATTGTCCACTCCTCCTCCACACCTCCAGGAAGCTCCGCAAGCAGTTCTATCCAATTATGAAGATGTTTTACTTGAGATTTCCATCTTTTTTAATCATTCTTTTCTGGCTAAAATAACAATTTCCTCAGCCCACTGATGACATCTCAGTCCACAGCTCCGGACAATTTCTCTAAGTTGTTGTTGTTTGTTAGTTGCGAAGTTGTATCTGACCCTTTGTGACCCCATAGACAATGTTCCTCCAGGCCTTTTTGTCCTCTACCATCTTCTGGACTCCATTTAAGCTCATTTCTCTAGATAGTTTCATGTAAAAGTTTTAAAAAATGGGCGGCAAGAGAGAATCCACTTTCTGAGTGTGTGCCCAGCCATGAAGTAAATGAAGTCACCCTGAGACCAATACTCCAAGTCCCTTTCCAGAGGAAGTGTTCAAGAATCACCAAGAGAGGTCCAGAGAACCTACAGACTTGTATTATCTCACTCCCCAAGGTGATCAGGATCGGAGGTGGTATTCAGCAGATTGACCATTTCTGGAGAACCAGTAGTGGAAATTTTGAATAGTTTGAAGAACCAGCAAATACCACCTCTGACTGGAGATTTTACAGTATCCTTTCCCTGCCATGCCCACCAAGCCATTCTCACAGAACCAGTAGTAAAAAAAATGGAATCCTACCACGGATCAGAATAGTTTCCATCCCAAAATCCTGGCTAGAAAACAGACCAGAAGGGATTGAAATAATTTGTGTCCTCCAAAACCCTTGGAAATTGACAAGATGTTACCTGCTCTGACTGAAACCCAAGAATTTTGTGAGAGAGACTGGACAATCAGTCTTGAAAACAGAAGACCTATGTTGGCTTCTTCAGCAGTTGAATCGCCCTTTAACACATTTCTTCTCTGATCAACATATTGTGAGCCCAGTCCTGACAGATTTCATTAGTGAAGAAAGACAAGGATCTGGAGCCTGAGCAGTCAATCTTTTCATCTTCAAAGGCTTCCAGCTGGCGGGACAGAGCTCAATTTGGTTTCATCTGCAGAGACGTGCATTCATAATATCATGCTAGGGAAATGCTAATCAACTGCCTAGCAGTATCAGGAGTGAAGCCTATCGCAGCCTCTGAAATGCGTCATGCAGACAACCATCAAGTGTCATATGAGATCCATGATCTGCTTAGATGGGCAACTATGGCAACCTTATGATCTGTGAACTTTAATTCCCAGAATTCCTGGCTGACTAAGGAATTCTGGGAGTTGAAGTACACAGGTTGCAAATTTGCCACAGCTGTTGAGGTAATTGAGTTGTTGAGTGCACTCAGGGAAGCGTAGTAAGAGTGATGAGGAATAACACACAACCAGCACACAGATACACTTAATAGTAATATGTAGGTTTTACTTCCAGTAAATGGTTAAGTGAAGTCCAACAAACAGTCGAAGTCATACACAGTTAAAGCAGTCAGTATTCAGTCCAGGGATAATCCAAATAACAAAGTCCAGTATCATACACAGTTCAGTAACAGACTTACAGCAACATCGACTATCAGAACATCTAGCAACTAGCAACTAACAACAACAGAACTAACAATCCAGGTTTCTGGCTCCATCTTATGGCCATTTAAGGAACCACACCCAATTACAATTTTAGCATTTCCTTAAAGTGACAGTATTAAATGCCTATCCTGGCTTATATATTTCCAACCCAACTGTTAGGTGACTATCAATTCCTAACATTCTCCCCTTTGGGTAGGACAATATATAAAACTTTACAGTTTAAGTTCATAATCCCCACAGCAAGCCTTATGCTCTACAGAGCCTTGGGCTTTTGTAAAATGATCTGCAATGTTATTCTCTGACATGCCATACTCTAGTTTAATCATTTTACTTTGTATACATTGTCTCACATTTAAATATCTTAAATCTGTGTGTTTTGATCTTGTCTTTACAGCAAGATTGGAAGCCATCTGTATTGCTGATTGGTTGTCTTCATAAACAACAATAGAATCTGTTACATCAATTCCCATGTCAATCAATAGTTGCTTATAACAAACTAAATCTGTACAAAATAGAGATAAACATGAGAATTCAGCCTCCATTGTTGATAAACTTAGATGTTTCTGTCGAATAGACCTCCATCCAATCAACACCTTTCCTAATAATACTACAGTACCTGACATTGATTTACGTGTGTTTACGTCTGTAATGAAACTTGCATTGGCATATGCAGTTAAACTTAGTTCATCCTTAGGCTCCAAATATAATGCATAATGCATCATTTGTTTCAGATATCTTAATACACGCTTAGCAGCTTGCCAGTGCCTTTCAGTTGGATCAGTATTAAACCTGGCTAATTGGTTAACACAGTATGCTATATCTGGCCTCGAACAATTACTGAGATAAGATAAGCTACCAATCAAGGATTGATAAATGTTCTTATCAAAAACAGGACTTTGTACATCACAGTGACTAAACTCCTGGCTCATCGGTGATTTTGCTGGCTTACAAAGTTCTATTTTAAAATTCTTTAGTAACTGGTTAATTTTATCTGCCTGTGAGATTTTGTATCCTCCCCTGGTTTTATCTATCTTTAAACCAAGATATTATCTAATTTCACCTAACTGTTTTATTTTAAATTTCCTTTCTAACAATGAAATTATTTCAGTAGCTTCTTGCTCAGTTTTGGTGATTAATGCTATGTCATCAGTAAACAATAGCAACAATGAAACTACACCATCACTTTCCTTTCTAAATAAACATGGATCAGCCATGCCAGCTACAAACCTATCTTTTTTAATTCTTTAACAATGCACTGGTTCCACTCATATCCTGATTGCTTCAAGCCATAAAGACTCTTTTTCAATCTCCAGCAATCAGTTGTATTATCATTTCTATACCTAAAGGTTTCTTTAAATAAATAGTGTGTTGCAACAGTGCATGCAGATATGCCGACTCTACATCTAAATGATTTATAATGTATTTCTCCTTAGCTGCCCACACTAATGCTGCTCGTAATGTAGTGGCTTTCAGACTAGGCGCAAACACCTCATCGTAGTCATTTGCTGTCTGAATTGAACCATTGTGCTACTAACCTGGCTTTATGGGTAACAGTCCCATTCACACCTGTCTTAAGTTTATAAATCCATTTACACCCTATGGCATGTTTACCAGGTGGTAACCTAACGTTTTCATGTACCTCCAACCTTTGTAAGGATTTCAGTTCCTTATCCATTGCTTCCTGCCAAGCAGCCTGATCCTTAGCAGGATACAGTTTCAGTTCATTATAATTAACAGGAACTGTATTTACTTGGCATACAATACTAGCCTGATATCTATCAGATGGCCGTGTTACTCGGGTTGAACGTCTAGGAAATACAGGGCTTACTGGTGGACTCTCCTGTTCCACCTGCTCCTGTTCTTCTACCTCCTCCTGTGCCTGTTCTACTACTTCCTCCTGTGGCTGTTCTTCTTCTTTAATGGCTATTGATGGTTTAACTATTTCATCTTTAGGGACTACTTGGGTGTCAATAATAACATCATTGCTGGATTCCTGTTCCATTTTATTCCACCCAATGTGCTCAAGAAATTTAGCACTAGCACTATAGTAAACATGAGCTGTGCCTGGATCCCAAAATCTAAATGATCTATGGTTGGCTGCGTACCCTACAAAAAATAATTTCCTAGCTCTATGTTGCCCTTTCAGTCTTACTTGTGAGGGAATATGCACCCATGCTGGAGCTCCAAATGTGTGCAGATAATTTAAATTTGGTTTTCTGCCATGCCAACGAGTGAATGGCAATTCACCAGTTGTTGTGTTCACTACATTGTTCAACACATGGTTGCCACAGATTATGGCCTCACCCCACAGTGTTTCAAGCAATTCCAAATTGGATAACATAGTGCGAGCCATGGCTTGTAAAGTTTGCCCTCTTCGTTCTACAAACGACTTATGTTGTGGTCTGTAAGGTGCAGAACGTTTATGCTCGACACCAGCCAATTTCAGCACCATTTAGAATCTATTGTTAATAAACTCAGTCCCATTATCAGTAACTAATTACCCTATGTTTCATTTTTCTTTCTGCAAACACTAGCCAATTAAAGAAATGTTGGAATGTTTCTGTTTTGTTTTTCATGAGATAGCAGAAACCGTACTGTGAGTAATGGTCCATTATACTCAAAACATAGCAGGCACCTCCCAAACTGGGTTTCTTAGGACCAATTATGTCTGCAAACACAACCTCTAAAGGTTCTTTGGTCTTAAACCCATTCAGTCTGTTTGCTGGAGTAACCTTGCCTTTCTCCTGGTTACAGGCATTACAGTTTAAGTATTTACTACAGGGTTTTAATTTTACTCCCTTTGACAATTCAAAACATTTTGAAATTAATGTGCCCTAGACGTCTATGCAGTAAATGTATACATTCATCATGTGGCTTAACATTGTTATAAACTGAGTTAGCCATCTGCAACTGGCCATCATGTATAACAGTGGTTCCCCAACTTTTTCAGTCCACCACCCCCTTGGTGCTACAAACTCATCCTCAATGCCCCCCACCCAGGGGTGGGATTAAAATTTCTTAACGACTGGTTCTGTGGTCGTGGCTTAATTTGTGGGTGTGTGACTGGCTAGGTGTGGCTTGCTGGCTGGGCATGGCTTGGTGGTCATGTGACCAGATAGGCATGGTTTGGTGATCATGTGACTGGGTGGGCATAGCCAGGTGGCCATGTGACTGGCAAACCAAATATAAGTGGTCCTCGTTTAATGGCTGGTTGCTTAGCAAGTGTTCTAATTTAAGACTGACCTCCCCAGAGCTACTTGACCTGTTGGTGGAGTTTTGACAGCCATGCACACACACAGGTGCGCACGCGCACGCACACACACACACACACACACACCCTTCTAACCCTGCTGGACCAGGTGGTTGGACTAGATATCTTATTCACTTTCTCCTCCCTCCTTTTCTTTCTTTCTTCTTTTTTTTCTTTCTCTTTCTTTCTAGCCCTTCCTTCCATCCTCCCCTCTTTCTTTGTCTATCCTTTTTCTTCCTTTCCCCTTTTTCTTTCCCTTTCCCTTTCTCTTTCTTTTCTTTCTTATCTCTTCCTTCTCTTTCTTTCTTTCCTCTCTCTCCCTCCCTCCATATCCCATTCACTTTCTCCCCCTCCCTCCCTCTTTCTTTCTCTCATTCCCTTTCCCTTTCTTTTCTTTCTTATCTCTTCCTTCTTTTTCTCTCTTTCCCTCTCTCTCCCTCCCTCCCTATCCCATTCACTTTCTCCTCCCTCTCTTTCTTTCTTTTTCTCTCTCATTCCCTCTCTCTCTTTCCCTCTCTCTCTATCCCTTCCTTAACCTCTATCTCTTTTCTGCCCAGGCAAGTGTGGCCTAATCCAGGGGCCACCAACCTTTTGGACCTCAGGGACCACCAAACTCATAATTTTAAATCTTGTGGACCACTAGTTTGAATATTGAATGATGGTGGCACAGGAAACTTTGGTCGGGCTCTCAAGAGATGAGAGTGACTCCGCTGCTTCTCTCTGCTAACAGGTAAAACCGTCTCTAAGTATCGACAGTGAGGTGTCACATAAAATGGTTCATTCTGTATTGTTGAATTTCTACTGCTAATTGCCTCAGGTATTAAATACTGTCACCTTGATTAGGGGGGGGAAACATTTACTGTTTTGCATTTCATGATTATCAGAAGCCACTCTCCAACCAGTATAATAAAAAGGAACTATTTTGCCATTATATTACGATTTCTCTTTCTCTCAACAACCTCTCTGCAATGGGCCAGTAACATAAAATACAAGAAGCCTTGCCAAAAGGCTCCGATTTTGTGACAGGGACCCACACCACAAATACGTGAAACTCTTGATTCCTCCACCGTCCACGGGAGAAGAAAAAACACGGCAACACAAGGAACCAGAAATCTCCCCTTCAAACAAAGGAGTGGCCGGCTGGATATGGTTTTACACCTGGTGCCCCGAAGGACTCCAGAAACCAGGCTCGGGTGCTCCTAATAGACACGTAATGGGGGGACAGGGGGCATGTCCTTGGGAGGGACTGCAAACAGGACACCCGGGAGCTGGCAGCGGCGGCAGCAGAGGGAGGGTTTTCTTCCCCCTTTGTGGAAGCCCCTTAGGGTGCTGCCTCTTCCCTTCTAGCACTGCCTCCAGTGCCGATTGGAAGTTCAGCACTTCTGAATGGAGCGCTTCTCTGGCTGCCGCACTTTAGTGACGGGTGCAGGCAAAGGTAGCGTCTTTGGGGCTGCGTCGCTTGAGCAATGCTGGCGCTTTGGGGATGAGCCACCTCCCCCCACCCCCTGTGTTAGTACGGTGCAACAATGTTGTGCTCCCCTTTGCACAGGAGTTCGGCCAGCTATCTGCAAAATTGTCTTTCTTGAGCGCTTAACAGTTTGCAGATATCTTGGCCACCTGTTAGCGGAAAGAAGCAGCCAGAGTCGCTCTCATCTTGACACTCAGCACCGCTCACGCTTCAGTGCTTTGACTCCCAGGGGCAGGAGTTCGGCCAAGCTACCTGCAAAATCCCACCCCGGAATTGCGCCCTGCGAGGGGGCCACCTCCAGCACCCCCCTGCCACCTCTTAGAACCCTCCTGCCAGCCCGCTTGCCTCTTAGTGCCCCTCTAAGGCATCCCACTGCCCACTTTGGGAACCACTGATGTATAACATATAAATCATTCTCTAAATTAGCAGTAACATTTTTTCCCTCTTTCTCTATTATACAGTTATCTCCCCTAAAGGTTACTACATAACCAATATTAACTAAAGTCTTCACTGATAACAAATTAAATTTCAGTTTAGGTACATATAACATAGTTAAATGCTCATTTATACATGAACAATATGCAGTACTTTCACCAGATGCTTTCATCTTCCATCCATTTACCAATGATACATGTTGCTTACTCGTGGACATCGTTACAAACTTCTCTCTATTTTTAGTAATGCACCTGCGATGCTCCACTATCAACTACCCACAAATCATGGTTTACAATTGAATTGCTAGACATAGCTAAACTAACATTCTTCTTAGCCTTTTGGTGATTACCAGTATTCTGTCATTTTCCCTTCTTATAGAATCTAGCTATATGTCCCCTAGCCCCATAAGAAAAACATCTCCTAACAGTATAGGCAGTTGAACACAAATCCTTTTCTTGTGGTTGTTTCTTCCTCAGTTGGTCCCTATCGAGCCGTCTTCTTGCCTCTTCTAACAACCTTCCGGTTATGTCAGTTAATGTCAGTTTATCTCTGGGCAGGACTTCCAGTGAAGATACGTAATCATCATAACTTTCATCCAATGAGGAAAGAATGATGTAAACTTGATGCAGCTCTGAAAATATGAGTTCCTTTTCATGTAGCTCTTGAAAAGTTCTTTTCATGAAGTTCAAATGAGCTACCATATCTCTATCTTTCAGAAGATGCGCTCTAAACAGTTTACATGTAAGATGTATGTGTGCACCTATACTGTCATGAACATAACTTCTCTTCAAATTCTCCCAACACCTAGCAGCAGACTCTTCTCCACAAATATGGACTAGCTGCTGGTCACTCAGTGTTAGTCCAATTACACAAAGAGCTCGTTCATTGTTCTGTTTAAAGTCAACAAGCTTCTTGGCATTGTTCTCATCATCTGGATCCCAAGCATTTACATCTGGTGGATCCTGAACTGCATTCCATAACCCTTCTCGACGCAGAAGTAGACTGCACTTCATAGACCAGGAAACATAGTTTGTTCCATCCAACCGGGTTATCAGTGATAGACTTGTTGATGGGTCTTATGCCATCTTTACCAGGACAGTAACCCACAATTAAACAGTAAACATGTCTGTATATGGTACTGTGTATTCACACTAACTCTCAGTTATCTGAACCTGGTATGGCCTGGGCCCATAATCAGTGTTGAGGTAATTCCCCGTTAGGAGAATGAGTGCACTCAGGGAAGCATGGTGAGAGTGGTGAGGAATAACACACAACCAGCACACAGATACACTGAATAGTAATATGTAGGTTTTACTTCCAGTAAACGGTTAAGCGAAGTCCAACAAACAGTCCAGGTCATACTTGGTGAAAGCGGTCAGTATTCAGTCCAGGGATAATTGAAAATAACGAAGTCCAGTATCATATACAGACTAGTAACAGCAATCCAAGAAGAATGACGATCAGCAACAGTCAATAGGGAAAAATGCAGGAACCAAGAACACCGACCATCAGAACATCTAGGAACTAGCGACTAACAACAACAGAACTAACAACCCAGGTTTCTGGCTCCATCTTATGGCCATTTGAGGAACCACACCCAATTACAATTTTAGCATTCCTTTAAAGAGACAGTATTAAATGTTCATCCTGGTTTATATATTTCCAACCCAACTGTTAGGTGACTATCAATTCCTAACAATAGTTGCCCACCCCTGGCTTATATCAATCTAGAGATCAGTGATAGACTGCTGTCCTCAAGTAGCAATAGCACTTAGACTTATATACCGCTTCACAGTGCTTTACAGCCCTCTCTAAGCGATTTACAGAGCCACCATATTGGCCCCAACAATCTGGGTTCTCATTTTACCCACCTCAGAAGGCTGAGTCAACCTTGAGCTGGTGAGAATCGAACTGCTAAACTGCTAGCAGCTGGTAGCCGGTAGTCAGCAGAAGTAGCCTGCAGTACTACATTCTAACCACTGTACCACATCAGCTCAAATAGCTTATCAGTACAGTACAATATATATATAAAACAACATTAGCTCCAGGGTGGGCTTCAAAAAATTTAGCAAGCAGTTCTCTGCGTGGTTACTGGGTGAGCGTGGCCATGGTGGGTATGGTCTAGTCAACCTCTTGCACCACCATGGCCTGGGAGTGAAAATGGACTGGGGGGGGGCATTTTCATCCTCCCTGGGCTCCTGAGGCTTTCCTCAAGCCTCCAGGAGGGCAAAAGTGGTCTCCCTGGGCTCCGGAGGCTCTCCAGAGACCAGAAACATGAATTTAATAAATTAATAAAAATTAAATAAATAAATACAAAGCACTGTCTCTTCTTATACAAGCTTGTACAATTCCATCCATATGGTTACGTTATGTCTCTCCGGAGTCACAACATGGTTACATTTCTAATCCACCATATTTCTGTTTTGCCTGCATTATATTTCAGCCTACTTTTATTTATTTGTCTATCATCTGTCTATCAATCATCTACATCTCTCTGTCTTTCTGTCTATCTATCTATCTATCTATCTATCTATCTATCTATCTATCTATCTATCTATATCTATCTATCTATCCTACGTATCATTTTTTTTTAACTTCCAGTGATAGAGAAGCCATAACTTCTGAAGGCAAGCCATTCCCCTGGTTGATTGTACTAGCTTTCTCTCCAACTGCCGTTGGTTGACTCCTGCAGACACAAGAAAGAACTCAGAACACTCACATGGATGCAGAGTTTCTTATAATCTACCTTGGTTTGCAAATAAAGCAGCAACAACAAAATTTCCTATTAGGAAATTTCTCCTTAGTTCTGGGTTGTTTTATCTCCTTGATTCTATCATCTATCTATCTATCTATCTATCTATCTATCTATCTATCTATCTATCTATCTATCTATCAATCTATCTATCATTTATCTATCATCTAGCTATCATCTATCATTTATCTATCATCCACCTATCTATCATCTATCTATCTATCTATCTATCTATCTATCTATCTATCTATCTATCTATCTATCATCTATTTATCGATCTATCTATCATCTATTTATCTATATTTCATCTATGTATCAGATTTTTGAACCACCCATTTCCTTTACAAAGGGACTGTTTGCCTTCAATTAACCCAAAACTGCTTTTGAATATCATGTGTTAATTTCACTCTAAAACTGTAATCCTGTATTTTATTTACAGTATTTATTCCTTAATAGCTAGACTGTTTTATCCATTTTCATTATTCAATGCACACAGTTCCCTCAGCTGTTGCTGGGGCTGTTATTTGCCTTTAATCTAAACCAGCTTTGCTGGCTGAGGAATTCTGGGAGTTGAAGTCCACAAGTCTTAAAGTTGCCAAGGTTGGACACCCCTGATATAAACCTTAAACATTATTTTCTTATAATTAATATTTGACAACTTAATTTGGATCATATTCCTAAATGCAATTTCTCACCTCCCAAGTGCATTCCTGTAAGTGAAAAAATATGTCATAAATGAAAGAAATCTGTACTGTACAATAAATGACAGGATGCATGTTTAGTCCTATATGTGTCTGACTGTGTTTGTGCAAAATGTTCTCATTTGTTTTGTTACAATTTCAATATTTGGGTCTGTAATTCTTATTCTTTCAAATATCCACAGAACTGATACCACCCGAGTGCCACTTAGAAGTAGCTTCTCCCTATATCTATATTTAGGGTTTTTTTTTTAAAAAAACAGTCGAATTCTAAAAATATTCCCATCTATAGATTGAATGAGTTCTAGAGTAGCTGGCTGGGGAATTCTGGGAGTTGAAGTCCTCCAGGCTTAAAGTTGCCATTGGAGACCCCTGTTCTAGAGAGTTCCTTGTGTAAGCAAGAAAACTCACCTCATACAAGGGGTCTGATCCAGCAGAGCTTTGCTTATTTTTTTAATGTTCTTAAGGGATAGAAAGAGACAAATGGACTTGAAGGTCTTATTGTTGTAGAACAAGGGTGTCAAACTTGATTTCATTGAGAGCCATATTAGGGTTGTGTTTGACCTTGGGGGGGGGGGGCTGGGCTGGACATGGCCAGGGTGGGCGTGGCCAGCTTGATGTCACTCATATTGGGGGGTGCCTGTGGTGGCCCAAGCGCTCTGCCAGCGAAAACAGGATCCCAAGCTCCATTTTCAGCTGTGATGGCCTCCAGCTGTGATGGCCTCCTTCAGCTGTGATGGCCTCCTGTGATGGCCTCCCTTTTTTCTCCATTTGCCAGAAAAAACGGAGCTCTATTTTTCACTGGCAGAGGCACCGCGGACCGGTCCTTCGCTGTTTCCAGGGTGGCCCTGTGGCCAGATCTAAGCACCCCACAAGCCAGATCCAGCCCGCAGGCCTTAAATTTGACACCCCTGTTGTAGAAGATAGGTGGGGAATATGTTCATCTTCACCTTTGACCTTCCAAATATCTATCTATCTATCTATCTATCTATCTATCTATCTATCTATCTATCTATCTATCTATCTATCTATCTATCCCTCTCTCCCTCCCTCCCTGCCTCCCTCTCTCTCTTGGCTATGCTAAAACCAAATGGTTTATTTCACATTTTCCAAACATTTTAGGAGAAGACAGCTCCAAATGCCTGCCCTGCACAGGCGAGGACTATTTATATATCAGCCAATCAAGAACACAAAAGGAGAAGCAGAGAGACTCACAATGGGGTGGCCACACGGGCCATCTGTTGGGGGGAAAATTCAGGAATAAAACACAGTCTTCCATCCACCAGACAAAATCTCCCCCTTCCTTGCCACAATTCTTCTATTCTGCTCTATTCAGGGAAGCAACCCAAAGGCACAAGCGGAGCAAGGATGGCGCAGCTATGTTATTTTGTTATTAAACCCAGTCTGGAGATGAAGAAAAAAGGGAGCGCTTCCCACAGAGGGAGAGCTGGTGTGCGGCTGCCCTCGTGTGGTTGTTTAGTCAAGGGTTGCCATCATTTATTTTATTTTATTTTTTATTTATTTATTTTGATTTGTCAATCGTTTACAAGACAATAGGTATAAGTATATACATAGTTATGAATACATGAAATGGGTACATATAAGAAAATAAAAGAAACAATAGGACAGGGACGGTAGGCACGGAGGGGCCCTCCCAGTTATGGGTGCCAGCCAAGGGTCCAAGAGAGGCAATTGTCCCCTGGATGCTATAAACCCTTCCTGTCCCAACTTCCACCTAAAGAGAGAGCTAATGTTTTGCTTTTCTAGAAATAGGGGTAGAAAGTAAAACACTTGGTCTCTCTTGTGTAAGGAAAGCTTTCTACTACTCAAGAGTTTTTAAGCTAGAGAGAGGACAGTTCTCAAACTGTTTGATACACTCACTGCCTGGAGGAGAACCACTCTTAAAATTTTCTCTGATGGGACGTGACCCATGTCTCTTAAAAGGCAACAGAGCTCGGAAATCAGAACCTCTGGTGCAGCAAAGGAAAGGGAAAGGAAAAGAAAGGAAGTGGAGGGAAAGAAGAGAAAGAGGAAGGGGGAGAGGGAGAGGAGTGGACAGGAAAAAGGAAAAGGAGAAAGGAAAAGAAAGGGAAGGAAGAGGAAATGAAAGAAAAGGGAAAGGAAAGAAGGAAAGGAAAGGAAAAGAAAGGAAGTGCAGGGAAGGAAGGAAGAGGAAGAGGAAGGGGAGAGGGAGAGAGTGGGCAGGAAAAAGGAAAAGGAGAAAGGAAAGAAAGGGAAGGAAGAGAAATGAAAGGAAAGGAAAGGAAAGGAAAGGAAAGAAGAAGGAAAGGAAAGAAAGGAAGTGGAGGGAAAGAAGAAAGAGGAAGGGGAGAGGGAGAGGAGTGGACAGGAAAAGGAAAAGGAGAAAGGAAAAGAAAGGGAAGGAAGAGGAAATGAAAGAAAAGGGAAAGGAAAGAAGGAAAGGAAAGGAAAAGAAAGGAAGTGCAGGGAAGGAAGGAAGAGGAAGAGGAAGGGGGAGAGGGAGAGGAGTGGGCAGGAAAAAGGAAAAGGAGAAAGGAAAAGAAAGGGAAGGAAGAGGAAATGAAAGGAAAGGAAAGGAAAGGAAAGAAGGAGAGGAAAAGAAAGAAAGTGGAGGGAAGGAAGGAAGAGGAAGAGGAAGGGGAGAGGAGAGGAGTGGGCAGGAAAAAGGAAAAGGAGAAAGAAAAGAAAGGGAAGGAAGAGGAAATGAAAGGAAAGGAAAGGAAAGGAAAGAAGGAGAGGAAAAGAAAGAAAGTGGAGGGAAGGAAGTGCAGGGAAGGAAGAGAAAGAGGAAGGGGGAGAGGGAGAGGGAGAGGAGTGGGCAGGAAAAGGAAAAAGGAGAAAGGGAAGGGAAGGGAAGAAAGAGGAAATGAAAGAAAAGGGAAAGGAAAGGAAAGAGGAAAAAGAAAAAAAGAGAACAATGATTGAAATGTTCTACAGATCCTACTTTTTAAAAAATGGGATTTCCATGAAATTATAGTTTATTAGGATGATCATATCTAGGCTGCAATATCAAGACAACCCCTAGTTGTTATCAAACAGGCAGCGTTCCTTTGGTGCTATCTTGTACTCATCCAGATATTTTGTGGTCCAAATAACCTAAATTAAGACATGATTTAAATGTAAGCTTTCTGCTTCTAGGCAAATTCCACCATTGTTACACAAATGTCACAAAAGGTGCATGTTGGATGACAGTCTGAGCTACAAAAGCTATGAAAGGTAAGAGAGAGGTGTAGGACCATCCTGCAAAATAATTCAGTGCTCAATACAGAGTTGGGACATGTATGTGTTCGACAGCAGTGGCCCCCAACCTTTTTGGAACCAGGGACCGGTTTCACAATTATTTATTCTTCCACGGACCGGTACCTGAGTAACGCGAGACTCCACTGCCATCGGGATGGCTCTTCATTTGAAGCCGCCCCGACCCCTCTTCGACGAAACTAAGGCGCGAGCACCCAAATGCCACTTTCCAACCGAAAACCCGGAAGCACCGTCGAAACAAGATGGCGGTGCCCAAGCTTTGCAGCCCGGTAAAAAATGATCCACAGACCGGTACCGGTCCAGGGACCAGTGGTTGGGGACCCCTGTTCTTACAGCAATGCTTCCCAAACCTGGGTAAATTACCCCAAATTGGGTAAGTGTGTTTTTTCTTTGGGGAACAATACTTACACCCATTACCCTTCAAAGCAAGGACATTTAAATAAGAATATTCTGACAAGCAATAAAAAAATTATAATAGGTGGTTTTTGGTAATGAAAGAAAAGGTTTGGGAAGCAACTGTTCCAAAGCATAACCTAATATTAAAGAATAAAACTAATCAAATCTCATTATGACAGGAGTCTAAGCTATAAGCTATAAAAGACAGAAATTTCATTCTTAGCATGAACGACATAATCATGATAGAAGGAAATAAAACAAATGGGGATCCTGGAGTGATTTTTATGGGACAAGTAGGGTGTGGAGCCAGATCAGGCTTAGAGCTGCAGAGAAAATTATTCCAGGAAAAAAAACGCCCTAATGGGGAGCAATTTCATTTTAATCACCTCCCTTCTTTTTCCTGCTTTTATGATGGCAGAATATATGCCCAAGTATTCCAGTATTTGAGGGGCTGCCACAAAGAGGAGCGGGTGGTGGTGGTGGTGTCAGTTTATTTTCCAAAGCAACAGAGGGCAGGACAAGAAACAATGGATGGAAACTAATCAAGGAGAGAAGCAATTAAGGAGAAACTTCCTAACGGTGAGAATAATTAACCAGTGGAACAGCTTGCCTCCAGAAATTGTGGGTGCTCCAACACTGGGTTTTTTTTTTAAGAAGAGACTGGACAGCTGTTTGTCTGAAATGATTTAGGGTCTCCTGCTTGAGCAGGGGGCTGGACTAGAAGACCTTCAAAGTCCCTTCCAGCTCTATTCTGATTCTGCCCTGTGCACACAAGACCTGCATGTACAGCCAGATGCAACACCAGAGGAAATTGCAAACGCAAACACACACTCACACACAGCCACAAGGGATCACATGGGAGAAAATACAGGCATGGCTGCTAAAAAGGAATTGGAAAGAATTCTACAGGGCAGCCTCTGCAGCTTTTCCTGGCTTGGCTGAAATTTGCAGCTACAGAGGAAATACTTGGATGAAGACACCTGCAGTGAGAACTTCAGTGGGCACTGCTAATGTCCAATTATACCAAGGATTTTAAGGACAACCAGTGTGGCTTTTTCTGTGCCAGAAATCAATCAAAAGCAATGTTTTTGCATATTCCCAACTGTATTTTTAGAAATGCAATACATTATTGGGGAAGTTTGTTTGAAGTTTGTTGAGTCACCCCTAGGTGAGATGAGCAACCTATAAAGGAAGGAAGGAAGGAAGGAAGGAAGGAGGAGGGAGGGAGGGATAGAGAGAGAGGGAGAGAGGAGGAGGGAAGGAAGGAAGGGAGAGAGAGAGAGAGAGAAAGAGGGAGGGAAGGAAGGGAGGAAGGAAGGGAGAGAGAGAGAAAGAGGGAGGGAGGGAAGGAAGGAAGGGAGAGAGAGAGAAAGAGAGAGAAGGAAGGAAGGAAGGAAGGAAGGAAGGAAGGAAGGAAGGAAGGAAGGAAGGAAGAGAAAGCCACTCTCCCATTTCTTTTTTACTGAGAAAGCAAGCTTCAAGAGGCTTTGATTTTCCAGACATAAATGTATACCACTAGGTTATGTTCTTCCTTCTGTGAATGAATTCAGTCTTGGATTCAATATATTTGACACTCAAATTGATGGAGAGTATGAGCAGGGGTGGGATTCAACCGGTGTTACTACTGGTTTGGTACTTAAGTTTTGCGCGTGTGTGTAATACAACGAAAGCTGTGCCTCCCAGACAGCTGATAAGCGCTGCGTGCGGATGCGTGTTTGAAAAAAGCCTTTTTTACTGATTTTTCAGCCTCAGCTGTGTCGCGCGAAGCAGCTGAGGTTGAAAAAGCAGGAAATAAAGGTCAGGCAAGAGCCTGGGTGGGTTGGCGGGCCAAACAGCAGCAGACACAAAACCGGTTCTGTGTCTGCTGATCTTCAGAGCTACCAGTTCTACAGAACCGGGCAGAACCGGTAGCATCCCACCCCTGAGTATGAGCATAGGCAGTCCTTGACTTACAACCACAACTGGAACCAGAACTTATGTTGCTGAGCAAGGCAGTTGTTGTGACAGTTGTTAAGCCAATCGCTGCAGTTGAATCACTGAATTTGTAACCTTCCCAACTGACTTCCAACAAGCAAAGTCAATGGGGGAAGCCAAATTTGCAGAACAAATGCATGATTCACTTAAGAGCTGCAGTGATTCACTTAACAACTGTGGCAAAAAGAAGTCTAAGATGGGGCAAATCTCACTTAACAATTGCCTTGCTTAGCAGCAGAAATCATGAGCTCAGTTGTGGTTGTAAATCGAGGATTACCTGTAAATGCCTCCAATTAATTGTAAGTAGCCCTGAAGATTTACAGAACTAGGAAAGCAGAGTTTGCATTCAGAACAAAGGAAAATTTGATAATGAATGGAATAGGGTTATGAATTTCTGCTGATTGAGGAGCTATAATACAGGTATAATTTGTTTAAAAGCTGCAATATTGGAATAATTTATGTTATAATACATGGATGTCTAGATATGTGCCAGCATTTCTAAATTAGCTCTAAAAGAATTTAACAACACATAATTTTCAAAAAAATATACATATTAGAGTATATTAACTCAGCTATTGAAGAGTACAGAGTTACAAGAGCAAGGGAACTCCGATTTGGAGTCTGCTGTACAACTACACAACTTTTTAGGGAGTAACTGAGAGCTTCAGTTAATTATTGATGTAGACAGCGCCTCCTTCTTCTATATTCTAACAGCATCCTCAACTTAATAGAAAAAGTGAAGTGAAATCATCCACTGTGCTTTATACAAAGAATCCCCATGCTGTGCTAACATGGGAGAATGTCAGTGTACAACCACAATATATCAGAATAAAATCAAAAGCAAGAGACAACAGGAAATTGTAATTTCTCATAAACCAACATTAAAGAGTGCTAGATTTAATCTCTTTAAACATGACCACGAGGGAGAAGGAGGTACAATGGAAGGTAGTGTAAGAGATGACCCGGCTGAGCCTGAGGGAGGGGTCAAATGCGTCATAAGTCATGAGTTACTGCATGTTCACAAGAGATCAGACGAGATGAATCTGTTGAGCTGTAGGGTACATGGAAGCACCCACCACTCCAGTGGTGGGATTCAAAAAAATTTACCACGGGTTCTGTGGCCGTGGCTTGGTGGGCATGGCATGGATTGGTGGGTGTGGCAGGGAAGGATACTGTAAAATCTCCATTCCCTCCCCACTCCTGGGGGAAGGTTACCACTGGTTTTCCGAACTACTCAAAATTTCTGCTACCAGTTCTCCAGAACTGGTCAGAGCCTGCTGAATACCACTTCTGCACACTCCATTTGTGTGAGTGGAGCTGAGTGCACATGTATGGTTGCTCACCGCTTCCGTGGCCCGGTTTCAAACAGGTTGTAGCCCAGTAGTGGGCCATGGCCTGTGGGTTGAGAGCCCCTGTGTAGAGAGTTTAAGCTTGCAATAAATCTTTATACTCATTTGAATTGCCTAAATCTCCTGATTTCCCTGGCGCTTGACAGGTGATCTGTCCACAGCATCGACCTGTGAAAAACTAAGTCACGGGTTCTTGTTGTGTATTTATTAGATACATATTTGAAGGCAGCAGGTGGGCAGTAAGATGGACATGCAACAAATGCAACCTCTTTCATTATGACGTCATCAAGCAGTGAGGTCATAACAACAGCCAGCAAAAATAGGTTGATTGAATTTTCCAGCCATCTTTTTTTCCTCAATTTGCCTGCACTGCAGCAAGTCACCAGCAGAGGGCAGGAGACTCCTACAATTATGCTCAGCCTGCATCCATGTGCATGATCTTCTAGATTTTCTAGAAATATTTAAAAAAAATAGTTTTACTCTATTTTCTTCAGATGGAATAATAAACCACTAACCCAGTGATGGCGAACCTTTTAGAGATCGAGTGCCCAAACTGCAACCCAAACCCCATTTATTTATCTCAAAGTGCCAACACAGCAATTTAACCTGAATACTGTTCAGCTAATTGTTGTAAGAAAAACGTGATAAATGCACTTTTATGCCCCTTCATTTTTTTTCTGCTTTTGAAATATTATGTTTGGGAACAATAAAAAAAGAAAAACTTTTGTAATATCATTTCTCTCTTTCTCTCCCTCTCTCTTCCCTTTTTTCCCCTCTCTCTCCCTTTCCCTCTCTCTTTCTCTTTTCCCTCTTTCTCTCTCTCTTTCCCTTCCCCCCTCTCTCTATCTTTCTGTTTCTCTCTCATTCTTTCTCTCCCTCTTTCTCTCTCTCTCTGCCTGTCTATTTCTCTTTCCCTCCCTCCCTCTCTTTTCCTCTCTTTCCCTCTCTTTCTCTCCCTTTCTTTCTATTTCCTTCTTTCTATTTCTCTCTTTCCCTCCCTCCCTCTCTTTTCCTCTCTCTTTCCCTCTCTCTTTCTCTCTTTCTATTTCCCTCTTTCTATTTCTCTCTTTCCCTCCCTCCCTCTCTCTTTCCCTCCCTCTTTCTCTCCCTCTCTTTCTCTTTCTCTCTTTCTATCTCTCTCTCTCTGCCTCTCTCTGTTTCTCTCTGTTTCCCTGCCCCCTCTCTCTCCCCCCTCTCTATTTGTCTCATTCCCTTCTCCTCTGTCCCTCTGCCTTTTTCTCCCCCTCTCTTTCTCTCTTTCTTTTCCTCCCTCCCTCTTTTTCCCCCTCCCCCTCAGGGGGAGGGGAGGAACCCCTGAGCTGGTGATGGGTGGTGGGAATCTGACGTCTGGAGGCCGAGGAGCCCAGGAGAAGCACATTGAAGCTCAGCTGGCCAGCAGAAAGGCAGGGCATCTCAACAGAGGCAGCTCTGCAGGAAAAGCAACCGACGTCTGGGAGGCAGGAATGAGCCAGGGCCCCATTGTGGCTCTCCGTCCTAGTGGATTCCAGGAGGAGGATGGAATCCTGCCTCCCCCCACATTGTGAAAGTGCACTAAATTTCACTGTGCTGCGCAAGGGTCAGGCCATGGAGGCAGCAACAGCCAATGCACCGCCATGAAGACGGAATGCCCTTTCACACATTTTTTTCCATCCTGCAAATGATGGCGAGAAATGTGATGGAGAAACACGACGGAGAAACATGACGGAGAAAAACAACAGAGCTGGGCTGTGTGTGCCCCCTCTGGCCCGCGTGCGATAGGTTTACCACCTCTGGAACTACTTGGAATCCACCAAGAAAAGAGACAATTCAAGAGCAAAACAAAGAAAACCCCGTCAAAGGAAGAGAATGGACTTCCTTGAAGAATCTGCCAAGTTTGAATATGATGCAGCTCATTTCATTGCAGAAAAAGCTTCTTACATTCACACTTGGGTTTTTTCCCCATAACTGGAGATGAAAGAAAAGCAGCGCTGTGGCTATCATTAAAGGGCTGAAAGGATGACAAGGAAGACATCGGAATCCAAACCACTGATCCCTGTCATATTCAAAGGCAGCATTTCTAACCGGGCTGCAAAATGCGTGATGAGCAAGTGTTGCTGTGGGATCAGGGCCGGTATTGCCTGCTTGTCACATCATATTCTAAAAGCCAGAGTAGCGGGTGGTGTGATGGAAGCTGCAGCCGTTTTGATGTGCATCACATCTGTGGCACAGATAAAACGTGGGTGAAGCTATGTCACAGCCCCTGCCTTGGTCTTGTTTCCCATAACCCCAGATTTCTCTGCACAGGGTTACAAATGGAATGCGGAGCTTAATTCAAGGTGGGCAACTTAAGTGCTTCTAGATACTGAACACCTCACTTGGTGCTCAGATTCTTAGATCTACGTGATTTCCCCCTCCCCCCTTTGGATCTTGTAAATACACACACGCACACACACACACACACACACGCACACACGGGTGTAATCAGGTGGTCCTCATTTAGAAACCACAATCAGGATCAGCAACTCAGTTGCTAAGCGAAATGCCCACTAAATGCAACTGCGCTAGTGACCTTAATTTGTCTTTCTTTACAGACCTGCAGAGGTTGTAAATGCAAGATCAATTTATAAAGTAACATGTTCACCACTAGCAGCAACATTGTGAATATTATTAAATGGGGCAGTCGCTAAATGAGGATTACTTGAACATGTGTACTTGCATGCTGCAGAGAAAACTGTTTCCTTGTTCATCCATAGCAACCCCAATGCCTCTGGGTCCCCAGTTCCTGCTTTTGAGATTTAGTTATGGTTCTGTTAGCAACTCGTGCTGAGTTGTTATGGTTTCCAAATTGCCATCGGGCCCCAGCCCCAAATGAATTGCCATGGCCTAAAGGGATGAAATGAGCTTTCTTGTTTGGTCTGAGGAAGCTGACGCCCTGAATGAATGCATTGGCAGCAAAAGGGAGGATTCCATTCCTCAGCGATAGGGAAGAAGGGATGCAGAATAGAATAGAATAGAATAGAATAGAATAGAATAGAATAGAATAGAATAGAATAGAATAGAATAGAATAGAAGCTGGAAGGGACCTTGGAGGTCTTCCAGCCCTGCCCCCTGCTCAAGCAGGAGAATATCACTTCAGACAAGTGACTGTCCAGTCTCTTCTTATAAAAAGAGATGTGACATTACAACTCCAAGGAGAACAAAGCTCTTTTTTTTTGTCCAAAATCTTTCAATAGTAAATTCTACAGTTTAACTGGAACAATCAGTTTCCTTTCATCCCATCAGTGTTCTCAAGGTTTTGAGTTCTCTGCGCTTGTAACAACTAGATGTTCTTACACCCAGCCTGGATTCACAAAATGCACAACTATAGGCCAACTACCCTGTAGGTTGGAGATTGTCTAGTCCAGGGGTCTTCAAACTTGGCAGCTTTAAGACTTGTGGACTTCAACTCCCAGAATTCCTCCTGTTAGCTCAGGAATTCTGGGAGTTGAAGTCCACAAGTCTTAAACCTGCCAAGTTGGAAGACCCTTGATCTAGTCCAACCCCCTGTCTATTACAGGGATCTTCATCTCATTTTCAACAAAGGGCTTTCCACTCTTTTCTTGAAGACTTAGAATAACTTTATTGCCACTTTGAATGTACACTAGTACATGAAAGTTCGTTGCATGCAGCTCTCACAGGGTCACCACCTCCAATATATGCTCCATAAACATGACCAAATAAACTTCCACTGATGGAGCAACCACAGTTTCAAGAGGCAGGTTGTTCCACTGCTTAATAGCTCTCACAATTAGGAAATTCTTTCTTACCAATAGAAGAGAAGTTATGTAGCTCGGGGTTGACTAGCTTGGCTAAAATCAGAAGGTTCCCGCTATCATATACAAGAATTGTAGAAAGGCCCTGTACAGGCAGGTCCTCGATTTACAACTGGTCACATAACAACCATTCAAAGTTGTGACAGATCTCCCTGGGGGTACTTACAACCCAGTTCCGAAGTTCCAATGCGTCCCCCCTTGTGGTTACATCGCTGCATGTTGGGCACTTGGAAACTGAGCCACATTTACAGCCATTTGCAACAGCCTGTGCTCATGTGACTGTTTTTTACAATGATTTTTCCAAAGCTGTTATTTACTTCTGGTTTTCAGCAAAACCGGCTCATAACAAACCTGTTCTGACCCAAAGCTTGTTCCAAGGAAGCAAACACGAAACAGAGGTAACAGAAAACCCTTTTCATGATTCTTTACGAATTCCATTCCTACACGGTTAAAAGGCTGTTTCAAACAAATTGTCTCTGATAAGAACGAGCCTTGCCAAGGTTGTGCAAGGCTGCCAAGATCGCTAGATAAAGTTACTAAGAAATATTTCAAACACAAAGCATCTCCAAACACCAACCAAGATATTCCGAACATCCATGAGGCTTGAGTGCAAAAACGTATTTGCTTCCTGCAAAGAACTCCGGTTTCTCATCTGGCTTTTATCTCTTAAAGGAGGGGCCATTACCTTGCAGACTTACTCCTGATTCGCCCGTGCTGCTGCCGCTGCTCTTTCCTTCAAGCAGCCCTGAGCGCACATGCACAGGGCACAGGCTCCTCGGG